>NW_006800077.1:100039-140243 GCF_000485575.1 Poecilia formosa
GGGTGGGCTTGAGCCCCCTCTGATTCTGCAACAGCAACAGTTCTCCAGTTTTTAGTTACCCTTTACTGCTGTCATATTTTTGTTAGCTTAGAAAGTGAATTCATGGGGGTTAGTGAATTGACATTTGTTATTTAAAATATGGGATGTGTTTCAGTGTATCAGTTCATTCCAGCGCATTTTGCATCGGTTATCGGATCTGTTAATTGTTGCTAAACCTTAAGCTTTATAATAATAAATTATTGTTTCTTGTTTAAAAGTTCACAGCTTTGCCAGACTCTTCATTGGTTATTGTTTACATGCAGTAAATAGCAGTTGGTGTTTAGTTTTGCACGTCACTAAAAGGTTTAGCAGCTGACCTTCAGCCTAGAGAAACTTAAATATAGCAACAGGATGTTTGTGGCTCTCAGGGCTGAGACTGTGTTCAACAAACACATTAATACACACGTTACAACCACAAACTTTATCGTATTATATGTGGACAAAGTTTTCAAAACATCTAACATCAACGTGTGAAAAGCTCAGCCGGTTCTGCTGGACTTAAAATCGATGCAGTGTTGATTATTTTAGGATTAACAGATTTAAAAATTGGATGGCAAATATGCTTAGAGGATTTTTTTTTTTTACAGAATTTGAAACAAAATCTGTGCCACTTTAGGAGTTGTAGGTTGAACATATTTACAGACAGAAAACATTTTTTGTTGTTGTTTTTTTTAAATATATTTTATTTAAACATCCAACAACAACAGGGCATTGACCACAGGGACAAGAAAAAGTTTTTTTTAATCTGAAATGCAAAATTAAATTTTTTGTACAGCTTTGGTTTAATTACTGCTCAGAATATGTTGTTCTTGGCTTTTTTTGAGAACGTACACTCCTGTTAACAATTAATTGATTTCTGGATTAATTACTTTAATAATTAATTCATTAAAGTTGATTCAATCAATTGTGTAAGACCTTCCACCTACCCAGAAAAAATTGTTTGTTTGAAATGTCCTTTTTTTGTTGTACTCCTCTCTAAAATCTTAAAACAGTAATACATATTATAATATATTTTCAGGCAGTATTTCATGTCAGTGCTTTCATTTAAGATTAAAATCCTTGGTTTGGACCATGGCTCGTTTTTATAACCATATTTCTCACAGCGAAATCCAGTTACCTTGCGGTGATTGTTTTTGCAAAAATCAAAAGCCAAAACCTGAAACCAACTTACTGTGCGATATTAAATCCTCTGGTCCACATATCCCAATCATTAATCCGCCCCTTCATCTGTGCTGTGAAGATTAGCTTTCACAAGTGTGAGTGTTATTCACTCGAAGTGACCAGCTGTTGTCGTCATCATCGCCGGTCGAGCGTTGTGTATTGAAGAGAGACGCTCTGGTGTTTCTGTCAGGGCTGGAGTTCGGATTGGGCCTTTTTTCTTTACAGATCAGTGGTTGTTTTTACCACACCTTGTGTTTTGTGATTAGTACCGACTGACTCGTAGCTGCGTGTTTGTGTGCGTAACTGTGTTGCCTGTATTTTGGCAGGAACAGGCCTGAAGGAAAGATTTTGGAGCCTGTCGGTGTGTTTGAAGCAGTGAAGCAGCATGGGAAATACGAAACAGGACAGGTAAGGCTTTCAGATGAACCTGCAGCAGAGCACGCCGTTGCTTGACATGGCGGCCATTAGCGGCTGGATTTACAGCACTAAATAGTTAAAACTTGTGCACACATGGTTATTGATGTGCAAATCCATGTTTAAAGTGCAAAGGTGCTTTTAAAAGTGCTTTTAAGTAAAGATGGTACCAGTAATGAAGATCTCTTCTTTACACTTCAATTTTTTTTTTTTCATATAAATAAATCTCAGTGTTGTTTTTGCATGTGTAATCCCATCTAATCTGTGCTGTATCTCAGGGATTGATCTATTTTCTCTTTCCTTGTTGTTGTTGTCTTCTCAGCTTTTTCTCCACAGTGTGTTTGGCTACAGAGGCATTGTCTTGTTTCCGTGGCACGCCCGCCTTTATGACCGGGACATCACCCCTCCGGTGTCCGACAGGTAACCCCGCATCTCAGACTTGCTCTTAAAGTTTAGTAGCTTTGCTGGAGGGGTTATTGAAATAAAATTTTCTCCCGCAGCAAACCCGAGCCACCCGGAGCCCACGGCTCTAAGGAGGTGAAGGGGAAGACTCACACCTACTACCAGGTCCTCATTGACACCAGGGATTGCCCTCACATAGTAAGTAGCAGCCACTTTGTTCAGCCTGAAGCTTCTGTTTGTTTTCAAGTAAAACTTTGCTTATTGAATGTCCAAACAAAAAATGTCAGATTGTTCTGGGTAAAGACACCAAGCATTCTTTGGTCATTTCTCTAAGACAATAAAAATATCATCAAGGAAAATTGGTTCTTTTAGTTTACTTAAATAAATATTCTTTGTTGATCTACATTTGAATAATGATCCAGAGGTATTTCTTTCAGTGCTTACGCAAAATAAGCGAACACAACGGATCTTACTTCAGGTTAAAACACTAAGGATTTCCTCCACATGCATTCAGTGCATCTTTAAAATATTAACACATAATGTAAATTAGCTGCAACTATACATAAGAACATTAATAATACTGGTGCCTTTCTTACTGCTGCTCAACTGCAGAATCTTATTGATAAGTTTACAGCTAGAAGATGTTTGGACGAATGATGGTCGTCAGTTGAAATAGATATTTCTTTATGCATTTTAATAGAGATTCAGTGAGTAACCTCAAATTAATAACCATCATTTAAATGATTTTTATTATTGTTCTGAAAGTGAAGCCACATTAGACGAGTCAAAGCTTTATCTTTGTAGCTGTGACACGTTGCTGTTGTGCGTTAGATTTAATGTTATTGTGCGAATTTGTTCTGTGTTCGACAGTCTCAGAGATCTCAGACTGAGGCAGTGACATTTCTGGCCAACCATGACGACAGCAGAGCCTTGTACGCCATCCCAGGTAACCAGCAATACTGACACTCAGGGATCTGACTTACATATTTCTAATATAATGTTTTAAACAGGGTTGAAAAGGGTAGGATTTGTTTTTCTATGCATAAACTGTTTGTTTATCTCTTCGTCAAAACAACAAAATTCTTTAAGCGCCTTGTAAATACTGTCCTTTTGACATCATTTTCTTTCATTTGCCCACTTGCACATTTCATTTAATATTTGTATACGTTTTATTTTGGTTTTTACTTGCTGAATATTACTAAAAAAAATGTAACTAATTTAAAAAGTCAAACCATTTTACTCCCTGTTTCGTCTGTATATTAGATAAAGTTAAACTGTGGTCCTTAAATTGGGTCTAGTCAACAAAAATAAAGATACCAAAGTTCATAAACTTCTTTAAATTATAAATATTTAATCTTATTTGACCAGAAGTTACAGATTTTGAAACAAAAGTGGTCTAAATAAGTTCTGATGATACAAAAAAAAAAGCAGTGGAGTAGCCGATCCACTTTGCAAATCAAAGGCCAAAATTAGCATTGTGCTGTTTTTCTTTTTTTTTTTAGGAAATAGGTGTCAAGACTGATACCGAAGCAGTTTAAAGGCTAAAAGTTAAATTGTCCCAGAAATTATTGGGATAAACGATAATATTGTTGTTTTGTGACCATTTTCAAGCAATGTAATGGTAATGACATAATAATGCAAGAACACATTCTTAAAGATAAATAAACTTTAAATTCTAACTAACCTCAAATTTAACGCTTGAACTGGAAGACATGCTAAATATCCAAAATAAATAAACAAAAACAGGGAATAAAAAAAAAATCAATTATGAATCTCTGTAAATAAAATTATCCTTCAAAAAAAAGGTTTAGTTGAGACCAAAACTCCAGATTGAATAATTTTGTCATCCAGTTTTTGGTAAAAAGAGAAAATGATAAATTACGCTGATACAGATTATTGAGCTCGCTTTAATCTACCATTGATTTATTGTTTATTGTGTCAGGCATAATAATATCTAGAAATTTGAGTCTGGAAAATCAGAGGAGTCATAAAAAACCTTCCTATGTTCAGAGTTTTCATTGCTGGAGTTGAATAACAAACGAGAGGCGGTATTTCTAGGAAAGTGAAGGCGAGTTTGACTGAATCTGTGATTTGATATAATTTACTTACATGTTTTAAACGGAGCTCTGAAGTTCAGGCTTCATGCTGTTGTGTGTGGCTGTCATGTGACCGTGTGTGTGCGTGTTTGTTCCTCCTCCAGGTCTGGACTATGTGAGCCATGAAGACATCCTGCCTTATAACTCGGCAGAGCAGGTCCCAATCCAGCATGAACTGTTTGAGCGCTTCCTCATGTACAACCCGGCAAAATGTAAACACTCACCGTCGTCTTCTGCTTTCAGCATTTCTCTCACCTTCACGTTGCATGCTAAATCACTGCGACAGCTTTGAGCTGAATCAGAACAGGGAAGCGGACGTAAAGTTGTTTCCTCTATGACAGGGATCGTTGGACCTTCCACACTTTCTATTCATAAATTTGATGAAAAGAAATAAACAACTGACTAATGTAGTTAAGTAAAGATGTGATAACAAATGCAGGTTTTAGCAGTTTTTCAGATTTTTTTTAATGGAATGATTGCACTATGAAGAATGACTCCAAAACAACCAGTAATATTTGTAGGTGTTTGTTTTTGTCAATAGGTTGAAAATTATTTGCTTTTTCAGAATCATCTTTTAAAATTTTGACTTTGATATTAGACACCAGGTGTAAATATAGAAACTTTGGTTTTATAACATTTTCAAAATATTCAAATAAAATGTGTCCACCCACTTTACTGCATAAAATGTGCATCTGTTTTTGTTTTAAAAGCTAAAATAAGAAATGAAACGATGGTTTTTAAGCGTGACAACACATTTTCTACAGTAGATGTTTATCAAAAATGATAAGCAGACTTTATTTCAAAAGATCGTGTAACATTTGACTGAAGGCAAAATGGCTCTTTTTGTAGATTCCTGCTCTAGAAAACTGATGGCTGCCTCCTTGTTCATTTTAGTGATTTAGAATCTATGCATGTAGGTGTTATAAACTAAAATAAATTTCAATAGGTTAATGGTAAATTTGTGCTTTTGTCGTTGTTTTCACACCTCAGCTCCCCCATTTACACCCAGAGACACCCTGAAGGCCTGGCAGGAGAAGAACCACCCCTGGTTGGAGCTGTCTGACGTCCACAGGGAGACCACAGAGAACATCAGGGTCACCGTTATCCCCTTCTACATGGGAATGAGGGTGGGTTCATCTGCTCAGAGTTCCTCAGTATGTCAGTCTCACCAAGGTGCTGCGATCGCAACTGTTAAAACAAACTCACCGTTCACTAATCTTACAGTTTTCATCGTGACTTCTCTGCTAATCTGACTGTAATGTTTTCTGTATTTCCTTCTTTTCTGACCAACTCAGCTGAATTTTGACCAATCCTCATATCCTGCTTCTAATTTAACTTCCTGTTTCACGTCTCCTGAAAACCAAACCTGCAAGTTAAAAACATGTAACATTTACTTTTTTCCCCTTTCTTTTGGCAAACTGTTTCATTTTGGACCTTATCAAGATTGTGAATGTTTTAAAAAAGCCGGTTGTGGCTTAAAGTATTGATAAAACCCATCAACAGACTCTTAATATATTAATAAAAAGCTGTTTCTGCTTTCAGTGAGTAATTAAAGTTAAATAATAGTTCACATTTTTTCACACTGATGTAGTTTTGCAGTGCATAGATGAAAACTGCTTTGATTAATTTGATTAAATAATATTAAAACACAACTCTTACCTTTAAGGATCTATTTATGGGACTTTGTAGAGTCTAGGGACATGTAAAAAGCTATTTTGGGCCAGATTTGGCCCCCAGGCCTTCAGTTTGACACGTTCAGTTCATTTTTTTTGCACTTTAACTCCTCCTCAGGACTTGAGTTTATTTGTAGTAAGGCATCTATTTCAAAAAGGTACCTGAAAATGATACTTATACATTAAATATTAACTTTGTTTACTTTGGCAAAAAATGTTCAACTTTGCCCACAACGTTTTGAAAACGGTGCCACGACATCAGTAACTTTATGCCTTAGCAATCACAAAGAAACATGGCAACATGTGGGAGGAACTGACCTTTTGTCTTCTTTCCACTGAAAATCTGATGATTTGTTTTTCTGGTTCTCAGGAGGCCCAGAACTCCCACGTGTACTGGGTGAGTAACATGCAGTGTTGGAAACGACGGCGGCTTCAAGCGAACAGTTTGAACATGTGTTGCCTTCCTGCAGTGGCGCTACTGTATCCGCCTGGAGAATCTGGGCAGCGAGGTGGTTCAGCTGAGAGAGCGGCACTGGAGGATCTTCAGCCTGTCGGGAACCCTGGAGACGGTCCGGGGCCGAGGCGTCGTAGGCAGGGTGAGTGTCAGAGCAGCATGCTTTTATTTTGAAGTGGTAGGTGTATCTGACCTAAAAGTCTCTTTAAAAGCAAAACGGTGTCGGAATAAACAGAAAAGCAACAATTACGGCTTTCCTACTGCTGATTACCAAGAAGAAAACTCATTGGTAATGCAGGTATAAAAATGCTATGACATTTATTCATATTGATTCTGAATCATAAGTTGACACAAAACTACAAAATAAACACTCATTACATTTTGTTTTCTACTGCTTCTCATGCAGAATATTATACACAGACCTTTTTATGGTGTAACCCTGATCTGTCCTGTGAATTTTGTCAGTTTTTTTTTTTTTTTGTGCCATCTTAGGTCAAATGATTAAATTTAGCTATTGTGCTAATTTCTACATTTTTTTTTTACATTGCTTTAAAATGTGGTAATGTTGATTAATGTGCTCTGTTCTAATCAAATAGTTAAATTAAAACAAGTATAAGTTGATATTAGCTAAAATATTAACTCTGTTGTATCTGCTCTGACAGCCTTTTAATGAACAGGAAGCTCATATCCTGCAAACAGAAGTTTAAAAACAGCCCTGCGTTCATGCAGCGACACCTCAAAAAAATTAGAACATTTTGAAAAACATCAGGGTTTTTTCACTTATTTCAGAAGGTGAAACTTGTATATAGATTCATCACATAGTGAAATATTTCAAGCCTTTGTTTCTTGTAATTTTGATTATTAAAACGGGTTTAAACCAAGTAGGAGTGTTCAGTTTAGACCCAGAGGTTAACCTGTTAACTGTTACCACTTTTATTTCCTTCAAGATCAGAATAAAGAAATCATTTAACGTCAGCTGTTTTTTTTTTTTTATATATATTTTTTTTATTCTGAACCTCATATTGTACAGCTGTTATTTACACATGCTTTATTGGATAAAAATTATTTTTTGGATTAAAATAAAGCGTGTGTGCGCGTGTCTTCATCGTTTCCTGTTTACAGTTTCTGTGTTTGTGCTTACAGGAGCCTGTGTTATCTAAAGAGCAGCCAGCCTTCCAGTACAGCAGCCATGTGTCTCTACAAGCACCCAGTGGTCATATGTGGTGAGAACGATGCTCCACACGCTGCATATGCAGTCCCAGCAGTCAGAAGTTTACATACACATTCATTGTCCTGTTTGTTTTCAAGTTTCGACCATCCGACCAAAACGAACACACTCGGATAAAAGGAAATTAAATTTGGCCACTAGGACTAGTTTTAAAAGCTGAGTCCATGCCACAAAAACCATCTTATTTAGATGATCTCTACTGGTTTTCATGGGTTGATTGGTCATATGTCCAGCCAGAATGATGCCAACAGCTAGTTGATGACAGGTTGAGTTGCAACTTAGTAAAGGACATTTATCCAAATATCAGAAGGGATGTTTATGTATTTTGTGCTGTGTGGGTTGGAAGAAATACAAACTTTTTAAACAGTTTATCTGTTTAAAAAAATGACTGCCCCACAGTCAGAGGCTGTAGTTCTTGATGTGGTTCGATCTCTGGTCTCAGGCGTTTTGCTGCATGTGTTCCTGTTCTCCTGTCTCTCTACCAACAGGTAATATAGAGGTTCAGTAAAGGCCCCTAGTGTCAAAAAAAAGTCTATTTATTGTCTTAACATTGTGTTTTTTTGTGCAGTACATTAAACAAGTTTAATTAGAAGGTAAAAATTAAAGGCCATAGTTATTTATTTAAACCTGTTTTGTTTATACAAGTCATCTAGTTCAATCAATTTATCAAGTTTATTTGCATAGCACATTTCAACAGTTTGCTTTACATCGTAAAAACACAAAAGTACAATCATAGAAGACAGAGTCAACAATAGAAACATAACATTTTGTCGAGTGGCATTATTAAACATCAGACTATTTATCAATGTTTCATTTATAATGTTTCAAAAGCAGATGTGTTTTAAGTCTGGATCTAAAGGAACTCGGTGTTTCAGCTGTTTTGCAGTTTTCAGGAAAGTTATTCCAGATTTGTGGTGCATAGAAGCTGAATGCTGTTTCTATGCAGATCCAAGGTCTCATTTACAAGAGATTCATGTTTTGATTAAACAAAATTACAAACACAGGAACATAAAAATCAATTTGACCCATTTAAATAGGCTAATAAAATATGAGCTAATATTTTATTGAGCATTCATGTCATTGGCAATAATTGTTTCCATGTGTCTGACCAAAATTATAGATTGTCTATAAATATGTTATAAACAAAGCGTTTTGATTCTGTAGCCATTCACTCCTGTTGTTTTTCTCCAGGGGAACGTTTCGTATTGAGAGAACCGACGGCTCCCACTTCGACGTCAGGATTCCCCCCTTCTCTCTGGAGAGCAACAAAGACGACAAAGCGCCCCCTGCTGGCTACACATTCTAACTGGCACTGGCTGGCCACCACGCCAGTTCCCGACTGGGTCATGTCTGCAGTTGTCCTTCCTCTGCGGCCCTGCCATTCAGTCAATTTCAGTCACAAAGAGACTTTAGAAGTGTCGACATAATCCAAACTCTGGCCGTCAGGCTGCACCCAGCAGCAGAGTGGGATCGATTAAATGACGGAGTGGAAATT
This sequence comes from Poecilia formosa, assembly GCF_000485575.1. Taxonomy (NCBI): domain Eukaryota; kingdom Metazoa; phylum Chordata; class Actinopteri; order Cyprinodontiformes; family Poeciliidae; genus Poecilia; species Poecilia formosa. The sequence continues at coordinate 109,002 of NW_006800077.1, forward strand.
CACTCTGCTGTTCTGTGCATTCTTGAGACACGGACACTTGGGTCAAACGTAGAATTACTGCAGATTTGGTTCTGACGGGCAATTACTGAAACACTGACCCGACTATTTGTAAGTGGGAGGGTTTCCTGCTGAGCTTCTGGTTTGAGAAAACGGAGAGGGACTCAAATTGAACCAGTAAGTTATTTCTTATTTGCCAGCTGAAAACTGTTCATCCCTCTGTTAGCATCTGTTTTGGGGTTATAACATTTATTTTACCTGGATCCTTTTCTTCTCCTCATGCTTTATAAGCATCAGACTACCTGGTTCGGAGTCGTGTAAGAGTGACACAACAGTGAAGCACAGTGGACATCACTACTTCCTACTAAACAAGCATAAAAATAATGAAATGCACTGCATGTAACTTGATCTGTCATTCCTGTACCAGCAGAAACCTATCACAGTAACTTCTGGTAATTGAACTCAACGTACATATTTAATATTTTCTAGTAACTTTCACACAGTTGGAATGCAACTACCAACAGGGTTTGTGTTGCACAGCCATGTTATTTCCTTTAAAAACATTAATTATATTCTTGATTGTTTTGATTTTCATGAGTTGATATTGGAGTTAAAATGTGGCTTCAAGTTTCTAATAACAGCCATTAAATAAATTGTTTTGCAACTGTTGTTGCTGCCTTTACGTGACGTTGGAAGGTCCTCTCTGTTTTTAGTTTCCGCTCACAGCTATTTTATTCTGTCCTTCTTGTTTGTCTAACATTAGACACACAACAGAAGAAATATTTAGCTGTAATACTTTGTACAAATTTGAATTGGGCTGATCTAAACACTATCTGTTGGAAGGTGGTTATTATCATTAAATTAGAAAAATGAAGATGTCCACTGTGGTTTAGTGTTATCGAGCTCTAGTATTGAGTCCACTGTGTGCGTTGACAGCCAAATGTAACCCCCCCCTCCTGCTCAAGGCCAGCATTTATAGTCTTGGAATAACAGAAATCGCACCACAAAAGCTTGAGAAGCAGCGTCAGAGGGGAGCAGGTTTGAACTTTTGTGTTTTAAGAGACGTGTCTACCATTTGATGGATGTCTTTGGCTGTTTTTAACTTTGAGTGGGAACGCGGGATGAGCCTCACACTTCCCCTTTAAAGTGAAGATAGAAGCTAACATTGCTGCTTTAGTGAGCGATTTGAAGCAACTCTGACGTTTGAAATACTGTAAATAGAGATGTAATTAAAAGTAAAGGAAATAAACCTTTTCAAAAATGTCTGGATCTGTAGTGAGTTTTTGTTTTCTGTGATTAGGCTTCTGCTCATGTGGAAAATAAGGATACAATATAAAGTTTTTCAATTTAAAAGATAAAAACATGAATTGTAAATGTTGAACTTCCGCTAGCAGTAGTTTTATTCTTCATTACCACCAGAGGTCAGTAGAGTCCACAGGTAAAGTGTTTCCATGTTTTTATGAACCTCAAGAGATGTATGCTTATTTTTAGGTACCTTAATAGATTTAAACCTCGTTAAAACGTAAAGGAAGATGTTTACCAAGACTTAATTTTAACTTTATATTCAGGGAGGAATATTATAGATGGACCATTAGAGGAGACTAAATGGGCTAATTAAAACTCTGTTAAAGCATTCTTGTGCTGTAGTGGGCTCCATTTCTCTAAAATCAGCGCCAACTCGGGTATAGGTAAACTTTTACACGTTTTTTTTTTTTTTTTTTTTTTGTTTGGGCTTTAACTGCTTCTACTTTAAAAAAAAAAAAACTGCTGATAAGTTGATGTTTTTTAAGTGTCTGGAAACTAGTCTGTTTCAAAAACCTGATCAGCGGCCACTGCCCGTTACCTAGCAACCCACTTAGCAGTTTGGTCAGTGGGTTTTACGGCATTATTCGCTGGACAAGACAAATGCTCTGTTAGCATACCATTCAAGAACCGCTGAAAAATTTAGTTAACTTCTTAAGTGTGAGGTTTGACAATATTATATGCACTATATAATTTTTAATTTTTTTTCCCCAGAGATGACATTAGAAATTGACTGACAAACAACGTTACCGTAGCATGGTTAGCTTAATCGGCCAGTTGGAAGCTCAAATATTAGTTTCTAAATTTACTTAACACCAAAATAGCCTATCAATAGACTATACCAGGTCACATTGACCATAACACTGATGAGGAAGTTACGGCAGTGTTTCCAGATTGAATCGGTACCAGATTGAGTTGGAAAAAATAAGCTTCGGGTGTGTTTATAAAAATTTGGGCTCCTTTTCATACCATTTGGTGAGTTTTTAGAAAGGACAATTCTGCTAAAGTAGTTGTTATTGTGTGGCAGAACAGTAAATAACTTTTACATTTTGATAAAATGCTATGTCTTTGCTCTTTTATTTTTCTTTTGTAGCTCATTTATTTTGAAATGTTTAGAATATGTTTCTATGCAATTTGCTTGACTGAGGCTGATTCATTTAACTGATCAACTTAAAAACGTGTGCTGTGTGTAAAAAAAGCAATGTTAAGTTTAAATTTTATATTACGTTAGATTAATTTAATTTCGCTTTGGGATCAACAAAGTAATTTTGAATTTGAATTTACAATTTATGTCGACAGGCTATTCATAACTATTTTGCAGTTGCTATGACAACATGTTAGGGAAAGGGATTTTTGTGTGTAGATTATTTGGTTGCCTGATTTGCATATTTTGTGGGGAGCTTGTATGTGCAACCTTTTATTTTACTTGAGTGCGGTTGTGTGCTAGTGGTGTGTTCTTTGTTATGCGTGCAATTGTTCTGAATCTTTATTCAACAACACGTTTCAACAAAGATTGAGATTTGGGCTGGTTTTGATCAAGTTTGGATGTTTTTTTTTTTTTACATTTTTTGGGCTTGCAACCCTGACTGAGGGAACAAGACTCAGCTTATTTGGCTATTGAGAGTGACACTTTCAACAGGTATTATGAAGGCTGAGCTAAGTAAATAAACAAAAGTTTGATCCCAGAAAAGAAAAGTAGAAATAGTAAAAAAAAAAAAAAAAAGAAGGTCAAATGGCATACGTTAATTTCGTCCAATCAGGTCCTTGAGAAACACCATTTAGAAATGCCAATTTCATCTGGCCAAAAATAGAAAGTCATAAGACTGTTGGTTACTGATTGAGTAGGGGATCACTAGTTACAGTAAGCCGACCCTCCGTTCATAACAAAAAAGTTATGGAACATGGCTAAGGGATTTGGAATGCCAGCCATGCTAACCACTCTGTTACAATATGCTAATGGTTGATTAAAATACCAACCCAATAGTCATTTATTAGTTAATTTGATTCTGCTGTTCTCTATTTCTGATTGACTTAGACTACAAAATAGGCCTAATGTGTGTCTGTTGTTAAACTACAAGGAGATGTCCAGTGTTGGAGAGTTTTTTTTTTCTTTTTTCTCAAATACCTCATATAGTAGGTCGTACTGATACTGGTTGCATCTGTACGACCTTTGAAATTTTTTGGTACACTATTGAGAAATTAGGCCACATTTGTGACCAAATTGATCACACACAAGAACTCTGAATAAAGTAAAATTAGCATCATATTTGTCAAATATACATTCTTTTCCATTAATTTACTTCATCTGCAAAACATGTGAAATGCTAGATGAAGTGGGGAAAACCCTTCAAAAGTTCCAGCATGGTCAATATAAAAAGCATGTCAGCTGGTGGGCACAACCGGAAGTGGGCCCACCAATAACATTCTACTTGAGGCCTCTTACAACCTTGGCTCGGCCCTGTGACACTTTCGTTCCTCTCTGTTTGTCGGTTTAACTTGAAGACTGCAAAAGGATTTCAGCTATGTGACTCATGCTTGCAGTACACACGGCACTGCTAATGTACAGCACAACAACAAAAACGCTGCTTTCAGTGGAAATCGGAGGAGAGACTCCCAGAAACCGCCAGCTCGACCGTGTTGCAGCTCCCTCTGCTTCCTCTCTCCATCTCCTGGCCGTGTTGCTGCTCCCTCCGCTCCTCCTGCTCCCTCTCTCCATCTCCGTGTGTTTAAAGGAGTTGAGCTCATGTACAGTCGCCCCCCTCTCAGCCGAACAGAGGCTGCGATGCATAATTCACTTCCAGCCCGGGGACACCACAGACTCGCCCCTACAGTAGAGCCGAGCCTCCGGAGCTGCAGCCGCTGCGCAGCCCGCGGACCGAGGCGCTGATGCGGCCGCGTCCAGCTCGCTGCTCCAGCACGGATGGCGATTCAACCTTGGAGGAGGGCGAGCGCCGCGTGTGATGCAGGTACCGCATGACTTCCTGCGACCGAACCGAAGAAGGACGATGCTGATCTGCAGTGTAAACATTGCCATGCCCTGCCTCATGCAGCACCTCCTCCGACTCTGTGTCTGCTGCTCCTCCGCCAGCCCAGGACACCGGGTTCTGTTTTAGGGGATCGCCGCTCTCGGAGTTAAATATTTTTGGAGTTGTGTTCGGGACAGGGAGGCCACACTCTGCTCTGTAGCCTACTTTAGTGATCGGACACCCTGACTTTGTTGGGGTCATGTTGAGCGGCCATGCTGCAGGCAGCAGCCTGCGATCTGTTCCCAACCTGAGATGAACTGATGTCTGAAACAGGAAACTACAACCTCTGCTGTGATACTGGTGATGCTTCTTCAGCTGTGCAGCTACTTCACTTTACAAACATGAGCTCCTCTGGCTTTACAAGGATGTGATCAGCTGCAGACCTGATCTAAATGAGCAGAACATTTCTGATATTAATCAAACTGCTTGGTGGGACCAGTGTCCTTATTATCACAGTTCATACTGAGGCAGCTCCATGGGGGCCAAGCAGAGCAAAGGCCAGGAGCCCGGCGGGGCCAGTCCTCAGCACAGCTGGAAACGGACTCCCACCAAGGAGAGGGGGGACATTTTGGCCTCCCTGATGCTGAAGTCTGGAGACCGGCTGAACCGAGCGGGGACGCCGCCACCGCCATACCAGCGCCGGATTGGGATGATCCAGGAGATGATGATGATGGCCAAGCAGGGCAAGCAGGACGAAGCCACGGAGATGCTGAAGACACTCAGACAGGTAGATACTGATGTATTTGTGGAAATCAGTTTTGAAGAGTAGAGGCATGGCACAATAACAAAATTTACAAGGCGATGTATCGTCACCGTAGTTATTGCGATAAACGATAATATTGCTGTTCTGAGACCTTTTCCAATAAATATATTGGTATTTGGGTAATAATGGACGTTTCCTTTTCAGAAGACTAATAAACTTTAATTTTCAAAAAAAAAATGGAAGATATCGTAAATATCTAAAATAAAACACAACTGAAAACCTAAATAAAACGAATCATGAAGTCTGTAAACAAAACGCCCTCTTCAGAAATTCTTAATCATCAAAATGGAAATTATTGAGCTCACTTCAATTCGATTAACTGATTATTGTGACAGGCTTATTGAAGAGTGAGAACAACCCTCCCAGCAGTCACAGCACCTCTGCTTGTTTCTGTTTGTTTTTGTCCTTTTTCCTTGATTTTTTTACTACTCGCATTGAAGCAAAAGCCCGACTCTCACTGCCTGTTTACACGCTGAATAAACCGAGTGAGTAATTCAATGTCCTCATGCTCAGTAAAATAACCACCTCCCTTCCTGGATGATTGGAGCTGTTATATTCAGAGTGGCTTTGCTGTAACGGTGAACAATGCTACGATTTACAGCGTAACTCTGCCTCGGCTCGGCTGGCTGCTGCCGTTGCCACAGCAGGAGAGGAAAAACCAACAGACTGTAAGAACTGGGTGTGGCGAGACACAAAGGGATGGAGCAGAGTGAAAGTGCAACAGCTGGAATAAGAAAAGTTGAAAAGGTGTTGACGACGAACGGCAAAAACTCTGCTGATAAACAATAACATCAATGTATCACATGATCTAACTGTCATAAGTCGATCGCAAAGGCAACAATTATTCCTACTGCTGCTAAAATAACATGAACATGTTATGTTCGGGTTATATTAATAGCATCCATGACATTTATTTACTCTTACTCTGACTTTTATACACTAAAGAAAGCAAAAATATGGAATATATACCCGGTGATTTCTTTTATTGGTTATTTATGGTGTCATTGGTAATCTCACACAAGCAGTTCTGCATGGAATATTATTATTTTTTCTAATCTGATCTTATTGAGAGATACTCAATAAGTTGAACTTAGGTGGGTAATCAGTATCATGGCACCAGTGGATTAAAACTGCATAGAAAGAAACTTTATTTCAGACTGGAGGTCAAATAAAAAACAGAATGTCACTCAACCAAACAATGAGATACACACAACTACAATTATCAAAAAGTAATTATGCCATTCACAGTCCAATAACAGACTGTGAATGGCATAGTGTCAAAATCTCTAAAAAATAAATGTTGTCCTGCTGTTCTTCTGGTTTAAAGTATTTTTGATAAGATGCCAAAGAAAGTGTCAGTGATTGGACTTAACCCAGATTCTTAACTGTAAGAATCAATTTGTTGTTTTGGTTGAAGAAATGATTTATTGCTTTTCTCTTTTAAGTAAAAGCAATTTGATTATATAACATATACTGAACATAGCATGACTACCAAGGTGAATGGAGCGCAGAATAATGCAGTCGGTTCTCATCCTGTTTTTCTCTTAAAAAGGACATTTTTTCTTAGCTCTGTTTCTTGAAATGTTCTATTTAAATTTTAAACAGCTCCACTTTGGCAGCAATAATAAATACTAGAGCTTACTGCATAAAAACTTCCATCAACACATGTTTTCATAGAGAGCTGATCAAATTTGTCATCTAAGAAACAAAATTTTTGGACTCTTTTCAGAATTTGAGATGGAAGGACACGTTGTAAATGTTTCACACTCATTCAATACATAACAGAACAAATGGACTACATAGTAAAATAAAAAAATGGACTGAGTATTTTTCAGCTGTAATTTGATATTTATTTTCCTGCTGTATTGAATTCAGGCTGACTCAACCTTCAACTTCAGATTCTTGTATGGGTTCACAGAATAAAATGATGGAGAGCAACATGGCTGCCTGAACAAAATATAGATTTTATTATTCCAAGACCATGTGCATCTCAGGTGAGCGGATTTATTCACGGCTCGCCCAAAGTTTTATGCGGGCTTAAAGAGAATTTGTTTTAGGACCCCACTTCCTGTTAACACTAACAGATTCACACCGGTCCTGTTCTAACTGAACTCTTGTTTGTTTACATAGAAAGTCCGATTCGATGGTGGAGGTGTGATGTGAGCTCTGGTGTGGACCAAAAAAAGTGAACTTTGGTCCGCCTAGCTCTCGGTTCTGCTGAAGCGTACTCTAGCGCTGTTTGAATTCATATGTGAATGCCAAACAGACCAAAAACAGGAAGCAAATTAGCCTACACTGCAGGGAATTCTGGGTAAATATAACCAAAACAAACACACAAGCCTAGAGCTAGCAGGAGAAATAGCTTGTGGTCTTTTGCCAATTGTTAAAATTGAATGCCACTGCATTTTTATTTACATTTCTGCATAAGGAAGTTGCACTCATATCTTCTTCTGAGTGTTTTGTGTTGTTCCCGTCAGTGGTTCTTCGTGCAGCGCCCCCCACAGGCACAGGGCTGGAACAGTTTTTTTCAAAAGATTTGATTTGTTGAAAATGTAGCAAATGTTGCAGTTTTCGTCCGAATCGAACTGAGTCTACGGTCCATCTGGTGTGAAAATATATTTTCAAGACAGATCTAGGAGAAGAACTCAAGTTTAATTGGCTCAGCTTAGCAGCAATTGGTTCTTATTTGCTGAGACGTATTTGTGAAAAAGCCAGCTCAAACACAAAGGAAAGATTAAACCTGTCACATCAGATTGCAACTATAACTAATAATTATTCTTCACACTCTCAAAAAGTAAACTTAGCAATTCCTTTAAAGCTGAAATGAATATTTTAAACAATTTGACATCTCTTTATTTATGCTGAAACCACCAAATCAAATTTTGTAGTACTCACATCTTGTGCGGGCTTTGGGTTTTTTTATATAACCTGTCGAGTTTGCAGAGAGTTACAACAATTGGCAGCAGCCGTGTGCCGTTGAGCCAGACTCTGGATTGAGGTGCTTTCCCAATTTCTGTAATTGGAAAAAAATGTTGACTCAATGAAGCTGTCTCTCAGCAGAGGTCAGTGAGAACGCTGTGAAGTGTTTATAGATCTGAGTTCTCCAGCGCCAGACTCCACTTCCCTTTATTAACGTTTGAGTCGCAGCGTTCGCCATGTCTGACTGCAGTTGTGTCTTTGTTCAGGCTGAGCTGCGTTCAGACCTCTCCTTTGATGTGGACCGCTCTTTCACTAACAAAAGTAAAGACTACACTGTTTTCTGAAAGCATAAATTACTCTGAGTGTCTGAATACAGTTAAAACTGAGTCCAATTGCGGAAACTCATCTGTATTTCATGAGGAGCTTTGAGTGCCTTTCCAACCTCAATCAAAAAATATATATTTATTTGGTGTCGGTAATCTTTTTCCTGCATTGATTCAGCTTGTTATATCACTGGAGACAATTTAATCAGAATTATTGACTTGATAAAACTTCCTCATATCTGGGTTTGGCTTCAGATACAAAGCTTAGCGTAGCTGTTTTTCATTTGCGCCTGAAATCCTGGTCTAATTAGTGCCGTTCCATTAAAATTCAGACATCACTTAAATAAAACCTGACTGAAAGCATCAAGTAGAGCAAAAATGTCAAAAACTAATAATATATAAAGCCCTGCCCTGATTAAATTAAACAAATGATAAGAAACAAAATCCTTGACATTTCTCAATCTGGAAAGAGTTAAAAAGTCATTTCTAATAATTTTGGTCTCTGGAGAACCACTCTGAGAAATAATATCCATAAATGGAGAAAACATGGAGAAGTGGCGAACCTTCCCAGTAGTGGCAGGTCTACCAAAATTAATCCACGAGGGCAACAATGACTAATCCAAGAACCATATCTAAAGCACAAGAGTTCCTGATTCAACAATAAGAAAAAAAGGCAAAAAAAAAAAAACATAAAAAGAACATAAAAATATCTCATATGTGTCAAAAATAAAGACTTGTTGGAAAATATTCTGCGAACTGAAGAGACAAAGTGAAACTTTGCAGAATGGATGCAGATCAGTTGTAAAACCAACACAGCATTTCAGAAAAATCATGATACTGACAGGTAGGGCTGGACAGCCTGGCTGAAAAATGTATCATGATATAAGCTCCTCAGTCGATATCAATAATTATTCACTAGCTTTTTCTTTTAAGTATCTGAAGTACTGGGGCAACCTTAATCCACCGTTTTAATCCATCGTTTCGCTGAGCTGTTCTCATTTTCTCCTTTCACTCCACTGACAGGCCGGTATTTGTGTGGTGTTTTGAAGTTCATCCAGGTCAAAAATGTAGGATTTTTAACACGTGAAAAACATATTAACAATTTACATATGACCGTCTATATCGCACCGTGCATTAATGCAATGCAGGCCCACACACACACACACACACACACACGCAGGCCTACCTGCCTAACTTTTATATTATACCAAAACTTACCTATTTGAACTGAACTTTCCTCTTTCTCTCATTATTGTGGCATTTAGCAAATGCAAATAATTTTGGTAACTCTAACTGACTTAAAACAAGAGACGTTTCCTCTAAATTTAACTTACAGTGAAGAGAAAAAACTGATTTCCTGAAGACTTGGACATTTTTTCAGTTCCAGGTTAGTACCATAACGTGCCATCAGACAGCTGCTTTATAGACTAATTGTTGGTTTCTGTTATCTGCTTTGTTGCTTCTGAAACCTGAAAATGCAGCAGTTAATTAACACATGCATGTCATTCATTCAAACCTGCTGTCATTATGCGCCTCACCGCCTACGCAGAACAGGCAGCAAGGAAAACTCGGTGAGTCATAGGTTTCTACAGGAGACCAAGCATCTCCGTCCGTGTTGCTTATCAAATAATCAGTCCTGCAACTGAACTGGCAATAAATTGTCTGCAAAACCAACCCGAACGCTCATGCTAAAACATGAAAACGTAGCAGGGTTGGAGACAAAAATTAGAAACTACATTTTATTAGGTACACCTTCTTAGTACTGGGTTGGACCCCCTTTTGGCTTCAGAACTGCCATAATCCTTCGTGGCATAGATTCAACAAGGTACTGGACACATTCCCCAGAGAGGCTGATCCATATTGACATGATAGCATCGTGCAGTTGCTGCATATTTGTTGGCTGCACATCCATGATTCAAATCTCCCGTTCCACCACATCCCAAAGCCTCTCTATTGGACTGAGATCTGGTGACTGTGGAGACCATTCAAGTCTAGTTAACTCATTGTTCAACAAACCAGTCTGAGATGATTCGCGCTTTATAACATGGCTCGTTATTCTGGTGGAAGTAGCCATCAGAAGATGGGTACACTGTGGTCATAAAGGGTTATGACCACATAACCCTTTATGACCACAGCCAACAATACTCAGGTTGGCTGTGGTGTTGACACGATACTCAGTTGGTACTAATGAGCCCAAAGTGTGCCAGGAAAATATGCCCCACACCATTGCACCACCACCACCATCCTGAACTGTTGATACAAGGCAGGATGGTTTTGCTACCTGATGACATTTATGATGAAGCAGATCAGTATTAGGCTTTCTTATCCAACAACCTGATAAAATATTCCCATAAACATAATCCTAAACCCTGTGAACGGACTTCCCAGCTGAGTCGAAGCTGTTATAGCTGCTAATGGTGGACCAGCTCCATACTAAAGTCAAAGTCTTTGCTTTGTTATACTGTTAAAGTGTTTGGTTTCGTAAGCATCTTCGTACTTTTGGCATTATAGTAGATGTTTGACAAGAGCTGAAGTGATTAAAATGTTTTGGAATGTTTAAAGGAAACAGCAAATGGACTATTTTATTAATTTATTTAGATATAAATAAATTAAGGTTTCAGAATAACCTTTTGCTAGCAGTGGAGTGCATATGAGTGAAGTACCTCTATATCTTGTTTGTATCATATCATCCATTAGCTAATAATAGAGGTAAAGCTTTTAATTATGTCTTTTTATCTGAGAAAATGCATTAGATTAGTTCATATCTGTTTACAAATTTAAATTGATTCATTAGAAGGTTGCAGGTATCTTTCTACACATAAAAAGTTGTTTACTTGTTTTTGATGGTACCTATTAGTACATGACTGAAATCACCCACTATCCCACCCACTCACCAGTGACCGACGGTCGTTTTGTACTCAAAGAGCCAAAACAAAATGTTTAATTTCCACGTAATCTAACTGTAAAATGGAAACATAATGAGCAGATTGGTGCTGCTGATGAATCCCAAGGTCTTTGCTTTACTCACTAAATTTTTCTCCGTTGTTTTGCACCTCAACAGGAACAACACAACTGGCAATGATTAATTTATGTCTGCCACTCCTTTGTTGGGCTACATAAAAGCTTACAGTATAGTGCTGTATAGGCTTTTACACGTCAAACCTTTGATGCATTTAATGGAGCCTATGGTGCTTATTAACTGTGGATATCAGCTTCACTGGTGATGCTAAAACAGTTTCCACTGTGTTTTAAGGTGTATTTGGTGAGTGGAGTGTCAGAGAGAGTAGAAGCTTCTTACAGTGACAGAGGCCCAATTCATGGCAACTTATGACATAAAATTTATTTTAAGTCATGTTTGATGTTTTTTTTTATAACAGCTGGATTACTTTGTTGTGCTAAAATGGTTCTAGGTGCCTGGAAAATACATAATATCACCCATTTTAATGGTTTACTGGAGAAGTTTTCAGACGCATTTATCAGACTCACATTTCAAATATTAAAGACTGTATGCATTTGCCACATTATTTGAATGTGGGGAAAACTGTATCTTCTGGTTGTCACATATGAAATAAAAAGTTGGTAGCTTGTCCAAAATAAACAAAGGAATGCATCTTGGGCTAAAATGTAAAGATGTTTTAAGTGTCTGTTTTTCTTATTTTTGCTTTTAGGAACAGATATGGGTGTGTTTCTGTGTAGCTTAGTCATTTTAGTCTCATTTATGGAAATCAGATGACAACAAATGAGAAATTGAGATCAATATTCTTTGTCAAATTTTAACTATATTATTCAACACACCCAGAATTGCTTGGAAAAAAGAAACAGGATCCTTAAGTTTTGTGTTTGTGACTAGACGTAATCCTCTTTAGTTTTATATTCCTACCAGGCAGGAAGCAGTGCAGGCTGGGATTTATCATTCTCAGTGAGTTTATGTTGCTGCTGTTTTATGTGTGCAGGATCTGGGAATGGAGTCAACGTCTTTGGATGACGTCCTGTATCGCTACGCCAGCTTCAGAAACCTGGTTGACCCCATCACACACGACCTGATCATCAGCCTGGCCCGATACGTCCACTGCCCCAAGACGGTAGGTCGTCACCTTCCTGACCTTCTCACCCAATGCGACCCCTCGCGGCTGAAAGCTTCATCCGTAGCTGAACAAAGCTCCAAGTGCAAACCAGCGTCTGCTCCTCATAACCATAAATTAACAAAATTAAATCCACTCACACAGTAACAGTCTAACATGAAGCATATGCAGTAAATATTTCAGACTACAGTGAGCACGGCTGAGCATGCTCACACGTGTGCTGACTGATATGATTCACTGTGTTGCTGCTATCAGATGATCTCCTGACTCATTTTGTCTGACGCTATTAGGTTATGGAAGTGCTCTAAGTGGTTGTGTGTCTGCGTGCGTTCTTGAGGCAACCGCTGCTGATTGTGTTTGTCCATTCGTGTCGGCCATCATGTTAGCGGGAGGGAAGGAGGACGATGCGAAAGATGGCGGCGGTCGTTATGAATGAATAATGCAGAGAGGAAGGAGGGAAAGATGGTGGTGGAGACAGGAATTAAAAGGCCTGATGTGTAATTTGGGGGCAGTTATTAAAAACATCATTCCCACCAAGCGAATGATGTAAGAGGAAGCCTAAGGTAACACAGTTAGTGATGCAGTGGTGGGATTAAAATAAAGACTTTATTCAAACAATAATAAAAAAACGTGGGATTATCAGAGAGCTGTTTTAATATTTCACTTCCTGTCCCTGTACCAAATACATTTTCCCTCAAATTCACAAAGTCTTTGTTGAACCCCCAGGAGTGTCAGACTCATTTTCCTTTTGGGCCAAATCAGGATCATGAATGTTCTTAAAGGGCCAGTTGTGCCAGAATGTTCTGATAAAAACCATTAAACTGTGAAAATATAAATAAGTTCTTGAAATCAAATAATACTTATATTTCCAGTCACTCCAGCAATAAAAAAGTGTTTGTGGTAGTGATTTAGAAATATTTGCGCTCATGTAAATGTAACATTTTATTACACGAATATTGCACCACGAATTTCCACAATAATCCACAAGAAACTGGAGTGATTCATTGATGCAATTTGGCATTAAATAGATAAAAACTGCTTTGAATTGATTGATAAAATAATATCTAAGCACACTGTTATCCTGACGGTTCTATTTGTGTCTAGTGGGCCACATAAAAAGCTGTGGTGGGCCAGATTTGGCCCCCTGGCCTTGAGTTTGACACATGCTATATTGTCTGTCGGGTTACTTTTACCTTTTTATCTTTCTTTTGGTTTTGTTGTTTAGTTTGAATTTCCTTCTAATTCATGTAAAGCACATTGAACTGCCTTGTTGCTGAATGTGCTACATAAATAAAATTACCTTACCTTAATAAAAAGTTAACACAACTTACTACTTGTAAGCTTATCTTTCACAAACTCACATTTAAGTTCAAAATCTAAAACTTGCTAAATTTATTTGACTTAAAGAGTCAAATAAATGCATCTCAAATGTTTTACAGTGCATAAATTAAAAAAGGGGATCAAATTAAAAGATAAAATGTAAATAAAATGTATATTTTGATGTCAAATGAAGACTTTATTCTGCAGCTAGTTTGTTTTTGGAAAATGTTTCGGGACATGAAACGAAAAGTCTTCTAAAAGAAATAATTCATGACATTAGGAGTCCACCGATTGTAGTTTAAAAAACCAGAGCTGCTGTTTTGACTGTTTTCTTTTATAATTCAGATCCTCATAAGTCTGGAAAGTTGCTAAATCAATATTGAATTCAGTTTTTTGTTTTGTGTCGATTCACAACTCACCATTCAGACAATCTAACAGAGCGATTTCAAGTACAGACTTTCCAATTAATCCTACTTATCAAACATTGCTGTCAACTTCAGTTAATTATTCAATAACCTGTCCCAACTAACACTGAAAAACACTGGGTTGCTACATTCCAGCTTCAAATTACACAGATCCACCTGAGAAATCTGCTTCTCCACACAATTGCCTTTTGCTAGGGATCAAGCTGACCTCTCAGAGCCACAGAGGAAATGGAGACGTTGGGTTTTGTATGCGGCTCATAATAGCTGAATAGACAGAGGCTGAGCAGAGCAGAGCAGGAGTGAATAAAACATCGGAAGGGGAGTCAGAGGGAGGTGTTGTCTTCCTGTTTTCAGGATTACTCTGCGTTGAATGACTGATATCAGACAGGTTAGGCTTTCTTCTTATCTAATGGCTGGATAAGAAACGGTTAATTTATTTTAATTAAGATTTTATATGAGATAATCTCTATTTAAAGTCTTGTTTTCTGAAATAGTCACATGATTGATGGAGCTGAAAAACTCAGGTTTAATTCCTGCACTCTGTTGTACTCTCCTTCTTACAAGAAGTTTCCATCATACATTGCCATAAAAGCATATTTTCTGAGCTCTACTACATCCAGCACACTTAACCTGCTCTGCATTTAGCAGCCCGATAACACAAAGCTGCTTTTATGCAGAGAGAATGCTTCTTCTTTCTTTTTCTTTCCAGTGGATGTTGTTTTCTCCATCATATCTGCTTTTCTGCTCTGTTTCCTTCACCTCCATCTGCTGCCTTTAACACAGCTGGGCTTGTGGAAAACCATGTAGAAATTGTGCAGCCGGTGAAGTCGTTACTTTCTCCACTGTTTCTGTTTTGCGTTTGAAAAGAGAGGTCGACACATGACCTTTGGAGGTACAGTCCGCCTCCACGTGAAGATTCTCTGTCAGCTGCTAATGTTTTAGTCAATGCTGGAGTCCGGGACACAAATAGCCCAGTGAATGAACCCTGTCACCCTGTCACCCTGTCACCCTGTCACCGGCTTGATTAATCTGTCCGAGAAATATATAAAAACAGAAAGATGGTGGAGGATTAGTCACAGGTTTCCATGAATAAATAAGGGGGCTAAAAACCTGTCTAACTAAGAGGCCGGATTAAAAAATGTTTGTTTTTTTGTTTTTTTGTAGTGCTGCATGAATGAAAAAAAGAGTCGCTTGATTGCATCATTTGAAACCAGCCGCTGATTTGGATCATTGAACTAATAAAAAAGGTTTGAAAGACACGAAGATGAAATTAAATATGTGATTATGAGCCAATCGAGCAACTTGCATAAGTCATATTTAAGCCACCATATTCAGAATCAATCTCAGAATCAGCTTTAATTGCTGAATTTATGTGCATAAACAAGGAATTTGACTCACTGCATACGGACAGAAATACAAAAACAGGTGTGGAGAAAACATAAGAGCCCACTGCACTGAACCCCATTAAAAACCTCCTGGTTGTTCCTCCAAATGTTGATTTCTGAACTCTTCCTCAGTTGAAACATTAGCATTCTTGTTTCTAAATGAACATTATCTTGTTTTCTGTGCCTTATTTGAGGTCTGAAAGAACTGCATCTTTTTCAAAAGTAAAATCATAGAAACTGATAATATTTTAGTGGAGATAAAAAAAACAACTAAAGAACTCAAAAACACTAAAAACACTGTAAAGATGCTTGCAGCAGAATATCTGGTGCTCTTTGTGTCTTTCTGAGGAGAGACGCCGTCTCTGTTGAGGCTGAATTAGCGCTCTGTATCAGCGACCTGAAGACAAAAGTCTAAGCAGTTTGTGTCCAGGATGTGTGGGGTCTGCAGAGCTGTTTCCCATTTCCTGACCCTAGATCAGTACAAGTCCTGGATGGCGAGAAGGTCAGCTTTAATGATCCTCTCTGCAGAACTGTTTGTTTGCAGGCTTGTTCTGTTTGCTTAGTATGAATTATAAAAGTAGAGAGACTTGAAAATGTAAAAATGTTTTTATTGGTCAGGATGACTATAAACATTCCATGTCAGATTATTCTGCTTTTTAATTCATTGCTTTTGGTTATATTAACACCTCAGGTTGAAGACAAAGAGTCTTTGAGATATCCTGCTAGAGCTTTGCCATCTTCGAGATGCTGCTTCTGTGTGAGAATGAAGCTGAAGTTTGGGAATTACAATGCTGAACAACTCAGTTTCACTTTTATGAAAAAGCAAAGTTTCATCTCAGTTTAAATTAAGATGCACGTCGTCTTCATCCAGTTGTAGAATACAAATATCTCCTCATATTTACCCCAATCTCTCAAATAAAACACACAACATGGTAATATTATTACCTCAATATCACAACTTAAAAACATTAGTTATTTAATAAATAAAGCTGTCTTTAAGTACAGAAAGAAAAAAAAGTACAGCAAATTTATATACCAGTTATGTGCTTACAGGCTAAAATATTATTAGCTCTTATCATCTTTCTGCTTTTTATAAAGGAGCAAAATGATGGTTACCTGTTTTATGGGGGTTTATTACTAGCTAATTAGTCGGGGCAGTTGCCCAGGTAACCATAGTCAGCTCCTGATTGGCCAATGTCAATCATATCTTGCCAGCTGGAGCTTTTTTCATGTCCAGAAAGATTTCCAAAGAGTCTATTTAGTCTTTCCTGTGAGCCGGTTTTCAGCCATCTGACTGACAGTGTGCAGCAACATGTGTGGGAGGGGGCTTTAGTACTTTTAAATCCACAAATGTTGAAAACCTTGGTATTCCTGGATCCTAGTAACACACTGAACAGGCATGTTATTGCTCACTGGTAACCGCGGTAACCAGCGTAAACTCCTGCATTCACAGGGACGACACACAGCAACCGAGGGGAACCGAACCACTGCCACATCACAGCTTCTGTAATTAAATATCTCATAGATGAATCACATTATTAACCATTTATAAACTCTTCCATTTTCTTCACATTTCACTTCCATCCCCTAAATGCCCATATAAAGCCAATGGGAAGCCAGGGTACTATTGATTGTCGCTATAGTAACCGGGTGATCTCTGACAGTGCATCTCATCCTTCAAAGAGCATACTGACTTTAATCAAAAGTAGTTTGCAGTTCCAGAAAGATAGTTTTTTATTATGTTAATTTTTCTTGAACAAAAAAACAAAAAAAAAAATGACATGAGTTTTTACAAGTGGTTGGACTCAATTAAAAATTGTAATTAATTGCGGAATACCTGGTACATTTTAATCAAAAACAACATATCAACAAAATAAGCAAAAAAAAAAGTTAATTCAAAAACCCCTTTTGTTGATGAATTATTGAATAAATATACATATGAACTCAACAAGGTAAGGTAAGCTCCTTTTTTTATATATAGCACATTTTCAGCAACAAGACATTTCAAAGTGCTTTCCATGAATTAGAGGAAATACAAATAAATAAAAAAACAGTAGAAAAGCAAAAGGAAAACAACAAAAGTACTTCACAATTATAAACTAATAGGAGTTTCTCTAGATCTTCAGAGTGACGTGTAAAATTAAATGCTCCTTTTCTGAGTTGCTGAATAAAAGCTAAGTTGGTTCTCCAATGTCTGATTCTCGTTCAGGATATTTGTAAGTATAAAACTAGACGTTGGTTCCAGTTGTTTTGGATTGCTAAGGAGATGGTACTTTCTAAGTTTGCTCTAGATTTATAAAGTTTAAAATGTTGGTTCTCCATGTTTGATTCTTTTAAACTACATTAAACTAAGTGATAAACTAACATATTTATTTAACATATTTATTGTTTTTAGTCTGTCACAGATTGGTGCAAAGAAAGTGCTATTGTATCAGTTTAGCTTTCCAGTGTTTCAGGAACCCCTCACCAGTCATTTAACTTTGAAAAAAGGATGACATTAGTGTTGTGGACGTCTGTTCTTTTTCCACATGTTTTGCGTTGAAATTATATTTTAGGCTTGAATAACTTTGGTAACAGGCTCACTCCTTTTAGCACACCATGCACACAGCAACAGCCTTTTCCAACGTCCCGTCAGATTATTTTATTTAAAGCAAGAATTAATCCCCCAGTGTCGCTCTGTTTACAGATAAACACAAAAGTTCCCGCTTGGGACTTTTGTGTTTTAAAAAATTTGATTAACTGTGTTTCATTTTTGAATTTGTCAATATTTATTATTTAATTAATCAAAATGAGCATATTAAAGTCCTGTCCCTAATTTTTACAAATGCCAAAATCTTGTATGGTATTGTTATCAAAGCATACGCTCTAACTTTAAAGATGCAGTCAGATATTTAGTGAGATCCCTCTGAAGTTCCTGTTGTTCAGTTTTTTCTTGAAAGTGAGGCAGACGATGTCCGCACTACTAGAAGAATCTCACAGCAACAATAATCTGTAGAGAACAACTGGATAAAAATGAAGCACAAAGAGGCATGTAATGAATTTGTCTCATTTCCATTCATAAAGGATGGCCTGGTGTTTCCCCACTTAAACAGTTATCTAGAAAGTATTCATTGTTTCTTTCAGCAAATGGAGAAACCAAATTGTTTTTTATTATTATTATTGTTTAGACACTTTTAAGAGTACACTGATATTTTTAAAAGAAAAAATCTTCACACAATATGATGTAAAATGTCTTTTGTCCAACACTATGAATCCAACTGGATCTGCTGTGAAACTGGCACCAGAGGCTGGCTTTTGATGGGAGCAGCTTTGGAAAAGGTGTTGCTGCCTTTGATGTTGCATTTGCGGGTCACATGTAGAAATGAATCATCTGTGGCCTGAAGCTTTTTGTCTAACCTGCCGCTGACCAGCAGCAACTGCCGCTCTTTGTTTTCTCACCACTTTGCTTCACAGCATTTTGAGCCAAACGAACAAAGGTGACAAAAAGGATAGAGAACGGACATGTTGCGTTAGAAAAGACAGCCGCTTGAGAAGAAGTTAGAAATAATAAAACAGCATTTGTAACGTTTGAATTTTCCACATTTTAGCCTGTTACGGCTACACACTTTGACATATTTTTCGTTGATTGTATGTGACGAACCAGCACAAAGTAGAGCATAATTATAAGGTAGAAGGAAAGGGGTAAATGGGTGGTAGCTGCAAGGCTTTTATTGCGTCTCTAACAGCTTTAAATGTGAAAAGAACAAACAGTTTGTCCATTTGAAATAATTTGGATGAGAAGCATTTGTGTGAGGATAATTGTTTCCCAAATCTTGCTGCAGATTTTGAACTGGGTTAAGGTCTGGACTTTGACTGGATCATTCTTATATTACATGTACATGTGCTTCAGTGTGATGTTGCTTTTCTCACATTACTGCTATTTCTTTATCAAAGTTCATCTTCCATTCAACTCTAACCAGCCTCCGTTGTCTCTATTAAAGCAAACATCTCTACAGCATAATGCTGCCACCAACATGTGTCACTATAGGCGTGCTGAGAGTAGGGACAGTCTGCTTCTGCCGAAAATGTCCGGGATGATTTTCTGGTTTTTGTTAGTTTTATTCTGTGTAATTGACTTCTGTCCAAGCTGCCATGTTGACCTCCACTTTAAAAAAATATGAAGTCATGCAACCTCTGAATCAGAGTGATGTGCGTTGTTATCTTTCCTCTGCAGTTTAATTTTGGTCTGATCTGACCAGGACTGTGGTGTGTGACAAACCGCACACTGGACTTCTTATGACTTAATTCCAACAATGACTTTGCATCTGACACTTTTCCATAAAGGCCACTCTTCTGCTGTCCATCCTGGTACTTCCTGCAGAACTGCAGTCTCTGTCTCTGGTGTGGCTTTGTTACTTTTTAAAGAAGACTTTCTGCTGTCACTCTTTGAAAGTCTTCACCGTCTTTCAGATGAAACCTCTGACAACTGAACTCTTTCACAGCTTCTTCCTTGCTCCTGAATATACTGACATAAGTAATAAAATACAAAAAACACCCCCAACATATAAGCAACATTTTTGATGAGTCACAGAGCGTCTGTTAGCCTCCAGTGGTATCCAAAAAAACTGAGGCTGCAAAGTTTGTGAAACATTTGATTTGCTGGCAAAGCTTTTGGTCACGACTACTGGTAGCTACATATCAGTAGGTAAATTCAGCAAAGTCCTGAAAGAGAGAGGAACCTGTCAGCCTGAAGCTCAGGTGGAAAAACTGAAATGGTTGGATTTCTGAATTTTAGCTCAGCTAATCCTATTTAAGCCATAAGCCTTCCTCTGCAGAGAGTCTAACCTGACAAATGTCCTCTATCTTAAAAAAAAAATGCATAAGAAGAAACATAATCCCCACTGGTTACATATATTTACTGCTCAAAAACACATGCAGAAAACCTACACTGGCATACAGACAGGAGCATGTTGCTATAGAGCAGGTGTGTAAAAATATTCAGACACTTTCCCTCCTTTACTTTGTGTGAAAAACCAGCAGCTTTCTTGGAGGATGTCAGATGTGTGTTCATTGCTTTGTGACTGTGCTGATTCTCTTCTCTTTTTCCTCTCCTAATTCTCCCCATTTCACACCTCACAGGTATCTTCTCATCTGTCTATTTTTTAACGTATCTTCTGATTTGCTTCATCCATCCATGTCTCATCTTTTATGTGGTTGAGTGAATCCAGCAGCTTCCCTGATTTCCCCATTTGAAAACAATATCTGTGTTGGGCTTTGACTCTGGAGAGAAATATCAGATCCGAGCTGATGATCTGTATCAAATAGAGTCAGGCTTTAGTGGGGCTGCAGCTTATGGTTATTTTAGTAATAAATTAACTTATTAATCAGGTTCAAAAAATTGGCACATTCTGCAGATTTTTTCATTTAATCATTTAAGCCTTTTTACTTATTTTAGTAAAAGAAAATATGCAAAAAACCAATTCAATTTTTTTTTTAAATAAGAAAAGCTAGTAAAATTAAATGTTGTCTAAAATGCAACAAAATAGCATTCCTTTAATCTATGCTTCATCACTTGGAGCAAAGGATGCATCTACAGCTAAAAAAATATTTCTAACATCTTTTTTCTTTATCAATACAATGCAGCGCTAATCTGCTGACTATTTTTTTGGATTAACCAATTAATTATTAGACAGCAAAAAGTCCTTAATAGAAGTTTATTTACCTTTTTTTTTGGACCAGGTGAAGCTACAACGATAAGCAACCTGAGGAGTACTAGGTAAAATATATTTACAGACAGTTTTCTTATTTTAAATGCAAAATGTATATATTTCTTGTACGATTTTGGCTTAATAACAGCTCTGAGAGTATTATTCTCTCAGCATTTGGCCTTTTTTGAGTCTGTACCCTCCAGTTAGTGATTAATCGATTGCTTTAACTGTGCATTTTTTGGGGGGGGTTTTATGATGTAAAGCACTTTGAACTGCCTTTTTGCTAAAATGTGCTATCAATTTATCAATCAAACCTGATTGATTGATAAATTAGATTTCCATTCTGTGCGATGTGGACTTAAGACCGGATGACCAGTTGTTGGGGGAGTACCAATTTATTGGCCAGCTGATCTATCTGTCTTCAACCACTGACTTCTGCTCTCCTGGGATAAAGGTCTGAATGACCGACCGGCCCACCAGGTTATGTCTGCACATTTGTTACCCCACCTTTGTCAACTCGGCAACGTTCTTGCTATATTTTTTTTTCAGACAAAAAAAAAAATTGGTTTTGGCAGGTTAGGCTTTTTAAAAGATCTGTAATCGACAATCGACCAGAAAACTGCACCCCTACTAGTTATTATGATAAGTTGTTTTTAAAATACTGATAAACAATTAAAAATTGGCCTATTCCTAGATCTTGTCCATCCATTATCTTCCCTTTAATCCAAGATCAGATCATTGGCAGCAACATTTGCGAGAGTAAAATCCCAGACATCCCTGTTGCTGCTGATACTCTGCAACTTATTTTGGACAATCCTAAAAAGTGTCCATAGGCCATAAAGGACATGCTGTCCCTACAAGCTACTTGTAATTTTGCCTCAGATCACGTCCTGGTGGGATGTGCAGGGAAAACCTCCAGAGGTTAATGTCCAAGCCATCTAAACGGACTGCTATCTCTCGCTTGTACCTAGCATCTCTTTCTTTTGTCTGTGATCCATATCTGATCTCTGGGGGTTGGAGCATTGATAGATCAGTAAATTAAGATTGTTTCTTTTACTCAGCTCTATGTTCACCGCAACAAAACTTGATACGATGCCATATTACTGGACACTATACACCTTCTGCTTCAGCAGGATCCCTCCCATCAAACTGACATCTTTAAAATGGTGGAGGGGTTTAAATAATCCAATAGTCCTGGGGTTTTGCACATGGAAAATGGACCTCAGGGTGGTTCAATCTCTTCTATGAAAGTGCAGCTCAGAAGGCAAACCTTTCCTGGTACAGAAACCACTAATCTAAAGGAAAGGACTGGTCTCTTTCTTTAAGTTAGAAATAAATCATGTTGATTCGACCACTTCCAGCTGGATGGCATTAATATCGGTGTGAAAGCATATTTCTGTTCATTAGGTGGCACATGCTATTAGTGAGTCTGTTAAAAGTCTTTTTCCTCAACCTGTTTGCGATGTTTACCATTTCATTCCCCTCAGTTTGTTACCAATCTGTTGTGAAGCGTTCCCGCCGTTTAAAACCTCATCAGAAATCATAACCAGCTTGTTCCACTAACAATGTATCACAGTTTCATTAAAGCCACACAGCTATTCCCACTTTATGTATGAATAATATCTGATTATCGTCTGATTATCTGCACTGCCATGGTAAGAGCAAATGATGGCAGCTAATAAAATGTCACTGTTCCAAAATGTTCCGATGGGAGAATCAACAGATGCCTGTAATGAGTTTCAGCCCACTCATCCATATGTCCTCTGACAGCAAGCTGGGTGGGTGCGTCACATTTTAATTGTTACATTTAGATTTGATTTACACCCTCTTCTCATTGGATTTGATTTGGTTTCTGATGGGGGCTAGCTGCCCCACATTTTCAAAACCCCAGTTTTAGGGATCATTCACATAAGCGTTGTTTAATCCACTTCAATCAAATGATATATTGTTTGCCTAGAAATTTGTTTGGGGAGATGTGAATGCACAATCGAGATCTGATCTGGAGCAAAAAAGTGAACTCGGGTCCGTCTACAAACCCAGGTCTCACGGTTGAAGTGAAATCAAGGAAATGAACTATAGAGCAAGGGATTCTGAGTGAATATAGCCAAAACAAACGTGCAAGTCTAGCTTCTTTTGCCAAAGACAAAGCTGATAAAATCTGACACCACTCCATTTTTTTTTTACATTTCTTAAAGAAGGAAGTTGTGCTCGGTGTCTTCTTCAGAGTTCTTTGTGTCGCTTCCCTCAGTGGTTCAAGGTGCAGCGCCTCCACAGGCGAGTAGTTGAACAGGTTTTTCAAAAAGCTTGGTTTGTTTGACTCAGTGCAGTGTGAAAGCTAACTACACCAGCTGAAAATGTAACAAATGTTGCAATTTTGGTGCCCAATTGAATCGAGTCTACCAAACTATCAGGCCTGAAATCATCCTTAGTGCATATCGGAGGAGGAAGTAAGAGTAAAGAAACATTTTGCATCAGAATATGAGAAAAGTGGCAATAGAATAACGGTAAAGAGGAGTTTATAGCGCAGAATATTTCTGTTAGAAGTTGTGTTCATCTGGGACAAATTGAGGAAAACATGCTCAAGGTTCTACTTTTTTAGGAAACAAAGTATTTCAGGTTGTTGAGCTGACTGACTTTTCATCTCTACAGATTTCAGTGACCTGATGGATTCAGACAAAGAAGACGGCGCAATTTAAACCAAATGAGATGTGAGCCGAACTACACCCACTGACAACTCTGTGTCTGTGATGAATAATAGTCGCAGAGTTATTGATTCTTTGCGTTTCATTATGTTTTTTTGTGCCAAACACACGGACGGGGCCCAGAAAGCACACAGTCTTTCATTCACCCAACATTTCATCTATCCCATTGCTGCATCTCTTCTGAAGCTCTTTTATCTTCTACATCTGACACTGTCCTGTCGTCCTCAAAGTGAGGTGAAACATCAGTAAGAGCAACGCGTTGCAGCCTTGGCATCCAGGTCAATTTATTTTTGCAAAATAAAATGCACCGTTTTTTCCTCTTTCATTTTTAGCATGCTCTTAATCCATGTTACTTTCTAGAATGCAGCTCCGAATGTTTACTTAATGTTAGAAAACGAAATGTCTTGTTCCTGCCCACATCAAAAACTGAAATTTATCCTTATTGTAAAGCAATGCAGTTTTGACTCAAAGTGATACTGATTCTTAGAAGAATTTTGAATTTTATGAGATACAACAACATTTAATTTCCTTTTGGGATCAAAAAAGTATTTATCAATTGAACTGAATTTGAATTAAAGGGTGGGTTTTATGTTTACATAGTCTCACCCTGTTATTTCCACCCCTGAAAGCTATTTTTTGTGCATTTTGAGCTTTCTCCACAGCACACCAACAGATCCTTTTATCTGATTTTGTTCCATTAAAGGCAGTAAAGAAAATGCCAAAATAGGTTTATCTGCGGCATCTCTTGGATTATGGAGCGCATAAAGTGATTCCTTCCTGAGAGCAAGCCATGATTCTAAGTTAGCTGTCTGCCAGGTCTTCCCCTGCACTCCTGACCGCTAAAACGAGAGCGAGTAGATTGAATTATCCAAGCAATTCATCTGCAGAGCGGAGGAAGAGGTTAGCACTAATTTAGCAGAGTGTGCAGGCCATACAGTGAAAAATAGGACTAAAGTAATGGTTCAATTTGTACTGTGTCAACTAACTGTATAAGAGAGGTAGCCGAAGGGGCTAAAGTGGAGGGGAAGCATCCCGAAAATGAAAAGGAGAGACTGAGTGAGAGGAAGACAGGAAGGGTCATCAGCTCTCTGGAGACAGGGAATACTCACAGATGTGCTCTGTATCAATAATGGAACAAGAAAGGGGAGGAAGACGGAGACAGGAAGACATCAGCAGAGAAAAAGATTGAGAGAAATCACAACAGGCGGATGAAAAAGGGAGACAGTGATGGAGGAGCTGGTTAATAGACAAAATGTCAGCAAATCGTTGCTGCTGTCTTTCTTTTCTGGCTCCTGCGCATTATTGGCTGGTGCAAAAATATCAATACGTTGTAACAGAGGCAGCACAAATAGAGCCCAGTGTTTGGTATAAAAACACCAATAAGTAAGATGGGCCTAAAGATATTTCCAGCACTATATTTAGTAAGTGTTCATGGGAATCTGTTTTCATTTCATAAAAAAAAATACATACTGCAGTTAAATATTTTTAAACAACACCCTAAAAAAACAAAATGCTGCTGGATGTTGTTCAATTTCGATTGATATTAAATTTACCCCTAATACTAATATTTGTTGAAATGCTTATGTTTTAGTTTAGAGATGAGAATAATCAAGTAAATCTAATGAAACAAAGTACAAATATTCAGTTTTTTTCCCAGTGTTTTTAATTCATTTTTGTTCTTCAGAGTGATTTACGTGTAGAAAATCTCCATGCACCTGAGAGTCTGGCAGAAATGTCCAATATTTGTTGTTTCATTTTCAGGTGCGGTTCGGTTTCATCCTGCACTTTGTCAAATAAACATTTTAAGTCTTTGAAATACATGTTCACCACCTCACCTGTGGGGGCGCTGCAGCGAGAACCACTGAGGAAACAACACGAAAACCTCTGAAGAAGACGTGAGCCCAACTTCCTTCTTCACAAAACGTAAACAAATGAAGTGGCGTCAAATTTTAGCGGTTGTAGGATTTCTTTTTTGCCTTTGGCAAAAAAATAGCGAAACTTTTGGTTGTATTTACCCAGTATGCCCTGCGCTGTAGTCCACTTCCTGCTTCTGGAGGGGTCTCCAGTCCGGAACCAGATTTCACTTTTCACTTTTTTAGTCCAGATCAGTGTTTGATTTCACATTCACACTTCCCCAAACGAACCCGACTTCCTATGGGAACAAACTGAAGTTTGATTAAATTGGACGAAACAGAGTTGGCGTGAATGCACGTTAAAACTGGTTAATTTCATAGCGGCTCGGTAATTTAACACCATTGCTGCAAATTTACCGGAGCTAGCCAAAACGCTCTTTTTCATCTTCTGTTCCTGGGCGCTTTCTGGACAGAAAGGTATACAGAGAACTCTACAATTTGACAAAAAAAAAGACACAGAAAAGGCTGTTCATGAAGAGGACCTGAGAGATATTTCCTGTCTGGGTTTCTCCTTCGACCCTGAGAGAATCACTGTGGAGTGGGTCTGGTAATGTTTCAGAACCGAGCAAATAAGAATTTGTAGCAGGTCCGTTCTCTGGAACATCTTCACAGTTTCTTCAGAGAATTCATTATCGCTCCATTTAATTTAAAAAATGAGAACTTTGTTTGGCAAACTGAGATGTGATGTAACTCCCCGTGGGGAAAATGATTTGACTTTCTAAAACAGTCTGCCTGGAAATATTTTTTTCGCTTTAATGTCTAACTCCTTTTCCTGCGTACAAAGCAAGATTCAAATATCCAGATCCTTAAGGGGTTGGTGAATGTCTATTTATTTCCTAACAAAAGTGCATAAAACCTATACTTGCCTGAATAAATGTTTTACAGTGTAGATGACATGGTTGTGGTGAAGCAGAGCTGATGACAATCAGATTTATTCAGATTTTAGAGACCAACATGAACATTTTATTTTTAGCTGCTTTTGCAGATAACAAAAAAAAAAAAGAGTCAGTTAATGATCCAACGCAATACTCCTAAAATTTAACTTTTCTTCAGGAATAACAGAAAAACTCTGTATGCGTCACCGTTTGTTGTGAACAGATGTGTTAAAGTGCTTCATATTTTCCACTCATTCGTACACAGTCACTACACGACCCAGAATGTGGAGCTAACACTCTGAAATTGATGGTAATTTGCCACACCAGGTGCTGAATGGAGAGTGACGTACGTACAGCCAATCAGTGCGTCATGTACATCTCGTTACTGACTGCGCGCGCGTATGTGTGTGCGTTTCCCATATCGACAGTAATAAGTTTACGCACGTGCGTTTACTAATTCTTTGCTCCAGTGGTTCTCGTATCCTTTAATTATTTTTGTTCCCCTTATTTGCTGCTGTAACACTTCACTGCTCTCGTTCTGTGGCAATCTTTTATGCGACGTGACACCTCTAAAATAATCTCTGATGGAAAACAAAAATGTGAAAAAACAGATTTTATTTGTAAGCCCAATTTCTTTAGTGCAAACTGAAAACATGCAGGTCAAACAACCAAATTAGGGCAATGTAAAGGGACCAAATAACCTCCAGTAAGTCATATGGTGATGCTATCTTGTGTCAAGAAAGAACCATCCTAAAACATTCTGTATATTTGCAAATACTGAAAGAATTCCGATTTTTTTTGTGAGTATCCTGCCTATCAAGATTAGTGGAGTTCCAGTTGAAAACTCCCACAACTCAATGCAAAACTATATTTTTCTTATTCATGTTGTTTAGAAATATATTGTGCAGCTCTAATAAATACTTGCCAGACATTTATGTTAAGAGCAATTAATTGGTTTTTAACAATAAACAACTTGGGCAATCAAACAGCAGTAAGTTGGTGAATTTAAGTATCTAGACACAATGAAGATTTTGCAAAGTTACATTTCATCCACCAGAATGATGAAAAAAGTGGATTTAAATGGTCAGTTATCTTAAACTGCTGAACTACTGGGGGTTTCAAACATCTGAGATTCATCGGGACTGGTCTGTTTTTGTGAACAGACAAAATTAGATGGAGGTTTTTCATGTTTATAATGTGTGAAACCATTTCAAAAGACAAAAACAAACAAACAAAAAATAAGATTTTCTTGCTTTCTGTCAAAAAGCGAGAAAAAACAGTTTCATTTACGGAGCTGAATGTGTTGTTTCTCTGCAACTTCAACTCAAATCAGTCCTGAAAGTTTTAGAGGGAAAATCTTGGCTGAACTTAGCAAATATTATGTGCCTCTAACTTTTCTTAAATTTTTCACATATATTTCAATAAATTCCTCTTTCTGTAAACAATACGATCACGTCGTTCACGTTTCCATCGATGCAAAGTAATGTTTTCTCTCGGTCTTATCCACTGCTGCCATGCGCCTTCTTCTTAGTAGGCGTGATCATCGCTATGGTTACCCAGCTAACCAGGTCAGCGCTACAGAAGTGAGATGTATGTGAATACACAACAAATGACAGTAGATCTGTTTGAGCACCTGTGTTTTTCCCTCATTTCCTGGCCGCCTGCTGCCTTTGGGCTGATTGCTGTGCGTTTCTTGTCTGTGTGCGTAACAGGAGGGAGACTCTCTCGGGGCGATGGAGAAGGTTTGTCGTCAGCTGACGTACCATCTCAGCCCCCACTCCCAGTGGAGGAGACAGGGACTGCTCAAGAGGAAACCTCAGGCCTGGTGAGTTGGTGTGTGTGTGCGTGTGTGTGTGTGTGTGTGTGTGTTGAGGGTGTACTCACGGAGTGCCATGTGTCTCTGTTTTGGCTAGCATCTCAGTATGTCAGCAGTGTGTCATCATCTACTGCCCCTTTGGATGCCATGGAAAAATCTGCTCACGTCTCTTTGTTTCCTCTTGGTCATACACTCAGTTAGAGTTTAAATCAGTCCTCCTTTCTGAGCCTTGTTCTTTTTTAAAATTATGCAACTTCCTTCTCTTAGGGTGCTACACTGACGGGGGTTTAATTTGTGCTTTTTTTATTCTTTTTTTTTTGTCTAGATTTGCCATAAAGTTTTAGCTGTGAGGCACAGCTGTGATTTCTGTTCATTTGCATTTCGGCAGCCAGCTCCTTCTCCTCACACCTGCACTATGCAGAGAACACTCGTTTTCAAAGGCTGCAGCCGAAGGAGGGCAGCTACCCTGACTGAATTTTAATTTATACACAGCTGGGATGCACAACATGCAAATAAGGTATCAAGAGCAACAAACTAATCCACCTGCTTCTCCAGCTCAGCTCTGCACGAGGTGGAGGTTTATTTAAAGGCTCAGAGCTGTGCTCAACATTAAATATTATTCAGTGCTGAGCAAACACTCTCACGCTCAGAACAATATTTCTTCTCAGTCTTGGGTCTGATGCCGTATTTCCCCAAATCCAATAGGTCCTTAGTAACAGGTTTCAGATTGAAAACAATCTTCTTGAGCCTGTTTCATAAAATCCTCTCAGGTGTGCTCTGAGTGCCCATCTGAAGAGCAGCTCAGACTTGATATTATATAACTGCTTCTCTTGTTCAATTTTTCTTATTATACAAATTTTATTGGGCAGACACAACAGGAGACCACTGGAGCAAAACACAGTCGACCCCAGGTGGATCTGAATACCTAAAATCAGTGAATACCTGAAACACTCACTAAGAATAATTAGAACTACCTCCACAAAATGTTCCTTAAAGAGTATCTAATTTGCAAATTAACTTTTATTTTTGCTGATAAGCTGTCTGAAGAGGTGATTTAGGGTTCTTACCTTAAAACACCTCAGTGCTGGCCTCCTTAGGTCCAACGGTCCTGCTGCAAAGTTGCAGGTGACCAACATAGCTAATAGGCATCTACATAAAATATTTCTGAACAAAATTTGATATAAAAAAAAAAAAAACCTGAGCTAACCGTTCTTCCATCAATGTTTTTTGATGGAAATTGTAAAAATTTGAAAAACGTTCTCAATTTTGCAAAAACGTTTTTAGGCCTGCCAGAGGAGATTTTTGACTTTCGTGTTAAAGAGTTAATGCAACCACGTTTTGTTTTCTTTACAACATTTTAAAAGTTCGCTCAAAATTCCCATAACAATTGGATGGAAACATGGCTGTTAACTCCAGCGAGTTCAGCCTTTAAGCCTGAAACGGGCCCATGCATTGTGCAGAGTGATTTCATACTCGGTATCGAATTGTCCCTGTGTGCTGCAGCATGGTCTAAATCCAACTCCGAAACACAGAGGCTGGCCATGAAATATGTCCTGCTGGGAGCAGACGGCAGAGAAGAAAAACTTTGTAGCGGGACGCTTGGAGAGCGAATTTCCACCGCAGCGAGAAAGCAGGATCAATCGGAAATAAAAATGTCTCCTCCTCCTGCTTTGAACATAAACAACAGGTGTCACCTCCCCTCTAAAGGCGTTTGCACCCCGATGCTGGAGTGTCGAAGCAGAGAAATAACAATTCAGCGCCGGCCGTAAGACTGGACCCCTGCTGTGTGTGTTTTAGAGTGTGTGTCAGTGCCTTCACAGTCGACACAAGTGGGCTCCTGGCGATGCCGTTAAAGCAGTGACTCACAGTTTGCTGGAATAAAAATGAGACCAAAAGATGAAACTTAAAATGAGTGAAGTGGTTCCGCTCCGGTGGAAGGGATTTAATCAATGCAGCGTTGCCGTCGTCACTTGAGGCTGTCAGGAAGTCCAGCCAGACTGATTAACCGGAGGAAAGACGAACCCCATTTACTCTGAGACTCGCAGGGAGATATTAGATTGGCTCATCTGTTGGAACGGAGCACACGCACCGTTAACACCTTCCTCTCCTGCAAAACAAACATTTCCTGACTAATTACATCCCAGAGTCACTTAAAGTGATGAGAAATGCTTCCATCCACTTTGGGTTCAGGGCTCCAATTTGCTTGGTTTAGTCATGCATTTTAAAGTCCATATGAATCTCGTTTCTCACCCAGTTATCAGTCCGGCAGCAGCTTGCCTGCATATCTGTTGATCATCAGTGTTTCCTGTGTGAATCGCATGTCTGTTTTTTACTGGGATGTATCCGAAACTTCAAGCATAAGTCAAGCATAAGAACCCTGCTCTTATAAAGGCGGAAGACAGCAGAAGGTTCACATCAAGATAAATGAGAACAGATTATTCTATCAGGATAAAGATTCAAAGCAAAGACTGAGATAAACTAACAAAAATAAGTATGTTTTTTTTAAATGTTTTTTACCTTGTATGATGGTTTAAACAAAGTAAAATGTACAGAAAAAGACATGTCTTCTGCAGGCTTTCTGAAGCAACTTTGTAATCTCTTGCGAACTTGTGGTAATCTCTTCTGAATATGAAATCTACTGGGCCTCAGCCTGTCAAAATCAGACGCCACAAGTCAGCTTGTGTGAGAGCATAGATAAAAAAAAAAA
>NW_006800077.1:140912-160383 GCF_000485575.1 Poecilia formosa
CTATATATATATATATATATATATATATATATATATATATAGAGATGAAAAACCTTCTTTGTCTGTAAATACGTTCTACATAGAGCTCCTCCAACAGACCAGCCCTATTGACGTTAAATCGAACAGAAATGGCTGAGCTTTTCACATGTTGATGTTAGAAGTATTTGTTCAGCTGCTGATGCGTAATTTGCTACAAATAACCTAGTGTACACAAAACGAATGCTATGTTTATTTTCTTATTTAAAAAAGAAATTGAATTTGTTGCTTATTTGCATCTTTTAATATATTTCTAACACTGTAAAAGGATTAAGTGGTTAAATGAAAAATCTGCAGCGTGTGCCAATGTTGCTGCCTTATTAATCATCAGAATAATCAACAAATTAATGAATTACTAAAATAATTGTTAGTTGCAGGCCTAATTCTTATATAAGACATAATAGTCATAGACTTGCACTTTTGACTTCACGTCACCATTGCAAGTGTAAAAAAGAACTGAAAATGGTTTCCACGTGTCAACAGTAGCATAAAGCACCTGCAGGGCTGCACAAGTTCACATTGTCTGCAGTGAACTCGGCAGCAGCAGCAGCTGCAGGTCTGTAGGGACCGAACGCCAAGAAGCTTCATTCCCTTCAATGTTCTCTGACTGAACAAACAGCATGTAAACAGAGTCTGATAGCTGACCGCTTGGCCTGGACCGGAGTCTGTCTCAGTGTGTCCCTCCTGGGTCTTGCAACTGTGTGTCTCTTTTTCCAAGTAGCTCGTTTAGCTTTCATGATGTTGCCAAATAATGAGGTCTCTCTAAGGTTTTGTTCGACTATAACATTGTTTGCCATGGAAACAACTGTTACATGAGCACACAGAGTGCTGTTTACGTCAGATAGTCCCACACCTTGCTCCTTGCTCTCTTCCTCTCTCCTCTTGGATCTTTTTGCTGTCTGGCTGCCGCCCACCGACTCGCTGGCTGTCGCTGCTTCGCCGACCAGATTTCTGGTCGCCCTCCCGCCTGAGCTCTGACTGCAGCAGAGGGAGAAGTTAAATGTTGACTCAGCCTGTCTGGGTCTTTCCCACTTTCTATGTGTTTCCTCACTATCAGACAGAACCAGTCTGAGAGGATATTGGATCTTTATTTACCATCGAAGATTTTCCCCACACGAGAGAAATGGAGGCCTGAAAAGTAAACAAGAAGTTAATTAATGATCTTGTTTAATCTAAAGCAGCAAATATATAATATAGTGGAACTTTTATCATAAATATATCAGCTTTTTAGAGTACAATGAAAAGACCTCGCAGCATCAGTGGTTTGGCAGCGAACTGTGTCAGACAGAATTATTGGAAATGCATCATTGCCAGTTTCTAACCCATTTTCCCGCCTGCAGGAGGCCATCGATTTGCCGTGTCGTATCCTTTCACACTCCAGCTCTGCTCGCTTTGTTCCAGCCGTGGATCAAAGCATGCCGGGCCAGCGGACGCGTTGAAAAGATCCTGTAGTAACATAGGTGATCTCAAACTGCAGTAAACACTCTCTGCTCTTTGACTGCTGCAAGGTGCTTCATGCCCTGGAGTTTTCTGGATTTGTTGATGTGTTGACGTGATTTCATCATTGGGTGAAAAACTAAACAGAAATAGTTTGCTATTTCACGTAGCTGTGAAGTTTTGCACAAAACGAAAGACACAGATGCAGTCCTGTTATTTAAAGGGAACTTATTTTGCGCGTGTGGAGATGTATGATTTATTCAGGCTGAGAGAGAGCGAGCTGATAGCAGGTTAAGATTTTAAGCTGTCTGCTCATTGCCAAACAGCTTTGTTTGAAAATCTCAGAATTACAGTAATTCTGAGATTTACTGTAATTCTGAGTACAGTAAATCTGTACTCAGAATTACTGAGTTACATTCTCAAAGAATGTAACATTTCACATTCTTTGAGAAATACACATGAAAAATGTTTTAAAGGGAACCTTTTATGCACAATTGTCTTTTTGTGAGTTTTTGTACTTCCATTTGGGTCTCTACTACTTCTAGAAACAGTCTAAGCACTAAAAAAAAAAAAATAAATAAAAAAATAAAAGCATCCAGACACTCTTTTGTTAATAATCTAATGTTTTTTGGTGTCTGAAAAATGAGTCATTAAAATAAAAAAAACTCCTGATAATTAAGTCACAATTGACAGGCACTGTCCCGTTACCTAGCAACCCCAGCTGAACCCAGCCCGTCACCTAGCAACAACCCACGTAGCAGCCCAAGCGGAGTTCGAGCACATCTGGTCTGCTGGTTTAACCACTGTACAATGGCTGATGGAAAGGACAAGTGTTATGTTATTTGACTGCAATGAACAACGTGTTCGTTCCAGTAACGGCAAAATGGAGCTGCTTGGCTTTATTTCACTTTTTATCTCAGCCACATTGCCAAAGAAAATTGTAGTTTGGGCGAATCGGTTCATGAAGGGCTAAAAACAACCGACTGTGCACTGCAAGTTAGGGTGAAATCTCATCATCAGAGAATGACTTTTTCCAAAAAAATTAATAAACACGTTTTGTATTGCTCATAAACATATCCTAATTTTTCAAGGAAGTGTTGGTCTTCTTAAATAAAGCTATCTTTTCTAACGATGCTTATTGCTAATATAAAATGTAATTTAGATTAGCAAAATCATGTCCAGCTGTGCAAAAAACATTTTAAAAAAAAGAGTAAAACAGTGATGTACCTGTTTCAATAACTGAGATTTTTAATCAGAAAATTCTGAGTGGTGCAATCAGTGCCGTGATTAAAATACTGATTTTGGACTTTATTACTTCAGAAAGAATCTGTACCTGCTTGGCTTGTTTCCATTCGACACCTCAGGAGATAAATTTGGCTTATTTATATCCGCTGAGTGTGTATGTAGTAAATAAAGAGTCCAGATGAGACGGTTTAAAATGCATTTTAGTCTCTAATAAATGTTCGAGAGCTCATTGAGATCAATGAAATCCTCTCACCACACCGGTCACTGATATTCTCGAGCTGCTCACTCTCAGCTGTTAATTCTGTTCTAATCCAGGTTATAATTTACAGTCCACAGCCAGTGAAAACTAAAAATTAATCCCAGCTCTTTGAAAGCACTTGGATTCACGTTCTTTTCCTATTTTAATCCTAATCTCATCTCTCTCTTTCTTTGCTCTCTCCCCTGACTCATCTTGTGAGTCATTCTTTCTGCCCTTTTATACAAGGTGCCAAATTGTACACTTCGGTTCGTCCTCTCTGAGCTGCACACGGCTTGGTGTGTTCGTGCCATAAAGACGAGGACACAGGAAACAAACATCCATTTTCTAAAAATACACAGGCTTTTTTAACAGAGCTGCCAGCAAAGCCTTGAGCAGTCAAGAAAGAACAGGACCCGGTGCGATTTTTAGGAGGATTATGCTTTTTTAATCAATTTGAATGATCTGCTCTCTTAGAAAAAAAAAATAGCTGTGAATTATTTTAATTTGTGTCCAGATGGAGCTCATGTTACAGCTAAAACTCTGAGCTGCCCACACTCTTTCTGCTGAGCATACAATACCACACCAGTTCAGAAGATCATTCTTCATTATGCAGCCCAGACATATGAAGTATTACTGTTGAATAAAGGCATTCAGATGTAACCTTTCCTGTCGGTATGTGGTATGTAAAGCCCGCCGCTGTGCCGTGACGTGCAGCCGCACAGCGAGCGCAGTGACATGGCTCCATATCAGAGCATAAGCACACTACAATCAGATAAGAAAGACCTGGTGCTCAGCTAGTTCCACGTCCGTTCCTCCTGCACAGTGCAGCTCTGTCATCTGTCTGTGACTCATATTTATTCCCAGTGACCCCTGGAAGCTGTGTGAATAATGGGTTTACCCACTGAGACCCACTGCTGGCAGATGCACAAAAGGACACTTTGTGCATCTCTTGCTCTCAGAAAAAAAAAAAAAAAAATCCACCATCCAAGGAATGAGTGAAAGAAAGAAAGCAAAGTGTTCTGGTCAGTTTGCTTCTTTCTATCGAGATGTTGGAAAATAACATCTGAAGTTTTGCTGTTGACAAACACATGGAGTCCTGTTGGTCAGGCGGCGATAACAACTCAAACGCAGCTGCTTGGGGAAGATAAAGTAATCAGCTCTTAACTAGAATATGGGATTATAAAAACCTCAAAGTTGGCTCAAGCGAATGGTCACAATGGTTTGAAAAAGTTTTCACTCCCCTTGAAATGTTTCTCAATTTGACATGTTGCAACCACAAACTTGAATGGCAATAACAGACATTTGTGAAGATTTGATAATAAAAGAAAGTTTTGTATTTCAATTAGGGGAAAATCACTTTTTTTGTATGTTTTTGTATTTCCATTTGGGTCTCTATTACTTCTAAAACAACCCAAGTGCTTAACTTTTTTTTTTTAGTTTTACATCATATTATATTGTTATTGCCTCATCTAAAACATACCTGGAGTGTTGCCTTGATTCTTTCAGGAGATTTAAAGAGGCAGAGTACTAATATCAAGGCTTTTGTTCTGCAACGGGGAATTTCTTTCAAGTCATATTTTATATAAATAGCAATTTCATAACAATTGAAGAAAACCTAATTATTTTATTGTGTTTTAAAATGGCACGTTGTGCCTGGAAAATACACAATACTTTTAAAACAACACAGATGCTTTTTGGCAATAAGTTAATGTTTTTTGGTGTCTGAAAGAACAAGCAGTTTCAATAATTAAGTTCAATTCAATTCAGTTTTTATCTATATGGCGCCAATTGACAACAGATGTCGTCTCACTACACTTTAGAGAACAGTAATTTCAATTCAATCAGACATAAACAGAGCAGCAGTGCATTAAACTCGATTAATTATTCAAGGTAGCTTAAAAAGTTTCTAAGGAAATCCAGCAGATATTATTCGAGAGTCATTGATTTGCAACATTCACTTTTCCTGGACATTATAATTGGTAGGCACTGCCCCGTTACCTAGCAACCAAAGCAGAGCCCAGCCCGTCACCTAGCAACCAAAGCAGAGCTTGATTACTGGGTAGCCCAGTAATCAATGTTTTTATTTAATATAAGTACATTACATAAATATTTATATATATGTACAAAATTAACAAAAATTACATAAACAGTGACATGCAGGTGTTTGAGTCACCAGAAAATGCTGAGTAATAATTCTCAGATTAGAGTTAACTAATCTGAGAATTATATAATTCTCAGATTATATAATTAGAAACTTTAAATCTTAGTTTCTAAGATTTAAAGAAACTAAGATTTCTTTAAATCTCAGTTTCTGAGATTTAAAGAAATCTCAGAAACTAATATCTCAAATCTACAAAGACTATTTCTTTAAATACAAAATCAGACAACGGCGTGTAAAAAATAAACTGTGTGGAAGAAAAGTAGCATGCTGCCTATGCTAACTATACAGAAAAAACATGTGGGGAGTGTGAATGAACTATCTTGTCCTGGTACCTTAAATGAAGATGTAAGAATGAGGGGTGAAATCAATGAGGCAGCATCAGTCTCTGATTTAGGCAATATGAAGGTTCAAACAAAGCAACAGTGAAGAATATTGTTGGAGTGTTCTCACCCAGATTACCACTTCAGCGGCAGATTTGTCTTTCACTTTGCCCCTGGTTGAAATTGGCCTAATCAGAGCAATGACATGCTGCAATGATTGGATTAAATCAGACTGCGCATAGAAGTAGTTCCTGATGGTAAATGATTTGATAAAGCTGAACAAGGTAATTACATTGGAGTCAGTGACGTCTCCTTAAATTACATGGATACGTACACAAAGCTTACTTGTGCACAGCCTCTACACTATCTTTGTGAATCTTATTGTACGGAAGTTTAAAGATAATTTCTTCCGCCTCCCTCACCTTCCTGTGTCCTCCCAGGTAACAAAAACACACACAGTTAATTGAGAAAAGAAGTTAGAGGGTGTAAACTTGGGATAAAGCAATATCCTGATATCATAAATGCACATTCTGCCTCCTCAGCTTTATTCACATACATCAGGCATGAATTCGCTTTATGAGTCTTTTTCAGGAAACAAGTGGGCAGTTCCAGGCCGTTCAAAAGTGATCAAAACAATTGTGTGTTAGGAATTGTTGTGGAAATACACTATATGTTTCATCATACTTTAGGGGAAAATGTTACGAGTTCTTTATTATTGGTGGTGAACTTAAGATGAACCATTTCAAAAGTTTATTCCAAGAGCAGTATGAAATGTTAGTAATGACTTGTTACCTAACTGTTTCCTCAGTGTGGGGACAAGAGGAGGAGTAGCTGCTGAGTCACAAGTTATTATAATGTCACTGTAATAATCAGAGCTGCACAGGGTCCAAGATGTTTTTCTGATTCTGCCAGGTTTCTAACAGATTTTTGGTCATTTATTTTAGATTCCCCATTATACCAGATCAACAGAAAAGCAACAACAGACTTGACGTTATGCACATACACAGATACTGAACTGTAGTGCCACCGAGTTAACTTGAGTTTTTTTTTGTTTGTTTTTTTCAATTGAGCTAGCTTGACTTCAGTTGAATAAGTCCAGTTGGGTGTTGCTCAGCTTCAAAAAAACAATCTGATGAGACTGTTGGAAAATAACTAATGTTGTGTGCAAGTTGTGTTAAAAGGAGACAGCTTATCAGCGGCGCTATTAACCTCTAAAATACCATCTCAATGCAAAACATGTTGCAGCAGCACAGACGTCCCCAACGCTAATGCTAACATTGTTTCTCTTGTAGAGCTCCTATGTCTATTCATTTAATTGTCTATTCATTAGCATCACAAAAAGGGGTCATGAATTAAAAACGCAGCGTAAGAGTTTCGATTAAAATTCGAATTAATTGCGATTAATTACACACCATGCAATCAACTTGAGTAAACATTTTAATCGAGCCTCATCATTTCTTAAAGCTGCAGTATGTAACTTTTACAAATTTTATTTTATTGGTTTACATATTTGTTGACACATTCACTACATCTTTTTTTTTATTTTTATAAAAGTTACATACTGCAGATTTAATATATACCTTTACTTTCCAGGAATGAACCCAGAATGAGATTCGTAGAGGAGAATCATCCTCCCTTCCACCGTATCGCCGGGTGTTGTTGAGACAGAGGGTGGATGACCCTGTTTGAAGCTGGGAGGAGTGTGTCGCATTCCATGGCGTGGGATTCTGGTCTGAAGCCAAATACATCATGACTTCCTTTAGCTTCTCATCTGTGTTTTATTTCCACTCTGCGACTCATGCCTGCTCTTGTTTATTGCTTCAAATCGATGAGAAGAGAGCAGCACTGGAAGCTGTATGAGCTGTGACAGGCTATGGGGCTTTAAGCCATGGGAAAGCAACCCATGAAGCCATAGGAGAAAAATCCCTCCGTGCTGATAGCACATCAGACTGCATGCGGCGCTTAAAAGATTGCCTTTGGGTTCAAGTGTGTGTAATTTTACTTTCTGGTGGTCCTGTGAACTCAGAGTGGAAGAGGAGGGGCTGCTGAACATGGGAGGTGGTATTATGGACTGGAACGATTAGATCAGTGTTTTCAATCTTGGAGTAACGGAGAGCCGAGGGCATCACCACACCAGCTGTGTCAACTAATTAGCACACTTTCACTTAGCGTGGAGGAGGAAATGGTGTGCTTGGACTGGGGTTGGTGCGCGTCCCTCCAGGGCTGCTGCTGTGGGAAGTAGTTTGAGATCACTTACCCAGACTGTCAGGGGCAGCATCATCTGCCTCAAGGTGTTTTTTTAAAGCACTTCATTACTGATTACATACACTTACATGTTTTCTCCCTTACACTCTAGCATATCTGCTTTTCATTTCAGTGGCATAGAAAGACGTGATTTCACAGGGAGAATAACTTCCTGGAATCACTCTGCTATCTGTCTCCACTAGGGATTTTGACCAATATCGATTCCAATGTTGATATTGCAGTAATGACTGATAACCAATATTTACAAATGCAATAGTTCATTACCCTTTCACCACTGAAAAACAAAAAAAAAAAACACTGTCACATGACTAAACAAATACCCTCTTCAGAAATAAATCACAATAAGCTGGAAGTAAATATTGGTTGTTAATATCAGTCCAGTTTTATTCATCGAATGGATACCAATATATTAAAAAATGACTAATATCGGCCGACACTGATGTTAGTGCAGATATATCGTGCCTCCCTTATCTCCCCATGCGCATCATAATGGTTCAAATATTAGTTTTGGTTACTTAACAACATTGCCTAATCTCAAGTTTCTCTATTATAGATTCTTTGCTCACCTCAGCATGCTGAATGCTTTAAACTAATAGTGAAACTGACATGCTTTATTATTAATTCTTCTCCAAGGTATTTGACTACTTGGAGATGTTCTTTAAAATGTCTTTACTGGACAGACAGTTGGTCCTTAATTATGAAAAAAAATTACCGGTTACTATGGAAACCACCAACTGTCAAGCGCAGCATAACTGAACTTAAAACACAAATAAATGTCTGAAGAAACAACTTGTTGACTAAATAAAACAAATTCAAAGAATAAACATGCACATTTTGACAAACTTCATATTTATAATATTGTTAAAACAAAACCCTATTACAGGGGCACTGGTGTATTTTTATTTCGCTTGGACAAAAACAGATTCATTTTCACTTCTGTAATACTTTTGTTTTGACTAGAAGCCTCCTACGATCGAGGCTTGTTAGAGATGCAGGAAATAGCAGAAGGAAACTGCAGTTTAATGAGATTCATGGCTTAAGTCCCCTGAAATCCCAGATTGTAAAGTTCTGCCTGAGAGAATCCTTCTGATCCCGACCGAGACAAATGTCCTTAGCTGGGAAACACAGAAATGATGTAAAAGAAATAAGATGAGGTTCAGTCAGACGTGTCTACTTGTTGCTTTTTCAGTCAGTGTCAGTTCAGAATGCAAAATAATCTTTTTATTTCCTGGTTTAAATACTAACAGGTGTTCAGACTGAAACCGAAATGTTCTGAAAATCTCTGAATCTTTACATTTCAGTGGGTGATTAGTGGCAGCCATAGTGTATGACGAATACAGAAGAAGAATGGATAACAAATGTCTGATTATCAGAAGATGTCCTTACTTGACCCAAATTGAATGTTAAAGAGATGCAGTAAAAATATAAAAAACCCAAAAGTGCATCACATTCCTGTGCCTTGACCCAACCAATCAGAAACCGGTAGCTTAAAATCAAATCTAAAATATAATTCAATAACAAGGGACTGTCTCTGTGACCAGACAGAGGGAACAAAACCATTTTGGGAAGCTAGATTTGACCTCTGTTTTTTGCTTTGGGCTGCCGTGTCCTAGATTCCCCTAAAGTCCCTCTGGCTCACGAACAGATAAACGTATTCAGCTGCTAACTGTTGATAACAGTCCAGCCCTGCAGTCCACAAGATGGCTGGTTGTTTCTCATTACGTCGTCTAAGGTCATTTTTTTCCTTTTATGTGTCAGAACCTAAATGCTAATTTGCTGCCAGATACAGACACCAAAACTCAATTTATTTTTTGACTCCAACATGTTTTCAAACAGCATTCGAGACAAACAACCCCAACAGACAAACATTTATTGTTTTTTAACAGTTTTATTTTCTTATTTGCTACATTTTAAGTATGCGGTATGTAATTTTTATAAACATGTTTTTTATATATATTTGGTAAAAGTAATTATATGACAGTATAACCCAAGGCAGATAATCTGTGAAAAAAAATCTGACTCTGCCCTCTCCCTGTTGTCCTACTGCCATTTGCAGAAATACAAAAACAACCAGTCGGAGCCAGACAGGTATTTTTCAGACTCAGCTTAATGTAATTTTCAGCTAATTTTGCCTGAGAAAGAGAAGCTGCCAAATAATTATGCACAGTTTATATGGGTTTGATCTCCTTATTGCACAAATACATATTACCTGCTACATTTTGGACTTGAAAAATATGCATATAATTATTAT
Organism: Poecilia formosa; assembly: GCF_000485575.1. Taxonomy (NCBI): domain Eukaryota; kingdom Metazoa; phylum Chordata; class Actinopteri; order Cyprinodontiformes; family Poeciliidae; genus Poecilia; species Poecilia formosa. The sequence goes on from NW_006800077.1 coordinate 150,866, forward strand.
ATAGTCCAATTGGTGACCTACTAACAATGATTATGTGCAGAACGTATTGTGAAAATAGTGCAATCTTTAGTCTTACACAACTAGTCATAGTAAATATGCTATAATTGCAAAAAGTGTGACTTTATAATAGTGAAAAAATTCTGAACAGTTTGATCTCTCAACGGATCTGATCCACACCGCCTTAGATATTTTCCGTTCTTGTGTCTCCAGCCTAAAGGCGGTGTTGTCAGCCCCGTTGTCCAGTGGTGCCCTGGATCTGTCTGGCATCCCTCTAACGACTCGCGACATGGAGCGTCTGTCTGCACACCTGCAGCGTCACGCGTCCATCGTGGTCAGCTTGGAGCTGGGCTTCACCGAGCTGACTGATGAGGCTTTCCTCCAGCTCCTCCCCACGCTGGCTGCTCTGCCGCACCTGGAGACGCTGGCTCTGAACGGAAACAGACTCACCAGAGCTATTCTGAAGGAGCTCACCGATGCCCTGAAGGTCAGAAAGGATTGTCTTGTTTTTTTTATACCATTGATAATAATCAGGTGTTGTCATGATGTCTGGGGGATTGGTGTTTTTGTTATGGGGTTCATGTTATTCACAGTCTTTGCTTATTTATCTGTGGGTTGGGGTTCATAGTTGTCCTGGTGTCATGTTTTGTTTCTCTAGGTTATATTCCATTGGTGTTATGTTTTATTTAAATTAAAGTTTTGTTTAGATTAGTTTCTTGCTAATCTAATTCTCATGCTGGTCTCATCTCTGTTCATTGTTATCTTAGTCTCCCTTGTCTTGGCCTTGATTATTATTGTCACTTTGCTTCAGTCCTGTTATGTTCCAGTTTCCATGTTTTGGTTTTCTTTAGTTTCATTTGTGCTGAGAAGGTTCTGTCATCCTTCACATGCAAGGTTTTATTTCCTGTAGTCTCTCTCTAGTCTGCTTTCCTCAGGTCAGCTAAATTCTTCTTGTTAATTTAGCTCATGTTTTTTCACCTGTGTTTCCTGATTAGTTATCTTCCTCACTTGGGATTCTTGTCTATTTTATGTCTGTAGTTTGATGAACACTTATGTCCATGTCAAGTCTTTGAGTTTAAGTAAATCTTCACCATTCCATGTCGCCACTTGCATTTTGACTCTTCCCTATTTTCACCTTCACCAGTCGTGACAGGTGTGGTAAAATTCATTTTTTCAAGTCTTTAAGAAGACTAGAGTATTTAAACCTGATGTAGCTGATGTGGATCCTCAACAATAAAAAAATAATGGAGATAAACATCTCTTTTTAATGTGAATATTTCCCATTTCAGGATCCAAGCAGTTTTCCAAGTGTGACATGGATTGATTTGGGGAACAACGTAGACATCTTCTCCTTGCCTCAGCCCTTCCTGGTCAGCCTGAGGAAGCGCTGCCCCAAGCAGGGCAACCTGCCCACCATCCTGGAGTTTGGCGAGAGTCAGGCCAGCGACCCTCCCGAAAGGCCGAGGGGTGTCGGAGAGGAGGAGGAGACGGACGATACCAACCTGACTGAGAGCATGGGCGAGCTCCGATCGGAGGTGGAGGAGGAGATGGACGGAGAGACAGAGATCGAGGAGATGATGGAAGAGCTGCTGGACTTCGACAGGGAGATTCAGGGCAAAGACGACGAGGAGGACAGCATGTGGACGCTGGGGGAGCAGCGGAGAGCGACAGTGAGGAGCAGGAGAGCGTGGCGAGAGGAGGAAGAGAAGGAGAAGGAAAAAGAGAAGGAGGACCAGGACCAGAGGAAAGACATAAGACCCGGGAGGAGGGCGGTGATGGCGGAGGACGAGGACGACACACAGAGCCGTTCATCCCGTCTGTCCTGCTCCAGCCAGTCCCAGCACTCCTTTGCTGTAGTTGAGCCAACGAGAGTGGAGGAGGAGGACATGACGGACCAATCAGAACATTTAACCTGAGTGCTGCTCCCAGATCTGCTTGTGTTTTCCTTCTTGTGTCCCGTCCTGTGTGGACAGAGGTGATGGGAGTACAGGCTGCAGCGTTGCATGCGGTCTTCATGAAAAAGCCCCCGCTGGTGATTTATGACCAACCGATCCGATACGCCTGAGGATGCACAGAATAGAGGCTCAATGCAGAATGTTGATCCTGAATTAGGTCCTTCCTTGTTTTAATCGTGCTAATACCTACATGTGCCTGTCGCACCTCTGTTTGCTGGTTCAAAATGAGATGAAACCAAGCCGGAGAAACTTTTCCCTCCACCAGGATCAGAAGACGAGCAGAAATCAAAAGTTAAGCCACCGGCGTAAATCTGCTGCTGCAGTCGAACCAAACAGGTGCGCAGTGTTTCACAGGCGGAGAGCAAACCAGTCGCCATGAAGAAGTTACAAAAGAAAACTTGCTATTTTAAACTGAATGTGTACAGAGGATAGATGTGCTAGGACCGGCCACATCTCCGAACATGAAACATTTAGAAGTATTTTTCCTCATGATCTAGGTCATGCTTTTACTCCATGGCTCAGTACGCGAGCGTGCGTCACATGCTTCCAGCGCTGTGTTTATATATAGCCCCCGCCAACCCAACGGTTGCACTCAGGTAGCAGTATGTAGCTTTCCCCCAGCTGTGCTTTCCCTCCTCGCGTAACATCATGCAGAACTTTAACAGATAAACTGTATTTTTGGTTGTACTATAAATATCAAAATATATATAAGATGTTTGAGGAGATATCTCATAGCTTAGTTCTGAGGTTCTGACAACCAAGAGCTCATATTTAGTACTATTGGAGTCTGGAGTAGCAATATTTATGAGCTAAACTAGTCTATTAGATATTTTATAAGGGAACAAGTTGTATTGTTGCAGAGAGACAGACCTAGACATATAGAGAAACATATGAGAATGAAAACGTAGCTTCATCCAAATGCAGTAAATATGTACAAAGTCAGATGTTGCCTCGTTCACAAGTGGAGCTGAACAACCAGGTAATCAATCAGCAACACGTCATACTGTGTTGCGGAGCCACATGTAAGGAAGTCATCTTATCGGTTTGACTAAAAATGTTAGTTTGCCTCTTTTAAAATTCACACAAACATTTGGTACATACGCATTACCGTTTCTTCCCTTCCCACTTCGTATCCATGTACTAAACCGTGATGTAGGAGTTTGTTTTCCATTGTACAATAATTGGAGTCTGTGGTTCCAAAAATGCTCAAATGGTGAATATAATTTAATCCAGTTCTATATTATTATATGACAACTGTATTCACCCTATTTAAGACTGTAGACTCTTATCAAATAGGACCATTTATGACCCCCAAGCCAACTACAATAACTCTAAACAATCTTTAAATTTTATTATTGAAATGTTTGTTGAGTTTTAAAGAGGTTTGAAACAAACAACGTAAGATGTAACTAATTTCACAGACTAAACAAAGCAGCATATACACACCTTTCATAACAAAACATGAATACATTTACGTCCCATAAAGACTAAATCTTGTTCATTAAAAACAAAAATACAGACCGGCATGTATGAGTCCTGTCAATCATGACATTTAGCAGTCAACAACTCAAAAGATGCAAACTCTTGAATCTGCATCTTTTCGTCTACCTTCACTTTTCCGTTTTCGAAGGATTCCTCCAGCAGCTACAATGAAACTAGTTAATGTTGGAGCAAATGCATGTTTAGAAACGTTTGGCAATCATGACCTGTCTCCCAAAAAAATAACAATATCTTTCCAATCCGGTAGATTAAATAGCATGAAGAATAACTTCCATCAGTTGTTAAAGCCAGTAGGAAACTTTCCTTAGTGAGTATTAATTGACGAATAGTCGGTTCAAAACATGCTGAAAATTTTAACAAAGCTGCGAGCTCTTATCAAAGCTTGCGATCCAAGCTGCATAACCCAGCTGGACCACCACTGGGTTATGCAGCGATCCAAGCTGCAAAGACACAAAATACTAAAGGGACAAAAAAAAAACATAATACCTATTGAGAAACAAATGTATCGCATGTATCTAGCCATTAACTTTAGCCAGTGGAACGATCCAAGCCAGATACTAAATGACGAGATCAAGTCTTAATCATAATGCTGATGAAACAATAACAGGAAGCAGTCAAAAAAAATTATTTTTAACTCTCTGTGTTGTTGATTTTGTGCAGAAATGCAAGAAATGGGAAAGTAAGTTCTTGAAACAATCAATAGTAGAGAATCCTCTGACTAAAATTACAATTAAAATTTCAGTTTCTTCAGAAGTACTTTTTATCTAAAAACTGAAAAAATGCCATTCAGATTTTCAAAAGTAAATGTTTTTTTGGCAAACTGTCTCACTAAACAGAAAAAAAAAACACTTAAGGAGCACTAAGTTTATCCTTGGATGTAAAACTAAAATTATAAACCTGAGTTTGCAAGGATTTATTTGAGAGCTATGTATATTTTTGGCTCCCGATAAGGCAGCTTTTAGGTCATGCTCAATGTTCACCTAAGAAGTTTGAACTGTGCCTAAGAACAAATGCTTTGTGGTTATCCCTATGAGTTAATATTTTTCAGCACATTTCTCCTTATTTGTTGGTGAAAGATTAAAACTAACAAAAACAACAGATTTAAACTGGGTTTAAAACAGTTTGCAGAACATTTTCTTGTTAAGTTAAATATTTGTTTTAGACTAAAACTAATACTGCTGTTTGAAGTAAGTCCTTTTAGAAGCAGGACAGATGAGATGGGATCATTTTTCCTGCCTCTGTTGCTTTTGCATTTATCATTTTTCATGTTTTTCATTTGTTCAAAGCAGTATTGTTGCTTCGGTAATGAATAACTGCATACAAAACTATTCGATTCTGTGTTTCTTTCTGTCTACAACAGTAAAATAATTTCGGTGAGTAATCCTGCTAACTTCCAGCAGGATGACTTGCATGACTTCTGTAGTCCAGGGCTGGCAAGTCCAGTCTGTCAGAGTCCGCAACTTTCAGATGCACCCATGTCTCAACACACAAATGGCTGAATCCTCTCATCACCATGCCATTCAGTTCATTCAGGATGCATCTAACCGGGCATCCCTGGGCACAAAACCTTACCTGATGAGCACTTTACACTTTACAGCGCCTATGTACTCCAAGGTGCCTGCTTCATATTGAAGTCCAGCCCAATCAAAGTCCCCAATCCAATGAGTGCTATCAGTTTAGACATTAACGGACCCTCTTAATGCCAGTTTCTGCAGATCTAGATTGACGATGCACCACCTGTCGGACTTTGTTCTGCACTTAATTCTTGCTTGTGTTGCTGCTTCACACTGCTGAGAGGAGATCTTCAATGTGCCTCTGTTGTTCATTTTGACCCGATGTTGCAGTGCAGTCATGTGATGTTCGAGTGGAACTAAATAAAAAGGGGAAAAGATTATTTTTTATTTTCATCTAGAGTCAACAGTTTCACTCAGCAAGATGGGGCTCATACTTTCTCTCTCGTAAAACTTGCTAACGACATCGATCACTGACACAACACAACTGCAGTTAGTTTCTAATAGATTCAGCCGCGTCATGATAATGGCAAATCAAACTGTAGCGTCAGTCAGACATTAGCACGCCATGGTCTCTTTGAACCACCACAGCTCCAGATGTTTTCTATGTTTATGACTTCAGTCTTAAGTGATCAAACAATGGGCCAAATGACATCACTTAAGGACATTTATCAGACTTAAAACACTTCAGTAGAGAGAGAAAAAAAGGCCGTACAGTGCCAGTAAAAGGTTTTCCGACTCTTTCAAGGCTTCTTATTTTACTGTGTGTTTAATAAGAGGCTCGGTGAACACTGAACCCCATGCTGACCAATCAAAGGCATGTTTCTGGAGTGTTTTATTAATCAAGTCTCAGTTATGTGAAATAGAGAGGGGTTTTTACAAAGCGCAGACATGGGGTGGAATACTGGAAAACTGTGTAACGCTTAATGTGTGCAGCATGGGGATAAATATTGACAATAACACATTTAATTTTGAGACAGTGGGGTGTTTCTTTATTGCTCTCAGCAGGATATTCCCAGAATCGGATCGTACCAGAAGTGCCGTAAATGATCATCAGGCTTTAAATCCTTTTACCTGATGTAATTCAAACCAGAATCTATTAAACCCAAATTTAATTTAATTACCAGGTGGATTTTAGAAAAAGGTGGAGAGAGAAAATATTATGTGGTTGTTTTACCAGTATCACACTATTGCGTAGTTCCTCTTTCAATGCCATTGTGATCAGTATTCTGAACAAGTCAAACATTGTGGTCACCATCTGATGCTCTGTACCAGATTGCAGGATAAGGAAAAGCAGTAAAACAAAACAGAAACATGCAACAGTGCAGATTAGTTTCGACAGACAAACTTGATCACTGGCACACACACAGTCATAGTTGATTACATTTTTAATCACTTTTTATCTTATTTTTCCTAGATAGATTCGAAAAACCTCAGAGATCTAATGATCCTCACATCATGAGGCAATGTTTTCCACTCATTAGTAGCCTTTACAGAAAAAGCCAATTTCCTAGCAGTACGGTGAAATGGGATGCACATTTTCTCCCAGATGATATTCTCACTGATTGAATCATTTCTAAAGGGCGAGTATGCATAAAATCAGACAGCGGAGGAAAAGCCAGATCACTTACAAATGTATAAACAAGACACAAATTACAAAATAAGCCAACATTTTTACAGCTCATAAACTTGTATTTTTCTAGAATCCTACAGTGGTGGGAATGCTGTGACTTTTTAGTCAAGGCTTTTAGAGTCTGTTTAAATAAAGTCTGCATCCAGTGAGAAACAATTTCTAATACGTTTACATTTTTTAAGATTGAGTTTTACTTCCATATTCAGATTCTTACCTAAGACTAATTAACCTAATAGTCAATTAGTTTTTGGACTGTGGGAGAAAACTGGAGCACCTAGAGAAAATCTATTATAATTTTGTTATTCCCTTTCAACTTTATTTTTTGAATTTTATATTTAGTTATTTTGTTAAGCAGGGACAATTAGTTACAATAAAAATATTGGTGGTTTTAATATGAAAAGAAAAGAGCCATATTTTCATGGAGCTCGAGTTCTTTCCCCTTTGTCCTCCCTGGGTAAACATTTAGTCATCACTGCACTTTACAAAACATTAAGCTGATCCACATTCTCCACAGACATACCTTTGATGTTCCACAAAATTAGCAACATTTCCTCACATTAGACCCACAGATATGCATATATGGCATATATGGCAAGTCGACGAGACGGAGTGACGGCAGTTTTGCTGTGAGGGCTCTCAAGGTTGGGTTATCTTAGGCCAGGAAAACACACCTGAAAAACAACCAGGACTTAAAATGGCCTTGAAAAAAATTCAGTAGAAACCTTGGAGATAAACACACCTGAGTCTGGACCTTTCCCTGGAAGGGTCGGAAAACTTTTCCTTATCACAGATGGAGAAGACAGCCATAAATTAAACGTCATAAAATGACTTTAATGTAGAACTGAGCTTAGATTTACCAAATACTCTCTACCAAAGTTAAATATATGTTTTCCCTCTGGTAAAGCCTTACAAATTCATCCAGAACCGCCCGGTGGTTGATTTTAACCGAATCTTCATCTTAGCTGTTCATCAGTGACAGGATGACATTTTTATGGACAGGTGGTTAATGTTTGACCTCATTGATACCAGCAGGATATTAACAGCTTTGCACATCCAACTAATATCAAAACTAATATCAAAGAAAAAGGAATCCCTTTAATCCACCCGAACAATAAGCGACTCTCCAAAACCAGTTTTATAAAGAATGAACCCTTTACAACAACAAATGACTTTAAATATTGCTTGCTATCTTGTACTTGAACTTTCCTGTGGTTGTTCTGTCAGAGCAACGGGCTTTGTTTATTCAGTGCTTTGGGGTCAGGGTCTTGCAGGTTCATTGCGGTGATTACTCTGACTGCCTTCCAACGAGCCCCAACCGGAGGTACGTGTACTTAATCATAATGAGCTGCCGCCACGCACACGTCTGCTTTTAATGTCAAGGTCACGGCAAATCGAAACAACCAGACCGCTGCTTGAATTAGCTCCATAAATCAACAGATGGAGGCGATTAATTGGAATCTTCTGATTCAGGAAATTCAATAGAAAGAATAATCTTGGCAGTACTTCAGCTTTTTGGTGAGAGAAGCTCATATGTTGATCAGTTCTGGGGGAAAGTTTTAAATTATAGTGAAGTACGTTTTTTTTTTTTTCCTTCTTGCACTCTGCGTAGGATTCCAGAGGCAGAATGGCGAGTCCCTCTCTGTTACAGTAAGACGATCGTGGCGTTCACCTTGGACTTACAGAAAGCGACAAAAGATACTGTACATCCTCCTCAAGGACTCTGCTGAGCTGGTGTAGAAAAATAAACATCGGAGTGAATCTGTAGGCATGAATGGCCTTGGATCGTTTCTTGATCAGTGTTTCTTTATGCTCTGTATGCTCCTCAATCTACAGTATGCTTCTATAAATATTCTTTATACTAACTTAATTTTTTGTCACTTTGTCAATCTGATGGTTTTGAAGAACTTTATAGACTTACTAAAATCCGAGATGATTTGTATGACTGTGATTTGCTGTTTTGCCTTGGGCCTAACCAATAAAGTCTATGATAAGAGGAAGAGTAACTCAGCTATTTTGTCTTTGTGATTCCTTTCCTTTGCAACAGCCACTTATCTGATTTCACCAAAACAGCTGCTTCCTCAGTGGAATGGGAGATAAATAGATAGTGCTATAGATAAAGTTAAAATAGTAAATGACATACTTTGCAAAAGTACTCATGCAGTTGCTCTCAGAAACATTGATTTTCTTTCAGATTTGAAAAAGGAGGGCATTGTTTTGATGTGTAATTTGGCAGCTTGTTCAATTCAGCAAGAAAACCCAAAAAGTCAATTGAGAGTGGGATATTAAAAAGCTACAATAACCTGGTTACATAAATGTTCACTCTCTTGAACTAACTGCATTTTCTATTCAGAGTGAAACACAAACACACACTTTAATCATATATGTTAGTTTAAAACCTTAATGCACTAAAATAATAACACACTACTTTGTGCTGGTCTGTCACAGATGAGATACACTAACGTTTCTGGTTGCACAGTGATAAAATATAAAAAAAAGTATGAAAACTTTTGCAAGCTACTGAATTTTGATCTTTTTAATTCCTTTTTACATTTTTAAACTTCTTTGAATAATGAAAGTAAGTTATCTGACATTCAATGCCAAAGAGATCAAAAGAAAATCATAAACCAGTCATAATATCCAAAGTCACTGTACAACTTACTGTAGAAAATGATTGGTGACATCTCTCCATGAGCCTGTTGGCCTTTTCAAATCAGTATAAGACAAAGGGAATACACTACAGCTAATTTATTTCTAAATAAATATTTTCCAATATTTTCAACATATTCAAAATCATGAAAGTGTATATTACACAAGTTACAGTACAAACCAAAACTAATGTGTGCTTGGTGACATCTAGTGGACATTAACATAAATTGCACATTCAGATTTCTTTTCCCTTTTCCCATAGAGCACAGCTACAAG
>NW_006800077.1:161680-176657 GCF_000485575.1 Poecilia formosa
TAAACACGTGACCATGAAGTCGTGAAGAAGTCAAAATCTGACATTTTAAAAGGAAAATAAATTTCCTGATATATAAAAATTATTTTCACAGTGAAAGAGTATGAGAAACAACATAGTTACAAGAATATTTCAACGTTTACATAACTTTGCGTTTATCTGTTTATCGTGACGTATGAAGCTTGACGTCGTGCGTGCTCTGCGTCCAAAGTCTACGTCCCTTCCGGTGAGTGGGGCCTTTTTTGTTTTCCCGTATCCGCCATTTCAGTTTTTGAAGTTAGTTGTCATCAGCGGCTGGTTTGTAGCAACATTCGTGCCTCTGAAACAAGCTGTATGATTGGTAGACCAGCGGGCTGACCACAGACCACACCGGAGGTATTTTTACAGCGCGGTTTTCCTCCTTTATCTGCGGATTGGAGCCCACACGGCCAGCTGCGGATGTCGCCTGTTTACTGAACGTGCTCTCGGCGCTAAAGTTTTTTGTATGAGTTGAAGGCTCCGCTTGTGGATAACAGGAGGGAGAGCAGGGAAGGCCACGGCTAAAGCCTCGGCTTTGTGTTGGTGATCATGGCCGGAAGATTTGACGCGTCGGACCGCGAGAGCTGGTACTGGGGCCGCTTGACCAGAGCGGAGACTGTGTGTATGCTGCAGGGGCAGCGGCACGGCGTGTTTCTGGTCCGGGACTCCATCACCAGCCCCGGCGACTACGTGCTGTCGGTGTCGGAGAACTCCAGAGTCTCGCATTATATAATTAACACGAACAGCCGAAAGCCCGAGCCAGGTAAGAGCAAGGAGAGGGGGCGTGGAGGGGCTCGGTGCACCGTGGTGCCACCGATGGGACCATTCTTGCATGACTTGCACCATAGAAGAGGCGCAATAGTGCCACTCTTTTTCCAGCATAGGGAATAAAGATGGCCATGCACAATGAGACGTGCTTTAGTCCATCATAATCTGGTCTGTTGTAGCATATCATTGTGTCTAGACATGGGTCACTTAAAAATCACATGGTTCCATTAACAGGTTGTGCAATATTTGCAGAAATAAATGTACCTTCACAAAGTGCAAGACAAGAACTTCATATTATCTTAGTTTAACGCTTAAGATTCCTGTTCAGGCCTGTCACGATAACAAATGTTGCTGAACGATAAATTGTCCCAGAAGTTATTGCGATAAATGATAATATTGTTGTTTTGAGACAGTTTTCAAGTACTGTAATAGTAATGGCAAAATAATGAAAGAACACATTCTCAAAGATTAATAAGCTTTAAATTGCAATGGACATTTACCACTCTAACTGGAAGCCTTTTTAAATATCCAAAATAAATAAACAAAACAAGAGAAACAAAAAAAAAGTCTATGTGAACAAAATTGTCTTTTAAAACTAGTAGAGACCAATGAAGACTTTTTTCATACAATTTCTGGGAGAACAAGAGAGATAAAAGAAAAAGCAATAAATCATCCAAATGAAAATTATTGAGTTCACTTTAATTTATCAAGCAATTAACTCATTTATCTTTTATTGCTACAGGCCTACCTGTCCCTCAGCATTCTCAGGGAAAAACGTTAAATAAGGAAACCAAGATGCTTCCTGGTCACTCTGGAAATCACCAACATCATGACTAGTTACAGAAATAGTCCAGTCTCGCATGTTGTACTTCTGAACTCATCATCAACAGGGCCGGCCCATTCTTGAGGATTTGGGGTGCTCAAGAATGCATTTTAATTTACACACAACCTCAAACTTCATGGTTTGTGATCAGACATGATAACATTTAGACGCATGCCTCGATTTTATTGTTCTAAATCAAATTTGTTTGGGTTACGGTAGGTAAGCTATGCATCTGGTATGGATAGTAATTAGTAGGCCTGTCACAATAAACAATAAATTAACTAAATACATGAAAGATTAAAGGTTTTCTCTTTTCTACCAAAAACTGGATGACACAATTCTTCAGTCTGGTGTTTTGATCTCAACTAGGCCTTTTTTTTTGAAGGGCAGTTTTGTTGACAGACTTCATCATTCTTTTTTTTTTCTTCTGTTTTTGTTTGTGTAGTTTGGATATTTAAAATGTATGTAATAAATATACAACAACAACAACAAAAAACAAGTTTGGAAGAACTGAGGATTAATGTATACCAAAACAAGTGGATTCAAAGTGTTTGTGGAAAGAACCAAAGTTCTGGACACGAGTTTTGATTGACCTTTTCATGACATGTGGTCTATATGTTGTATATCAAAACAAACCAGCAGGGCCAGCCTGAGGTACAAGCAAACCAAAACGCTACAGGAGTCCTGGTCATTTAAAAAAATTCAACCTTGGATTTGTAGTTGCATTCAAATTATAGTCATATGTTTATAACAAGGCAAACAAGAAAATTCTGTTCAGGCCCTCGCTTGGCCTGTCATGATAACAAATTTTGCTGGACGATAAATTGTCCCAGAAGTTATTGCGATAAACAATAACCTTGATGTTTGAGGTATTGGTAGTGGTGTAAAAATTCAAATTCATCCTGTCAGAGACCAACAAACTTTAATTTTTTAAGGAACGCTTAATAGTGGAACTGAAAGATATCCAACAGCACAACGAACACCGTAAATAAATGGATAATGATGCCTCTGGAAAAGATATTAATCATTTGAATGTAAATTATTGAGCTCATTTTAAATTATCTTGCGATTGATTAATTGCGACAGTCTTAGACCTCAGACACTGACTGTGCATCAGAGCAGGTGTCTGTTGTTTCAGCCAAAAGAAAACAAAAATGAGTGTAAATGAAAATTTGTTCTAACTTCCCTCTTCCTCCTGTGTCGGACCAGGTTCGCCTCCCCACAAGTTTCGTATTGGTGACCAGGAGTTTGAGTCTCTTCCCGCTCTGCTCGAGTTCTACAAAATCCACTACTTGGACACCACCACCTTGATAGGTCCCATGAACAAGTCCAAAAACCCCCGCTCCGCCCGAGGCGTGGCCAAAGCCCCGCCGCGCCTGGAAGATGAGTACGTCCGGGGGCTTTTCGACTTCCCCGGCAACGACGAGGAGGATCTCCCGTTTCGGATGGGGGACATTCTCAGAGTACTGGAGAAGCCTGAGGAGCAGTGGTGGAACGCCCAGAACTCTGAAGGAAAAACGGGGATGATCCCAGTCCCGTACGTGGAGCAGTTCAGACCAGCGTCTCCGAGCGCAGTGGCGGGGGCCGGGCTGCCTGCGGTGCCGCCTGCAGGGAACTCGGACAGCTCTGCGGCTCAGTCCGGCGCTCCGTTGACGGGAGACCCCAGCCAGTACGCCCAGCCCACTCCCCTCCCGAATCTCCAGAATGGACCAGTCTATGCCAGGGCCATACAGAAGAGGGTGCCCAACGCCTACGACAAGACCGCCCTGGCCTTGGAGGTAAATATGGAGACATAGCGCCGTCTTTCACTGATCTGATTGCTCTCTTTCTACCTGCAGTTCCGGAGATGCTTATTGTTGAAATGTGATGCCAAGTCTTCAACATTTAGCAAGGTTAACATGGCATTTCCAGAATTTAATCAGAGTTCTTTTGATTTTTCTGCATATTTCAGTGCAGTGCCAGTTTCTAACTCAACATTTCCACAATTTATCAACTATAAATTTCAGTGTGTCTTATTGGGATTTTCTGTGATAGATCAATCTAAATCAGTGCGTAAACTGAAGTGGTTCAGCATTTTGATATGCATCAAACTCGAGTTAGAGCTGCATTTTGTTTGTTTTTGATTAACATTAGACTGATGCTTTGGTCCATTCATATTTGCAGGACAGTTGGAGCTCAGTCAGATTAGATGGAAAGTGTCTATAAACAGCAATTTTTCAAGTCTATCCACAAATTCTCATTTGAGTTTCAATCTGGACTTTGACTGCACCATCCCAACACAATAAAATGCTTTGATTCAACCTTTCCCTGAATAGCTCTATTTCTGTTTAGGGTCATTAGTCACCTGGAATTAGAACCAGTCACCAGTTTCAAGTCTTTTGTGGCCTCAAGCAGGTTTTCTTACAATATTATATGTTAAGTTTTTACACTGAACTATGTCAAATAACCAAACCCTTTGAGCAACTTGTTCCCCCCCTTCACCTGTGGTGGTGTTGACCCAAGAACTACAGAAGGAAACTACAAGAAAACCTCTGAATGAGACACAAGCACATCTTCCTTCTTTGCTAAATGTAAACAAAAGGAAGTGGATTTTAGCAGTTGTAAGATTTCTCGTTTATCTTTGGCAAATGACTCAACTAGTTCTCCCATTAGCACTGGACTCGCACAGTTGTTTTGATTTTATTTAACCATAATCCATGCGCTGTAGTCCTCTTCCTGTTTTCGGAGTGGTCCTTTGGCATTCAACCCTCGTTGGACTTGAATGCCAACGAGGTTTTTTTTTTGTGGACCAGAGTTTGCTTCTTGGTTCCCATCAGAGTTGATTGAACAGTTACCTCCCCAAAGCAACTGGATTTTCTAGACAAACGAACCAGAGCTCAATTAAAGCGGACTAAACGGGACTGTTGTGAATGCAGCCTTAGGCTACATTGTCAGGAAACTGCCGAGCCTCGAACACATCTTGACGCTGCTGTAGTTGTCATGCCAGGCCACTTATATGGCGCTATTATCTTAGCATGTCGTCCAAACGCACATTCGCTTTTGATCTTTAGTTTCTACCTCATTAGAAAACAGTAGTCTGTTTCCCATGAACCAAGAAGTCCTGCAACACGTAGAATACATATCAGAAGTTGCGTTAAACCGAACTGGTTAAGTAGTGCAACACATCACGGTGCTGTTCACCGTTGTTTTCATCTTCCCACGCATGCGTAGAACAAACCCTGTATTTGTGTAAGCGAGCGAAACAAAAATGTTACCATTTCGCTCAAAATCTGCTCCGCCTAACCGTGGCGTCAGAGGCGCTTTGAATCCAACAAATGCTATCAAAATACGGACCCTGCTCCTAATGCTGGGTAAGCTGCACTTTGTGCCGGGGCTGTTCAACTGAAGCGGAAGTGAGAGCGGGGCTCCCACGGAGCAGGTCATCGGGGGAAGGAAATAGTTTGTGTTTGGGAACAGGACCATTTCCTCTGGTTTCTATGAAGCCTGGAATCCAGCTGAGCCAGGAGTGGGATGAGCAGGCAGGCCAAGCGAAATGCACTCGTCCCCCGCCCCACGCCCCGCTGCTGGACAGTGTGGCTGCACATCCAGAGCCAGTGTTTGGCCCTTTGTGTCTTGACAAAGCACAAGCAATGTGCTTGTGGCTCATTTTTCTTTTTGCTAGTCATCTACCAGGTTGAAAACAGGACAAATTTGTTTGAAGTTGTTCTGTGGAAAGAAACCCGTACCCGACGGGAGTCTGCCCGGAGTGACTCAGCATGTTGGCACTGAGTGGTTAATAAGTAGCTCACGTTTCCTTGTTTCCAAAAAAAAAAATAAAGATCTATACCGAGCAATTGAAAGCAGCTTTTTATTATGCAACATATTTCATGGGGTTATAAGCAGAAATAAGCAGAACCAGGCGATGCTTTCGGCCATTTGCTTCACCTGAGAAACACTTAAAACTCAAACTGCAGATCCACAATCCCTTGGCAGTCTGAAAATTTTGTTTTCCAGGTTCATCCAGTCTACAAATACTTTCTCTCTCAAAGGGAAGTTAAATGTTCTAACTCATCATCATGATCCAAACATCTTCAAAGTGTTGTTGTGGATGGTGATGCTCCAGTAGCAGTCAGTCTTGCAATTAACCTGAATGGACCTCTGATTGAAGACTGTATAACAGTCTCATGACATGTTAGCAGCTCAATTTCTGGGAAACAGAAAAGACATTCCACAGTAGCACATCCTAGATGGCACCATCAGGTGATGTTAAGCTCTGCTGATTCACCTCATTTGCTTTAAATCTCTGTCTGGGTGTGTAATTAGAAAACCAGGCAGGGAGACGTTGGAGAACTTCCTTCTTTTTATGCATCCATCTTTCCTTCTGTACATCTCTTGTATTACTGATTCACCTCAAAGAAAACCTAAAACCAGTCAGAAGAGATGGGTCAGTGCATCTGTAGTGTTTTTTTCTCGAGTTTTTTTATTACAGCTCATCATTGATCCGTTTAGTGGCAAGTGGATCTCTGATATGAATGTACAGGAATTATATTTTTGATTCAAAATTCAGTTTTCTTCTAACATGGCATCATATTGTTATGCAGTCTACCAGTGTTTGTGTCTTCAGTTTTTGAGTCTGTAAAGTCGATCATGGTTTGGTGATGTCAAAGGTTGCAAAGGAAGTCAGACTTCCTGCCATCAAAGTGAACAAGAAGTTATCTACAGGCTGGTTTGAAAGTCTGCTGACAGGTTGAACGTTGGAGTCTGGTAGCCGTTACCTGCCTGAGGCTCAGTCAGTCCAAATTAAAGTCAAAAGTACTTTATTTTACCCAAAGGGAAATTAAATGTTGTCATAAGTCATCATCATGATCAAGATATCTTCAAAGAATCGTTATTAATGGTGACGCTGTGGGAAGAATTTACAGTAGCAGTCAGTCTTGCAGTGACTCTAGAGGCCTCTGACTGAAGACTGTAGCTGTATAACAGTCTCATGACCGTAATGATGTGCTAATAGTTCATATCCGGGCAGCAGAGATGATATTCCACAATTAGATGATGTCGTCAGTTGTTGGTAAACACTGCTAATCCACCTCATTTGCTTTTGCCGCTCCTCTTTAAACCTCCTTATGGTTAGAAAGCCGAGCAGAGAGACGTTGGAGTTGGGGATTGAACTTCTTTCTCTCTTTGCAGCCTCAGTTTCAACTCATGTGGGATTTGGAGTTGTCGTAGTTCAGGTGTTTTTGAGCTTATGAGATGCTAACCAGCTGCTCTTGGTAGTAAAGACAATGCCTTGTTGCCACGGTTGCGCATCATAGCGGCTGTCTGAAAGCATAAAAGCCAGAGGATTTCTGGCAGTTTACAACGTTTTGATGCAGAGACGATGTCAGCATTGCCCAAAGTTTTATCCTTCTAAATTCCAACAAGCTGGCTCACTAAATAGTCTGATTTCCTGAGCTGATGAAGGTGATCTAAGAGAATTTATTTCCGTCTGATGCGTGTTGATAATGATGAACATGTCAGTCCATCATGTAGATCTGCTCTGAATGTTTTATTGAAAACCAAAATCATTGTTAAACTTTAAAATCTGCAGCTTGAACCGTTTGTTCTTTTTTTTTTTTCTCCCCTGATGTCCCGACCAGTCAGACAGAGAGACCACGTTGCAGCAGATTACGACCTCTAGTTGACACAAAGTCAGAGTGGAGGGTCTGGTAGTGGAATATATTAGCATATAATTCAACACTCCTCGACAAAGAAAGAAACTCAGGGCTGCTGTAGTTATCGGCAGTAGGAGTAAAACACAACGTGACCAGAAGTGGATGGTCGCTCTAACATGAGGAGGATTGCCTGAAAGTAGAGCTTAGCAGCTAAAGAATAATGACTACATCGTTATTAAACCACATCAGGTAAACAGGCTGGATAGTTACTGAGAAATCATAAACACACTGGCAGAGTTCATCCACAGTGTTGCATCTCTGTAATTAATTTAAATGCTGCAGTGCCTAATTTATTCATGCATCCAAATAAGCAGCAGATTTAATGTTTTCTTGGGCTACTTTAAAACAGTTGTAAAGATAACTAACTTTCTATATGAATGCTGATGTTTCTTCTATTTTTAGTAAAGTGTTGATAAGCGTTGGGTCGATGCGAGTTTCTGGTTTTGTTGTAGGTTTTCTGCAGAATCCAGTGGAATAAAAGTGTGACTGGTCCTGATCTAATGTCTGTTTATAAAATAAAAACATTTTAAATGATCAGTAGACCTGTTATGATAACAAATATTGCTGGAATTGTACCAGTAATTATTCCAATAATGTTGTTTGAGACCGTCTTCGATTAAAGTACTGATAATGGAACAATAATTCAAGTTCGCTCTCTCAAAGACCAATAAACTTTAATTTATTAAAGGACACAATGCTGGAAAAAAAATAAATATATTTGTTTCTGAGCTCATGTGTCTATTTATTAAATAATTTAGCAGCAAAATGAGTTTTGAATTGAAAATATTTATTTTGTGGATTTGTGATTTTTAATCAAAATGCGATTCATTTCCGTCAGTTAATTACAAACTCTGCAATTAACTAATTTTAATTGAGTCCCCTCACAGAGCAATTTATTTTACCATTTGTCTATAAATATTTTAATTTATTTATAAAAACAATTAAAAAAAATCACTGAATCTTGAATTAAACACTTGATATGCAGACAAGCATAAATCTTCTTTTAAATCGTGCTTCACTATTATTGCAAATCCTAATAAAACATAATAAAATTTTGGTTGTAACATGTAAAATAAACCAGACGTTAAAGGATTGGAGTTAGTTTGGTGACGAATCCTGACAGGTGGTCTGATTGGAAACCTGTCCTGCAGCTTTTTCCTGTCAGGAATCAGCAGATATCTTCGTCACTCTGAGTTGTCGGATTGTTCCTCTTCTGCTCTTGTCGACTTGAACTTTGTACTTGTCTGCTGGCACCTGTTTGCTCAGCAGGACCAGCCGCTCCTCTGCCTGTGCAGGTCAAACGTCGACATGCAGGTTTTGTACAAGACAGGTGCTTGAAAAACTTCAATTTCATGTAGGCGTTTTCCAGGTTTGAAAAGTGCTTGATTTCTGTGTAAAGTCCTTAAAAGTACTTGATATTCACACTGCACAGCTTTGTGCAATGACGTTCGATTAAAAGCCTAAATGTGGAAAGCGTCATTTATAGTTGAACCCAGATATTTCACCTGATAAAAAAAAAAAAGACACACTCATTTTTTCCCTCACTGAAGTTTAATCTGAAGTTAAATCAGACTAAACTTTTCTTGTTTCAGATCATTTAGAATTACCAAAAATTATTTCAATATGCTAAATGCCAGAAAACATTTTTTTATGTTGTGTTAAGTATTTAATTTGAGCAGGAAGGTCATTTACTAAACACAATTTGTTTGGATTGTTTCAATGTAATTAATATTTATTATTCCCAGTGGCTTATTGAGTTATTGATCTGTGCAATTGAAGTAAATGTTAGCTTATATTTTATATGTTGTAAAACATTATAGAAGTTGGGAGATTTTTTTGTTAAATTTGTTTTGTTGCGATGTACCAGGTGTTTGTGAAAGACATTTTAAAACATAAAACTTTGTTATATTTTAGTTTACATTATCCCTGCTGGAGAACATAGCATACTATATTAATGATATATGTATAATTGTGAATTGAACCTGTCTGTTTGTATTGCGTGGTGTTGGAAAAGTGTGAAAACTTACCTTGAAATTGCTTGAATTTTACTGTATAAACTCTGATCTTAGCTCTGTTTGACGTGTTTCTGCTCCTCATGTTCTCTCTCTCTTCCTCTCCCTCTCCCTCCCAGGTGGGCGACATGGTGAAGGTGACCAAAATAAACGTGAACGGCCAGTGGGAGGGCGAATGTAAAGGCAAGCATGGCCACTTTCCTTTCACGCACGTCAAGCTGCTGGACCAGCACAGCGCCGAGGACGAACTGAGCTGAGGGCGGACCGCCGCTCCACCACCTGGACACTAGTACTAGACCCTTCCTCACCTCTCTTTTTCTCACCTACTCCCCCTCCACCCATCCTGCTCACTACCCCCAACCCCCTTTCTCCCCGAGCTTTTAGCCGCACCAAGTACAGTTTCTGAGAATCACCAAGAACAAAGCAGGCCCCTCGTCGGACCCCCTCCACCCTGCCGTGATCCGTTTCTACTCGTATTAATAATCACCTCCTCTTCCTCCTCGTCCTTCCTGCTCTCCCAGTCTGCAACACGGAAGATGAACCCGCCTCTGCTGCTCCACGGACTCGGCGACCGCTCCCTGTAACTCGTTCCTGCCGTGGACGGCTTATCGACGCTCGCTCCTAAGGAGACTCCTTGACGCAGCGTTCAACCACTTCCTCTTCCTGTGTGGAAACCAGTGATGGCTGCTGTCTTTTTTATTTTATTTTATTTTATTTTTTTTATTTTAATCTTCCACTAAGGGTCACTCAGGCTGCATTCATGCCAGATGGGAAAACAGAACGTTTGCTCTAATAATAACTGGTTTCCATGAGTCTTCAAAGATTTTAGCGATTCAACTTAATATTCGACATTCAGATCCTCATGTATTTAAATAAGGAGAAATGATTTTAGTTCTCTTGTTGCGTCTTCATCATCCACGAATTTTAGGTGTCAGTTCCCTATTCCCGTCTCGATTTTAAACCTATTTTTAAAAAGTCCTTTTAATCTAAACATGCTCACAGTTCCGACATTATCTTTCCGTCTTTGTTTGTGTGAAGTCAGATTTCCTCATGAAGTTCTTTGAAGTAGAGATTCACCAATGTTGATTTTAAATAACTTTTAGCTGATTCCAGCTTCTCTTTAGGAACCTTAGGAACAAAAACGGGATGTATTTCTGTTCTGGCTGCCATTTTCAGCCATTAGAAATTAAATTAGAAGAGACGACGTCATGTCATTCACTGGAAAACGGTTTTACAAGAGAAAGTGATTATATTTGACGTTTTGAGCTGCCTTTAGCTCAACTAGCTTGATGAGAACAACTGCCTCAGTGTGTATTACACTGAGTTTTCCAAAATTCTCAGTGTAAAAATGTAGAAATCAGTTTATACATTTTCCATACTGGTTTATTTTTTATTAATCTGTACAGCACTTTGAGCTGCTTTTAGTATGAAGGGTGCTTTATAATTAAAACTGATTGATTGATGGATTGGTTGAAAAGTCTGCAGTGGTAGGATTTCTGTTTTGTCTTTGGCGAAAGCCCATGAGCCATTTCTTCTTCTAGCGCTAGAATCACATGTTTGTTTTGGTTGTATTTACCCAGAATGCCCTGTGAACTTCTTGCATTGGAGCAATCTCCAGTCCGCTTCCATTCACATTATGCATTCAAACCTCGTCAGAGTTTATGTCAACCAAACCGAGACCTAGGTTTTTAGCCAGAACAGTTAGCTTTTTTTGGTCCTCATCGGAGTCTGACTGCGCGTTCACACCTCCGCAAACCAACCGGACCTTCCAGGCAAACAAATGAGAGTTTGATTAAAGCGGACTAACCACGGCTGGTATGAAAAATGACTGTCATTGCGACTATAACAGCTTCCACTCCGAAGATTGGCGATATTTCAGTATGCAAACCATCAACTGATCATCATCGGTCAGTTGACCAGATCATTTTATTTAATGATCTGGAGAATTCTCGATACTTCTCCACTTTAAGTTTGCATTGATTCTGATGAAAACGAACGGAAACCACAAAAGCCAATCGGAGCTACTCAGAGTTTTTATCCCCGACCTGAGGCGTGCTCCGTTTCATTGTTGAAGGACTCCTTCCTTTACTGGCCATGAATGCAGCAGTATCCTGTGTGAACCCCTGACTTTGAAGGACTGAAGCAGCGGGGCTCGTATTCAGCAGCGAACCGTTACCAAAAAGACATGAAGGCGTAGACCTCGGTTAAATGGAGTATCGAACACTCGAGTCCAAACCAGCAGCTACAGTAAGAGCAACTGGACGTAGTCGCAGCCCATGGAGAAACCGCGAGACTGTTGACGAGGTGGGGATAAAGGCAACACTACATTCTCTCACCTGAACCTCGCTCCACCGATCACCTCCAACCACGCACCACCAAGTAGTCCTTTGTAGGATTCATAGAACATATTGTTATGGAATGATGTAACTGTGGTTCTCATTTCATGCTGAGTATTGTTTATATCTTACTAGTTGTCTTCATAGCTGCTTTGATTTTTAACATTGGGAGGGCACTACATCTCTCTGTGGCAGAGGAACTGACCGACCCTCGCATGTTCTCACTCGGCCTCCGATGGACACGATTGAAGTAAAACAGACTGAATGTAGGAGGCTGCCAGCCACACTAGTTAGAACCGTCTTATCATGTTAGCATTCTGCATTCAGCCCACTGAATTTACCCTACTAAAGCTGACAGCGGTGCGTCCACGTCTCGTCGTGTGTGTGTGTGTCAAAGGACGGAGAAAGTAGTGTTATTTGGTACCTGTCCTTCTTGTTTTAAAGCCTTCTGTGAACTTCTTGAGCAAATTAGTTCTTTTTTTATTTTTATTTTATTAGTTTCTGTTTTATTTTTTTATTTTTTGCTCTTCCTCATTTAAAAGTCCTGTTTAGTTCCAAAGCACAGGCCCAAGCAGACTGTATCTTTTAATTGTTTTACTTCTTCTTTTTCGCCATTTCTTTATGAGGTTTGTAGTTCATAATGTTTTTTGCCTCTTTAGGAAGGTGTTTTGTTGTGACAATCATCAGCGCTACTATTTATCATGACGCAGACTCGTGAACAAAAGCTGAAAACCTTTAAGCGTGATCTGTGGGAGCTCATCCTCTCCTCCTCTCTGTTGCGGTGCTGCGGCCACCTGCAGATGGCGCTGCAGCAACATTCGGACAGATGGGATCATGTTCTGCATGTCCTGATGACAGTGAAGAGGGTGGAGGGATTTCTTGGTTCCTCTGGTAAAGATGTGTAAAACGCCTTATAGTGCTTTCTACTCTGAAACCTTTAATTTCTGTGTATTTTCTCAGTGGGGAGAGAAATTCAGTGGTTTCAAGTCTGAATGGGTATTTTTAGTTAGTGATAAACGGTGAGCACGGAGGAAGGTTGGTTTTTGTTATTGCCTCATGTTTTTAATCATTATCCTGTGTGCAACAGTTTTGTTGTCAGTCTTCCATCAGAAACCAACAGTGTTTTTATTTAATGATCTGGAAATTCACTAAACAGTCTAATGATGATGATGCAAATCAGGCCTGTAGCATCACAGATCCTCTACTGTACATTCTGTTGTGTGTTTTCCACACCCTTTAAAAAAGAAAATCCCAAACTAGGGCTCAGGAGATTAATCAATTATTGAATTGATTAATCTCAGCTAATTTAGTAATTTAGTTATCGTCAGCTAATTTAGTAAGCGAGTAATTAACTGGAGGATACAGACTCAAAAAATGTCATTTTGCTGAAAGAACACAGAGCAGCAATTAAGCCACAACTGAACAAAATGTATACATTTTGAGTTTAAGATAAAAAAAAAATTATCTGAAAAATGTTCTACCTATAATTCCTCAATGTTTAGAGTCTTGGCTTCACCTGAAAAGAAAAAAACTCACCTATTAACCAACTTTCACAATTCAATTACTCGGTTAATCCAAAAATAAACAGTTTAACATTTTAAGCTAAAAAAAAAAAAGGTGTCTTATTTAAAACATGAACTTAATTGTCTATTTAAATTATCCACAAGCATCTAACAGTTGCTATGGAAACCCAAGGTGCCACTTGCTGTATGCCACTGAAGTAGTTTTAAGATTCTTAAGTTGCACTTAATTTGAAGGGATTGTTGGGGGTGATCTTGTTAAGAGGAGCATCTCCTCCCAAACTGAATGAATGCACTCAAAGTTAAAGTCTGATATTTGTTCTAATTACTTCAGAGCGATCTTGTGCTGCTTCAAAAACGCTGAGTTTATTTTAAGGCCTTTTACACATCTTTATCAGGGGTGCTAATAAATGTTCACGCCTCTCTAAATGCACCGTTTGCGTTGTGGTGCCGTCGGTCTTCAGGTGGCCCCAGACATCTCTTTGACCTTATTTTCTGTCCTGCCTTCATTTATTTTCCTTTTCTGTTTTTTTTTTTTCTGCTCTTGTAATATTGTAGTGACTCAAGAGGAGAAACCTTTATTTACTGCCAGCTTTTAATACAGTCCATTTATCTGTGTGGTTCTGATCAAATCCTCCTCGTTTCTCTCACTCTGCATAAGCAGGTGCTCTGCCACATAACTCATCATCTAAATTGTGTTGCCAATGAAACCACCAAGAAGTATTTTTTTAGTAGCCCTGCATGAAGTCATTCATTTCCTTTCAGAAGAAGGAAGGAGGTGGCAGAGTGCCAGTGGAAACTGTGTAATATCGAAATGTGCCATTTTATTATAACACTATATTCTTTCAAGACAATTGAAATTACCTTTTTATTTTCAGTAGCATGTAATGTGTTAATATACTAGTAAATAAAGTCAAGCCGATGAAAAATGACAGACTTGCTGATTTTTTCTTCTTCCTGTTTTTGATTTAGTGAAAAACTATAAAAGGTTTTGAGACATCTCAGAAAATTAGATTATCATCAAAAAACTAATAGTAGTGAACTCTTTAAGACCACAAATTGATTTTTTTATAAAGGAATGTTATGGCTTAGATAAAAGTGCTGTATGCAAACATTTTAATGGAAAGTTGAGCGGAAGAAAAAGAAGTTTAGTCGATATTCAAAAAGCATTGGTGGCAGCTGGAAGTAGTGGCTTACAACTACTATTACAGCACCATAATGGAAAAAATGTCTTTCCAAATTTCCTGGTCCAATCCATAGATTGTCCATTATGGGAGTGTGCTTCCTTGTAGCTCTGCCCACAAACATTTCCATGGACTAAAATATTCGACAGGAGCAACTTCTATCAACAATCCATGTAAGATCTGACGGTGATTTGCAAATTTTCCACCGCGATGGAAAATTTCCAAAAGACCTTGCAGATATTTACCTTATATCTGCAAGGTAAATATCTGCCTCCTGCTTTTATTAATCTAAAAGCAGGAGGGTAGATGGAAGCCAAAAGGAGCAACTCAAAGTATCAAGAATGGGTCATCAGTCAGGATTAAATCAAAAGTCCAAATCTATAATTAGACATTTAGTATGCAAAACAGCTTGAAATATTTGTTGAATAAAAACATTCTTAAAACTGCAGTTGTTATTGTAAAGGGTAAAAGGCAATGTGATAGTACAGTTTTGAAAATTGTGTAAACTTTGGGAGTGATTAATAAAAATCTGCCACACAAAATCCACAATGATTTGCTGGCTAGCACTATGGTTAACAGTCTGCTAACTGCTGGGACCAGGAGTTGATTTTAGTCAGGAACTAAAATTT
>NW_006800077.1:177285-217319 GCF_000485575.1 Poecilia formosa
TTTAAGAAATGTGTCTTAAAAATTTAATTGGTCATTATGATAAATTAACTTTAAACCAAATCTCTAAAATGCATGTTAAAAAAAACTTTCTATGTGTTTTTGTAGGTTTTTCACCTCTTCTTTGATTCACACTCACTGGTGAAATTAAAAATTGAGTGAAATCCTTAAGTCTCCAAGTTCTCCTTTTCAAGTGTGGGAAGCCACGAAATTATAGAAAACTTGACAAACACTATGGTCAGCAGTCTAACTGCAGGGATAATCCACCATGAGATCGAAAAGACTGATTACCCATTATCACAGATGTTTGATGGTAGCTGTTGCCCCCAAGGCTGGCAAAAGTTTAGTTTATATGGGGGGCAATTACTTTTTCACAAATAGGAAACTTTGATTTATTGATTATTGCTACACTTTTTTCACTCTTGCCATATATTTTGAAATGTTCACTTTCACGGACTGTTGGATATTACATTTTAATGTATTTTTACAAATATATTGGCTGTCACAATTTTCACTGTTAATTTTGGAATATCCTTTAGAAGGCTGGATGTCATACTCTATTTACTACAGATGAAGAGCAATGAGATAATGTGTTTAAACGGCCTGCCATACTAAAAAAGACGTTTTGGTGGTCCGTGTCCCTAGTACCCGGATGGGACCGGTTGCCATCTTTCTTCTATCCCTACACAGCGCTGCCGGTGGGGCGGAACACTCCTCATCGATCAGTTGGTTTCTAGGAACCGCCGACAGACCTGGCACACCACCGTGACTTCTCGTTAGAGATCTGACACTTTTATTTGCCAACTTGCCAGCTTATCCCTTCATCTTTTTCAACAATGGGAGAAAGAGAAGACCTAGTTTATCAGGCAAAACTTGCCGAACAGGCAGAAAGATATGACGGTAAGTGAGAGTCTAGGGGCCGCCCGGGAGTGGGACGCGTTCATGTCTCGGATTTTTTTTTTCCCCCAAGCAACACTAGCTGAAGTGATAGCTATGGGCAGCTAAAGAGGAGCTAACTCTGCTACCCCCACCGCTTTTTAGCCAGCTATTTACTGACATGCCACATTTATTATTGTTAAACGAGAGTAACGTTACTTTAAATCCCTACCAACCGTCACAAAGCTCGCTGGTTTCAATAATATCGTAGGAAAGCTGTTGACTCCGGCTAACATTAGCGATGTGGCTACAACAAAATGGCGGATCAGTGAAGCGTGAGCTGTCAGGGGGGTTGCCTCCCCTGCCCCATCTCTTGGTCTGAACGCTTCAGCTCCACCGGTTCGCGCCATATAAGCATCTCCGGGATATAAAACCACCGAGCTGCTGTTGAACGTCTCTTACAGTTTCATCTGAGCCAACATTCGCTCGATGCTAGCTACAATGCACGATTGGCCGCATGAAGCCTGTTGAGTGGGAGTGGGAGCGCAGCTGTTCATTTTGGTGGGGTGTTTCCTGCGAGCGAGCTGCGCGGATCGATCACAGGAGACGACTTCACCCCGGTGCAAACCTGCCGCTGTCATAGCCGCTTACTGGCCGTTAAAGGGGGGCTGTTTTGGACGGGTTTCTTTGCCACCGGTCACTCGTTGCCCGGCAACGTTAAGTGAATGCACCATGACTCATTCACAGGATCTGGACCGAGACCTCTTGTGGGGGGTGATTTATGGTTTGGTGACTAAACTGTAACCTCACTGGAATGTAATGAAAGTTACTTTTGCCTTTCCTAAAAGTTATCCTAAATTCACGTTGCTGAATGGTGAAGCATTAAGTCATTTTACTGTAATTTTTATAGTACAATAAATGGCTCACAGCAAAACGAGGCAGCCATGTTAAACTGATTAGTGTAAAAAAAGGTGAAACAGATGTATAAAAGCACAAACTTGGTAAAAGATGCTTAACTACAAGGAGCAGAGCAACAACCTGGTGACTCAAAATTTCTCTATGAACATATAAGATGGGCATCTTTAGGTTGTTTTTGTCTAGTCTGCCTGCTTTATCATGTTTTATACCATCTTCAGCATCAAATATGTTCAGTGGTGTTTACAAAGCAAAAAAATAGTTTCCATGTGTATTCACTATAAAATAGACCCTTACCTGCTCCAAACCTAACATATGACAGAGGTTAAAAGCTCTAAAAGAATACAAAGTAGCAAGTTTTCCCTTCCTGTTTATCTACCAAGTCTTATGCTGTCTCACTCACTCATCCTAAATTAGTCACAAACATGTCACATTATAGCAACTTTGATCCCTTTTAAATAATCTTTTGCATCTCAGTACTCTAATTTTATCTTGAATACCTTGCTGATGCTAAAAGCTGAGTTGGATTTTTGATTTTTCCTCTTTGTATTTTTGTTTGCACAGGTTGTTGCTGTTCAACTTCAGTCAGTAGCTGTTTTTTTGATGCATGTTAAGGTCACACACAGCCGATTGTCTGATAGTCATGTTTTTTTCTGAACTGCTTTCAGCATGATGATGAAGCCACTGCATCATGAAGCATAGCTGACCAACAGCGGATATCCTGTCAGCTACTTATTTTGAATGATCCTTCTAAGACCCAAATGCTGTAAGCCGTCGGTGAAAGTTTTAGCTCTGTAAAGTGTTTATTTTTTCCCCCCTTCTAACAGAGATGGTGGAATCTATGAAGAAGGTGGCAGGAATGGATGTGGAGCTCACAGTGGAGGAGAGGAACCTACTATCTGTGGCCTACAAGAACGTGATCGGGGCTCGGAGAGCGTCCTGGAGGATAATCAGCAGTATCGAACAGAGGGAAGAGAACAAGGGCGGCGAAGAGAAGCTGAAGATGATCCGGGAATACAGGCAAACGGTAAATACAGCGGGAGGAAGCTGCCGGTTTGTTTCCTTTCCTGTGCGCGTCACGTCAGAGCAGCTGTGATTTGCCCTGGTGATTGTGAGATCACAATCTCCTGTGAATGATGCACGCTGCCGAGCAGCTACTGGACCTTACAATGTCTGAGTCATTGCTGCTGGGTCCTCCCTGCACTCTCTCATGCTTTTATGAAGTGGAATAAGAGCAGCTATTATGCTGGGAGAGGCAGCCGGACTGCAGACAGTGATCTAATGGCTTGCCGAGATGAGTACACCTACATTTCCAGAGTCACAGTTTTATTCCATTTGAGAATAATACTGCAGCTTTCTCATCAAGTTCCATTTATATAAATGACTAGGAAAGCTTCAAGCAGGACTTTTTTTTAAATGTTATTGATTTAATCAGATTAAGTGGGATGAATCGATTATTAATTTAGTAATCTGTTAATTGATTGGAGTATACAAACTCAAAAGGCCACTTGCTGAAAAAAATAAAATAGAGCAGTAAACCATAATTAAGCTGAAGCTGTTGAAATATATGTACATTTTATATTTATGTAATATAAACATCTTTGTCTGTCAATGTCTCACTCAAAACTCAAGTGGCATTTTTTAATATTCACCTGGTTCAAATTCACTGAAGGAATGCTATGTTGTTGCATTTCAGGAACAATATATTAATTTTCCTATTTAAAGAAAGGAATCTAATTATTTGTGTTTTTCCCATTTTTAATGCATTTCTAATATTTTATAGAAAGACTTAAATAGTTTAGCAATGTGCCAATTTTTTTTCTAGCCCTTTAATCGTGAGAATAATCAACAGATTAATTGGTTGCTAAAATTGTTAGTTTCAGTCCATTGTTGATATGAAATTTATCAGTCATCATAATGGTCTAGTTAAAGCCATAGAATTGCAGTGAGCACAGTCATTCACTGTTTTGCTCCTGGCTCTAGATCCCGGATGTCCAAAGTGTGCCCTGGGAGCCATTTATGTTCCTCTGGATGATTTTGTTTGGTCCTTCTGCCAACACTTTGAGAATGGAGAGAATTTTTTATTTGACATTTACAGACACATAAAATTTTAAACATTTATTTCGGTACAAGGCAAAGTATTTTTCTTTCAATAAACAGTTTATTTTTTCATTGATTACAATTTGCTTATACCAGCAAGTGTTGCCCAACCTTTTTTTGCCAAATGTAAAAAGAAAGAGTGTTGTAAACCCCCAAAAAGTTAGAAATTGTCATTTGGTACAGCAGCTGTTCAATACTCTTTATATTTTGGACCAACGATGATTTACAGATGTATATTCTACAAAAATTTGACTACTTTGCTTTATTACCTTATTAAAATATTGTCCGTTTGGTATATCATAAAAACAAGTGTTTTAATAAATAAAACTTTTCAGTTTTAATTAAGGAAAGTGGCCCTTAAGTACACTCAACCTTACATTTTGGCCCAAATGGCAAAAAGTTTGAACTTCACTGACCTACATTATATTTTATACTTTGCCGTCTTTCTGCCTCCTTGCATTTGTTTTGGGGATGCGCCGATTTATCGGCCATCCGATTTATCGGTGCTGATTTCCCTAATCTTGGGAAATCGGTGATCGGACGATTTTTACATGTGAAGCTGATCTTAACGACCGATTTGATCAACCTCGGCAAAGACATTTAAATCAACTGTTATCTTCTTCTGCTCTGCTGTGAGAGAGCTTTGACCAGCAGACCGGCCCACCAGATCAGTTTGCAGTTAACAATAGTCATCTCACTGTTGGCAACTCATCAACTTTCTTGCTACATTTAGCAACATTTTAGATAAAAAATAAAAAAATAAAAAATTGGTACCAGCCAAAATCAGAATCGGCAGGTCAGGAGTTTTAATAGATTGGTAATCGGTGATCGGCCAGAAAGCTGCAATCGTTGGACCCCTAATTTGCTTACATCTCTCCCCCTTTGAAAAAGCTCAAGCAGTAGGAATGCTGTAGAAAGGGTTTCTGTGAGCGAGTGTTTCTTGTGTTTGCTGGCAGGTGGAGAAGGAGCTGAAGTCGATCTGTGGTGACATCCTGGACGCGCTGGACAGACACCTACTCCCTTCTGCAGCAATGGGAGAGTCTAAGGTCTTCTACAACAAAATGTATGCGCTTCCTGCTCTGAATGTTGGGTAACATATTAATGACTTATTACTCTGTGGTTCTCACTGAGAGGACAGGAGGCACCGTTTTCATTGTAGCAAAGGCTTGTTTGTTTCATAGGCAAAAACACTTATTTATTTTAGGGCAACTTTAAAGACGTGTTTCATGTCGGGCTGAAACGATTAATTGATTATTGAAGTAATCGCCAGCTGACTTGGTAATTAATCTGTTACTGGAGTATAGAAAAGGCCATTTAGTGACATTACACATTGAGTAGAGATCATTGTAAAACTGTTCAAAAATATACATTTTAAGATAAAAAAAAATACTGTATTGATGAGTGAACAGAAAGGTCTGAGGCTGCAAATGTTCAAGCACTAAAGGAATGCTGTTGCATTTTGGGCAATAAAATGTTTTTTATGTAAAAGGAAATTTGTTTATTTGCATCTTTTAATATATTTCTAATATTGTCCAAAAAAGGCTTTGGTGGTTGAATATAAAATCTGCAGAATGTGGCAATTTTTTTTATCCGATTCATATCCAGAATAGTCTATTATTGAAATAATTGTTAGTTGCAGCCTTAGTTTCATTACATAAAACTTTGAGTTTTGAAGTTAAAATGTAATTGCTTGAATGCAGAGAATTACAACAGTCACACAGGCTGATACTTCAGCTGTTTTCATGATCTACCAGTAGTTTGTGATTAGAAACCATGACGTGCTGCCAGGTTTCCAGCTCAGTCTGCCATGAAAACCGTCAGGCCTCAGAAAAACCTTGTTCTGATCCGGCCCACAGCACCGTTGCATAACAAAATGTCTGTTCAGGTGAGACTTGTGTTGTCCCCCATCATGGCTACACACACGTCGCCATTCAAGCTCCTGACCCAGGTTAGAAAAACTCAAAACTCACACTCGCTGTTAGACTTTGGCTGCACTTATTCAGGCGTGATGCGGAAAGCTGCTGAATCAGTGCTGCAGGACAGTCCTTTCCAAAACATCAAATGCCCTGAAAGATCACGGTTCCTTGGTTCAACTGCTCTCATGTGAACTGTGACAACGGCAGAGAAGAGATGCTTTCTTGAAACCATTTTAGATTCTTGTCACTACAGCACACTTGGTTTGTTGTTAAGTGTTTTGACCCGTGCTCCAGTAACAGAGGAAACTTTTTAGCGTATTCATTAAGCATACATCTCTTAACTCTGGTTTTATTGCACCATTAAGATTTAAAAGCAGCTGAACAAGCCAAAAGGCCTTCCGATGCAAGTTGCTGCCTAATGCCAAACCTCCTGCTAAATCTGAACAGGCAGAAAGAAAACAGAGCAATGATGTGTGTTTTATTTCATTGGAATGTCTCACTGACAGCAGACATTTTTTATTAATTTGTCATATTAGACTGTAGAAAGCCATACAACAATTTAAGGCTAACGGCTGTGGATCATTTGAACAGCAGGTGCAGATTTAATCCAATACATATGAAATGGGAATCACAGCTTTAGCCTTGATTTCAGTTCAGTGCATCTCCTGAGGGGTCAGAGTTGTATAAATAAAGGAATATTTAACTGCAAACCCAACTTGTATGAAATTTATCAAATTTAGTTTATTTAATGTGGACAATGTGCAAAAAACATTAATAAAAGATGCTTTACACCAGATTTAGCTTGAGCTAGTTTCCATCTGTAGTGCCTGAGCAGGAGAGTTAATAATGCAGACTAAAATCATGAAACATGCATTGAAAGTCCATACATTTCCTGTATATAATAACGGTACAAAGTCATAAAATTACAACAATAAAAACAGCATTAAATGCCAAACCTCTGTTCTGTAATCACTAAAACCAAGATGGCAGTTTTTGGTTTTCAATGCTCAGGTTTTCTAATGACACTTTACAAGATTTTCAGATGAACTGTAAACCACTGATGTCGTCAAATCTCATCGTTGCTTTTATGCCTTTCACTGCAGCCTCTCAGTTGTTTCCAACTTTATCCTGGTGATCTGTTCAGTAGCTTTAAATATTGAATCTTCAGTCTATTGCCTTCCTGTCTTATGAAGGATTTGCCCGTCTTCTCCATTTAGCTGTTTAAAATGTCACATTAAACCATGAAACTACCTGGTCCATGTTTCACAAACGGAGCATTTTTTTATTTCTCCATATGTTTAACTTCTGGATATTGTACTTCATCTGTAGGTCAGTAGTTTGTAACACCTTCAACTGTTGTAATATTGTATCCCCCCCCCCCATCTGTAGGAAGGGGGACTACCACAGGTACCTGGCAGAGTTTGCCACTGGCAACAACAGAAAGGAGGCGGCAGAGAACAGCCTGGTGGCGTACAAAACTGCTACGGACCTCGCCATGCTGGAGCTGCCGCCCACGCACCCAATCCGCCTTGGCCTCGCTCTCAACTTCTCCGTCTTCTACTACGAGATCCTCAACTCACCCGACCGCGCCTGCAGGTGACTGTCTCTTCTAAACAAGCTCACTGTGAATTTGTCTATGAAGGAAGTTGGCTGACACGTCAGAGGAGGATGAAATATTTTAGTTGAGCACCACACCTCAGGCTGCTTGTTGCCGACGATCAGATTGTGACAAAACTATCACCCATGAGGGCCGATCACGGCCGATCACCGATAACATAATTTTTTTTTTTTTTTATCATAAGCACTACCGGTTGCATTATGTGGAAAAAAGAAACATGAAATCACCTTAATTTAGACAAAAGCTTGTTTTTAGTAACTTTTTCCAAGGACAAAACGGGCATTGTGCAAATTGTACTGCTATCAATAATACTATCTTTAACAGACTGAAAACATATGAAGGTTCTGAAGAGGCTAAATAATGCAAAACATACAAATAAAACCTCTCAATGTTGCCGAAAAATTAAAGTATAAAACTTTACATTCAAAGACAAATACAGGATCCATTACAATAAACAATCCAGAGTTACTGAATGAAAATTTCCTGATAGCATGGCGGCTAGCTGATTACTGCTAGTTCTGATTGGCTGTTTCTGACTGAGCGGAGTAATTATGCAGAACAGGGAGGAGATCAATTATTTTTTTTAGAGATTATCTGTGTCATGTTAGGACAGCAAAAGTTTTAATACGCATGTAAAATTGATTTTTTAGGTTAGATGCTGCAGCTTTAAGCAGAGATTCGGTGAGAGTCACTATCAGGTGGAGCAGAAGCGAAGCTCCGTCTGTCAAATATTACTACCTGTAGCGTAGCAGCGGTTCAACAGCGAGAACAGAACCAGCGTCTTACATCGCAGCTCAAAGACTTAAATAACTTTGCAGGTTATTTGTTTAGCTTTCTGACCGCCATGATAATCCGGGTGAGTGTTTGTAGCTGTGCACTGCTTTACCTGCTATCTGATCCTCCATATGTCTTTTTACTGCAGTGAGCCTCGATGTAGCCAAACTCCATCAAGTATGGCATTGTTTTTATGCCATTAGATTCGTCGTGTTGATGCATTTTGACGTGCTTCACCCCACGTGCTTTAATTTTCCGCCGCAACACGCAAACTTCCCCATTCACTCAGTGCGTTATAGTTACACACGACATTGCTTAGGATTTGTTGCTGCGCGTTTGCGCAGTATGAAGGAAAGAGGAGACCAGCTGCACAGGCAGGCTGCGAAATTAGAAGCAGGTGATCGGTTTGTGTGATTGGCAACAAAAGACCGTGATCGGCGATCACCGATTATACACTTTTTCACAGAAATCGGCCGATTATGATCGGTAGCCGATCAATCGGCACACCTCTAATAAATATGTTTAAAAAAATGCATTCCCAATTTGAATGAGATAGAAAAAAATATTTCCACACCACACTGACGCATGAACATGATGTCTGTTACGATGCTTTGAGAATGAGAAATGCGACTTGGACATGAATACAAAGGGTTTTAATAAGGAGTGTGTTTGCTCAGGTTGGCGAAGGCTGCTTTCGATGACGCCATCGCAGAACTGGACACGCTGAGTGAAGAAAGCTACAAGGACTCCACACTTATCATGCAGTTGTTACGCGACAACCTGACACTATGGACTTCAGATATGCAGGGAGAGGGTGAGTAAACCTCGTGCGGCCATTTCTTTAGCTTAACAGCCATGCTTTTATGATTCTGGGACGAGCTGCTCTGTCTGTCTTGTTGCCGCACAGCTGCTGGTACAGGTCAGTTCCTGCACTCATCTCCTGTTTNTAGCTGTGCTCTGCTTTACCTGCTGTCTGATCCTCCATATGTCTTTTTACTGCAGTGAGCCTCGATGTAGCCAAACTCCGTCAAGTATGGCACTGTTTTTATGCCGTTAGATTCGTCGTGTTGATGCATTTTGACGTGCTTCAATTTTCCGCCGCAACACGCAAACTTCCCCATTCACTCAGTGCGTCATAGTTACACACGACATTGCTTAGGATTTGTTGCAGCCCATTTGCGCAGTGTGAAGGAAAGAGGAGACCAGCTGCACAGGCAGGCTGCGAAATTAGAAGCAGGTGATCGGTTTGTGTGATCGGCAACAAAAGACCATGATCGGCGATCACCGATTATACACTTTTTCACAGAAATCGGCTGATTATGATCGGTGGCCGATCAATCGGCACACTTCTAATAAATATGTTTAAAAAATGCATTCCCAATTTGAATAATGAGATAGAAAAAAATATTTCCACACCACACTGACGCATGAACATGATGTCTGTTACGATGCTTTATGAGAATGAGAAATCCGACTTGGACGTGAATACAAAGGGTTTTAATAAGGAGTGTGTTTGCTCAGGTTGGCGAAGGCTGCTTTCGATGACGCCATCGCAGAACTGGACACGCTGAGTGAAGAAAGCTACAAGGACTCCACACTTATCATGCAGTTGTTACGCGACAACCTGACACTATGGACTTCAGATATGCAGGGAGAGGGTGAGTAAACCTCGTGCGGCCATTTCTTTAGCTTAACAGCCATGCTTTTATGATTCTGGGACGAGCTGCTCTGTCTGTCTTGTTGCCGCACAGCTGCTGGTACAGGTCAGTTCCTGCACTCATCTCCTGTTTCTCATCTCCTGTTTTCTTGCTTCGTCGATTCAATATGTTGTGACTTTATTCTACCACAATTAAAACAAGAAAATTTCTCAAAACTCTGAACACAACAACCAAAAGAGATGAGGAAGTGCAGATGTTGGTGAGCTTTCCTGTGTAACCTCTCTGGGGAAATTTGAGTACCTGTTACTCTGGTTAATTGTTATACTTCCTGAGGAGTCAGTTCCTCTAATGACAAACTGTAGCGATTCACTGCAGCTGTGGGAGATAATGATAGCCTTGCAGGTGGATGTGATGAGTACCTTCACAGCCTCCAATTTCCCAGCTTTTTTTTTTTTTTATATCTGATGCTTCAAGCTTAAAATTTTGTTTTGGGCCAGGACTTTTGACAGTGTCAAAGAAATTTATAAATCAAAGCAATGGGCAGATGTATTTTCCTTCTTTTTGTTTGCACTCGTCGATCATTATTCATGTATTAATAACCTTTTTATATATAGTTGGTTAATATAGTCATATGGAAATACATTTAAAGACAATTTGTTGTTTTTAAAATAACTCAATTTATTACTTTCATATACATCTAGAAAAATGTTTAAATTCAGTAACACTTGACCAAACCCATACAGGATTGTGACTTTCTTACAATCAAAGGTTCTTCAGAGTCGTCATAGATGTGAGCAGGAAGAATCTCCTGTAGCAGTCTGTTCTGCAAACCTACATGTTTACTAAAAATGTATGTCAAATTAGGGCTGCATGATATTAGAAAAAAACATTTGGTTATGGGATCGTTACCTTCCGCTTATCCTGGATCGGGTTGCAGAGGCAGCAACCTAAGCAGTAGTGATGGAAATGCCCACCTCATTACTATATTACTGAGGGAAAATAGTCGGAGTAGTACAAATAAATGTAGAAGTAAACCATTAAACCATTTATTTACAAATATATTTGGTTTTCCAATATTTCCTCATTTTTTAAATTTCTTTATTTACATCTTTGTTTCCTTAGTTTTGGCAGCATCAGTCCCACGTACCACATCACCTCTTATAAAACCTTTAATGCTGCATTAAACACCAGGTATAATTTACACATGGAGAGCCTGATGGCATTGTACATAAATCCTTGGCCAACCTTTTTTTGTGGTTCTTTGTAATGTTCATGTTGCCTACAGTGATTTACGATGATGAACTTTAAACATTTTTTGCAGCCCCAATAATAAGCAAACTCGTTTCCCTCCTTCGGAACAATCTGATGCCGACGATGGAGAAAAACACAACTCTTAAAATAAATATATCAGGCAATTATATTTTTAAACCTGCATTACATGATCAAATATTAAATTTAACTGATAGTTTTTTTTCTTTTAATTCCTGTACTGGAAATATTGAAGATTAGTGCCAATTTCTTAGAATTATCAGTGGAGTAACAGATGTGTTGTGCTTCGATCTGCTTTCATGTTGGGAATGTTTGATATAAATAATATAAAAATAAGCTTTTGATTATATTCATGTTTCTGTTTTTATTGCATTAGCAAATAAAATGAACCACACACCCTGACCTGCCGTTGAAATTAAATCAAAACTTTTATGCTTTCTGAGTAAATATGGAGTATTAAAAGTGACTGTTGCTGTGAAATGGTGAAATTGTTACTCCGGCAACGCATGGTCTTGCGGAAAAGCGACTGTCCCCATACACACAGACTGTTTTAACTCGACAGCTGTCATAGGTTCAAATCCTGATCTCTGCTTCTGTTTCCTGACGCTATATATTGTGGGGGAAAATTACTTTAATTCTAACTACAGTTTATTTCAGCCAGAGGCTTCTTCAGATCTGCTGCAACACTGACAGCTGCAGGAGATCTATTCTTCTCATAAATATAACCATCTGTAACGACTCACTGAAGAAGCATGGATAATAAGAGCTCCTACTTCTAATTTTCCTTCAGGATTAATAAATATTTGAAATTAATTCCAGTTCACAATCTAAACTCTGTTCTGTTCAGTTTGTTCTCTGAAATAAAAATGTAATTCATTGATTAGGAAAAAAAAAATCAACTGAACAAGCTGCACTTAGACATTAGAAGCTCTCCAGCACAAATCAAATCCAATATGGCTGTCAGATTCATTAAACTCATCATCTGTCAGAAGTGCCGCTCTGACTCTGATGTGACGCCAGGCGAACGTAGCGCAGCGGGTTTCTCACCGACTGCTCATCATGTCTCTTGTCTCTCTCTCATTCCCTCTGCTGTAGAGCCCTAAAGGAATCAAAGCTGTTCATTTCTCGTGTTAACTGTACTTTGTAAGTGTTGCTCACCCACACCGTGCTCTACGTGTGTCTGTACTCGCACAACTGCCTTCTCTTCACCGACTCACTTAGTTTAATACCTGTGTCCACTCACCTCCCTGTCTGTCACTCCGGCTCATTTAAAAATGCTTTTAGTCCATTTTCCACTACATTCAGAGAAATGCATTAGAGAAGTTTTGATCCAGGCGTTCATTGTTTTATATATTTATATTTAAAGGTTTCTTGTTTTGCTATTATCATTATGTGATGCTGCTTCTACTGTATGTTCCTACGTGTACTGTGAGGCCAACGCAACATGGCAAAAAAAGTTTCTAATGGCTTAATTCTTCTGTTAAACATTCTGCTACTCTAAGCAATGAGCATTGCCAAGTATTTTATTGGGCCACAGAATATGACTGCATGCACTTAGACGATTAACTAATCCAAACATGGTGGTCCAAGCAGCTGTTGCAATATTGATATGGTTCCTACTGATATTACAATAATAATATCTTGGATCTATTGTGCAACAATAGTGTGAAATTCTTTAATGCCGTTTACATGAAATCCTGCTGACTGAAACTAGACTGAGGTTTGTGAGATTTCACAATGAAACAAAATGCTTCAACTTTAACAAAACTACTTTTCATACTTCTTCATCATTGCCCCTTTTTAATAGGTTTATTTTCCCACTTAATCACAGACTTCCCTGTTAGAGTGGACCTGAATGATATCACCACATCAGACACCGTCTGTTTGCAGAAAGTGTTAACTGTAGAATTTTTTTTTCATTAAATTGAATTTCTTAGAAGTTAGAATCAGTTTGCAGACATTTTTTTAGTAATTTAATATTTTTAACTTTAAGTCTTATCTGCCACATTAGTTTTGTCCTTTTTTGACAGCATCCTTAAAACAAAATGATGCATCATTTTTTAGTTCCTGAAAATAGTCTGAGATTAAGGTTAAACTGCCCAGCATCATTAGAATACTTCTATAGTACTATTGAAATTTAAAACAATGATAAAGTATCATGCATTTGGTTGAACATGCAGACTTTCTTTGCAATACATAAAGGCGATGTCCCATCAGGATGTTTTTGATTCATTCTATGACTTGGCATTTGCCGATTATGGAGTAGTCGAAGCTAAACAACCTGACAAGTAATGTGATGTGATTAGATGAGACAAGCCATCATCTAATTCCCTTTGTAGTTCCACATCAGCCATCAAAAATGTCTGAATCTCGTCTTTGGATCACGGTGTTGATTTCAGTATTGCCATTTTCTTTTAAGCTCAGGGTACGCTCACTCTCTGTTGCCAGGTTTGATTCTTGTATCTACGTTGCTCCGGGCAACGTCTCATAGTCAATCAATGACAGCTGGTCTTCCAACTTTGCATTTTTAGTTTTACTCTGTCAAGTAAATACTAAAAACCAAGTGCAGCAGTGTAGGTACTAGCTAAGGGGGTAAAGGAACTAAAATAATACGCTGCACTCTTCAGTTCTTACTGATGAGTGCATTACACTCATCAGTAAGAATGCTGCAGTGTCCAGATGCTGCAGTGTCTTTATCTGGACAGCAATGGATTTCTTGCCAACATATAAAATTAAAGACTTTTAATGCGCAGCAGTTTTCTGACATGCTAGGCTAACATTAGCATGTTAACGCTATTTTGACATGATTTGCTGATAATTTCACATTTCACTGCAGTTCCAATCTGAGCATGCAGATGAAACTTGTTTTCTTGCTTTGTTGGCACTTTGCTTTGATGTAAAATTTAAAGACTCATGCTTTTGTCGCTTTCTGTAAAGCTTTCTCCTCCACTAAAATCTGTCTGGACAGAGCACACAGAACCAAACAGGTCAGGTGACGAAGATAAACAGGAAGGGTAAAAAGCATTTTCCCTATAGAGGTCTTTAGGGAAAATCAAGATTTGTTTGCTCACTAAAATAATTCTCTGGGCCCAGAACACAGTTTGCAACACAAAGGTAGGATACAATTTTTTTTTAGTTATTTTTCAGCAAAGTAACTCTCTTTGGGTGTGACTGAAATAAAACCATCTAATGCTGAGGATTCAAAAATGCTTTGATCAGGACTTTGATTGGACACTTAGGATTGGATTAGGACATCTTCAATAGGATCTCTAACATTTTCTGTCCAGAAACGGTAAACCCACTTGACCGATGTAGTTTAGAAATTTACAATCGGTAAATTTGTTGCAGTTATACCTCCCAAACACAAGGTGGCTCAGTTGTTTCCACAGCTTAATGAATGTCATTTCTGGATCAGTTTTCTTGTAGTTTTCTCCCTGAAATTCCTTTTTTAATTCCCTGAGTGTCAAAATTAAACCACACACTGTATCATTTCACCTTCTTGTCCAGGTTGAGATGCTTGCACACAAAATGTAAAACCTGCCTGCATCTTTTTGTTACCCGTGAACGTTTTGTCTCGGAGCAACTCTAACGATGCATCTTCTGTCCCCCAGGTGAAGAACAGAACAAAGAGACACTGCAAGACGTTGAGGACGAGGCCCAGTGAGACTATGCCACCAACAGCCAACAACTTGATTCCCCTCTGCCCTTCACCTCCTCACACTCCTCACTCCCTCTGCCTTTGTCTTCCTTATCCTCCTCCTCCCTGCCTCCTTCCTTTTCCGCCGCCTCCCCCTCCTTTTTCTTTTTCCTCACCTCCCTGACCCAGCAGGGCCACGGAGTTAATGAGTTTATTTTTCTCTTATTTTTGTATTAGCCCTGACACCATTTGATTAAATACCACTTAATTAAAGGAAGTCCAACGCTAGAAAGAGAAAGAAAGAAAGAGGTCCCTGTTTGCTGTTTTTTGTCCTGGTACAAGCAGTTCTGCAAAACGTTCTTTGTTTTCATTATTGTATTTTTTTTTGTTTTGTTTTTGCTTTTTCCTCCATATTTTTATCAGTTGCTGGATGTATTGAGATTTTTTTTCTTAATGTAATTACAGAAATTAACTTTTATTACTAATAATGTTGAATACTAGTTATGGGAGCTATTTTATCTCTGTTTTTAGTGACATGTCGAACAGATTATCTGACCTTTTTACGGGGGCGTTGGAGAAGTGCAGACGCCAGTTTTTGTTGGGTTAGGATAGTCTTTCCCCCGCCCCAGGAATTTGGCAGAATGTGTGATATCCACGTGGGGCAAAGAAGTGCTTAATGTTTTACACTACAGTTAGTCTTGTTTTGTAGCTGTTCCTGGACTGTGCTTAGTGCTGAAATACTGTAAGTGTCCACACATGCTAAAATCTCTAAACACTAACTTATTTCTAGCTGGTTTGGTTCTTTACAAACATTGGGAGATTCCTCACCTGTGTGAAAGTGTCTGTGTGACCCGGCTCCCTGCCCAGAGCGCTGAGATCATGGGCAGCACAGACACCAGGCAACACATTAGCTTCTGCTGCTTCTCCCCTACTTTTATTGAAGCTCCTCTAGAATCAGATTTTCTTTTCTTGCTCTGTTTCATTTATTACTCTCCTGTTTTTTTGTTGTTGTTTTTTTGCTTCATTATATGTAACTTGGAGCTGATTTGTACTACTGGATATCTGACTGGAGCCACAGACAGGGAATCTGTAACGTTCTTATTGAAACACAGCATGGCATTAACATTAAACAATAAATTAAAACGGTTGGTTTTGTTTCTTTTGTAAATAATTGTACAGCTAAGTGTTTGTGCTGCCTGTTCATATTTTTAGTTGATTTTTTATTAGACTTATTGGTAAAGTTGAACATTTTACTACTGTAACATCTAAAAACTATATAAATGTGGTGTAAAGTTAAATAATTTCTCACTTCAGAAAGTGAAACTAATGTAGATTCATCACAGTAAAATGTTGAATACTACAGAATATAAATATGTATTCTCTCACACTGTGGAAATTTGTCTACACAGTTTTTCTAATGGCAGTGATGGAGGTTTTCTCACCTGCCCTTCTATGCTGCATTCAGGTGCAATTAGTAACCAAATCTTTGGTCAATTCTGTATGTGGAACATTTTTGAAATTGTAGAACATCTTGATAAATTTAATTCTTGCCAAATATTTTAGCTTGCTTTGTTCACTGCTGAGAAAAGTAAAATTTATGATTTTAACAGACTAAAAACATCAACTTGACTTTAAAACGGAGATGCCTCCTGAATCATTTTTGTCTGACCAATGAAAGAAACTGCTGAAATGAAAAAATCTTTTCTCATTGTTCTAGTTCGTCAGTATTCAGATAAAAACTTACTGGATTTGATTAAGCACAAAACGGTTTTTCAAGATTCCTTTTATGTGGCTCACTGGAATCTAGAGGGACACATAAAAAGCTATGGTGGGCTGGATTTGGCCCCTGAGCCTCGAGTTTGACACATTTACCATACAGGATGTGTAGTAGTAAACAAACGGGAAGAAAAATGCTTTTTAGAAATGATTCCTATTGGTTGAATACATGAGTGCAAATGGACAAATGTTGGATTTTTGTTCCCACTCGGAGCAGATGCCTCCTCCCCCAGAATCTAATTTAGATTCTCATTAATTCATATTTTCCAGGTTCTGAGACGGAGCTAAGTCTTGTTTCTGCATTGATGTCGTGAGCGCGGTGGTTAGTGCAGCAGTGTGATGAACAGAGGCAGCTGAAGGCACCATTTAAAGACTGATCACTCTCTAGCCCCACCTTAACACTTCAGCTCAGGTTTTTTAGTTTTCACAAAAATCTTTGCTTTTGTCTGTTTATACCCAGAAAGTATCTCATTTTTAACACTTCATACTCTGTCCCTCTGTAGGGGCCTTAACCTTTTACCTCCTCAGTTTCAGTTTTAACCTCTGTGATACAGTTACATCACCCTAACGGGCAGAGCCGCCCTGTGCTAAAATTAGACGATGGACTGAAAGTAGAGGAGCCTGTCAGACAGCAACTGTCGGAGCATCCAGCTTT
The DNA here is from genome assembly GCF_000485575.1 of Poecilia formosa. Taxonomy (NCBI): domain Eukaryota; kingdom Metazoa; phylum Chordata; class Actinopteri; order Cyprinodontiformes; family Poeciliidae; genus Poecilia; species Poecilia formosa. The sequence continues at coordinate 194,477 of NW_006800077.1, forward strand.
GCAAAGGTTGCATTTGCTGCTGAAGAGATGGCTTTATGTTAGTTCTCAGCAGTTCTTTGCATTATTAAGTATTTACTGTTAGAGGTGCTACATGATGTAGCGGTACAGTCAGGCTATTTTTTCTTGAAGCTGCTGTGTGGAGTCTAACTCCAGACCTGCATGTCTCCTCTTTCTCTCTATGATTACTGCGAATAACAAAAAGTGCTATTTCAACTGTAGTTTGTGTAAAACTTTAATAATCCAGTTGTTGTGATCTCAAGCTACTCTTAAATATTATTCCTGCACTGTAGCTAAAAATAATTTAAAGACTGAATAATTGCCCAGATGTCCAGGTTACAGCTGGACATCTGGTTACAGCTGGTTACTTTTACCTTTCTAATGGGGCTGTTGACTACATTTGAGCCATGTTTTCTTTTCATTTAGCATATTGCTATGCTAAATGTTTTGTATAAATCTCACATCCATTATAAAAAGCAACTTTGACCGCAACTTTTTAAAAAGGTGCAGCAAAAATGAGTAATTTTGGGCCGCAACAATCGGAAAAAATAAGTCACTGTACAGGGATGACTTGATTGCAGACATGTGGTAAAGCGTCAAATGGAGGCAGAAGTTGATTTATCGAAATTAATTTCCACAAACGGCAGTTGAGAAAAACTAATGCAGCTTGCTAGCTCTACGTTAGCAAGCTGCCGTTAGCAAGCTGCCGTTAGCAAGTCATTATCTTTTCAGTGGAAAGGTAATGGCAATACAAACATCTGTTCAATTCAGGGCTAATATGATGTATTAATGTTGAATATTGCTTTTATTTGAGGCGCTTAGAAAGTTCTGAGTGGCCCAAAATTTTTTAAAACACTGATTACTCAGAAGTACACCAAACAACCCCCGTTTTGGGGAGGAAGTATGCAAAGCAGTGGCATGCGGTCAGGGGAGGCAGGTGAGGATGGAAAAATAATGATACAATAATTTATATTGCTATTTTCACCCTGTGGTTTGTACTACAAAGTACCTCCTTTTCATTTAACTTAAACAATTCCAATTAATTTTTTCTTCAAAATCGCTGAATTTTCGCATTTTCCCATTCAGTACTCGGAAGCGAAGCCAGTGAGGCAGCAGCGAGCTGAGCCTCACCTGGGATTGCGCAACCTCTCGCTGACTGCACTGGCTGCCGTTCTATGGGAGCATGTTCGTCCTGTCTGTACGCCGGCAATAAAATGGCTAAAAAAAACATTTAATATATGGACTGATTTCCCATAATTTAGCTTATCTATATAATGTACAGTGTTTTTTTGTCACCAACTGTGTGTGTAACGTGTTTAGTGTGCTGAGGAGCGATCAGAAACGGCAGAGAACGGATTCGAGGTGAGGCAGGCAGTTCTTTTGCCTCAAGGCAGGGGGCGCTCATGATCCCAGACATTGTGACTCCACAACTGCTGAGTTATGAGACAGTAACAGCGAGCTAGCAGCTAGCCCTCAAGTGCAGCGATATATTTATAGTTTTCTTCTCTTACCACAGCAATCACTTATTAATAATCCCAAAATAAAAATTAAGCCTAAAACCATACTACTGCAACAGACTGAATGTTCTGCTCTTTGTATGGGAAATAGCTGAGTGTTCACTTTTGTGGCGTCGTTGTCAGTTGCTATGGCAACGAGTCTCCTTGTAGCTGCGCTGATGCAGAGAGCGAGAAAGACGTGGTTGTGAGTTGTTGTTTAACGATTTTTCCCTTTGTTGTGGAGCACAGCACGAAATTAATATCTACATGTCTAAGTTGTATTTCATCACAAGGAAATGAAACGGCAGCAAAATTAGCCTTTTTCTTGTTTAAAGTGTAATGTCAGTGTGAACAACGGCTACACAACACCTGATCATACTGACCACTTAACTTTATTAGATATTCAGGAGGATGGTAGTGCTAGAATAGTGATGCTGTTGAAGACAGGTGAAGAGAGCAGGAAGCTCTGGTGAGGTCTTCAATTAGTTTATTGAGTATTAACTGGTTCTAATTTTTAAAATAAACTAAACTATTTTATTATGAGAAGAGCAGGTCAGGGAAGACATAGGACAGCCAGGTGGAGTTTCAGGGTGTGAAGATAAAAATTATATTAATGTTAGTAGAACCAGAAAGGAGAACAGGTGAGAACTGATGTCAGGTTGATTAAAAAAAACAAAACTTTTCAATATGTTTTTATTATTTCCACACTATTTATAAGGGTAATGGTTAGGAGACAATAAGAAAAGGGCTTGAGGAGAGGTTTTAAAATGAGTGTAGGAAACGGGTTACACAGTAAATAGAGTTGAGATGTATAATAATGTATCCATCTGAATTCTATATGATAAAAACATACTTTTTATATTTAGTTAATTCACATTCTGATACTGTAAATTACTGTAGTGTCTGTTGTAAATACATGAACCCATGCAGGGACAACAGGATGCAGAGAGTCAGATGAAGCAGAGACAGAAACACATAACTGTAGATATTTTAATTAAATGTTTGTGGCTGAAATGACAGGAGAAAAAAAAACATTTAGGCTTTTTTGCAACAGTTTATGTGTTTCAACCTTTTGAGAGCCATGGCTCATGTTTGACTGGAAGGTGAAACATGAAGTTACTGAAAGCAGGGCTGGAAAGTGAGAAGGTACACAGAGTTATCAGTGAGAAGCTAAGATGTCTGTTACATGTGAAAAGCATAATTTTTAATGATATTTGCAGGGCAAACTGTTGCACTGATGTAGAGAGTTGTTCAAGAAGAACAAAGTTTATTTTTTAGGTTTTATTTTTGTTGGTCAAACTACAGTATTGAGTTTAAACCTGCTGAGTCCCATTTTACCAGCTATTTTTTACTTCAGAAAGAGGCAGAACCAGGTCAATTGCCAGTCAACTTTTATCAATGCATTTTTGACCAACAGTCAAATATATTTTGACCAATAAAATATATCAAAATCTGGTGGCTTGTGTGTACTGCCAGAGTATTTATCTGGCTAATTGTGAGGCAAATGATAAAGTGAGTGTTCATCCTGGAAATCATTTTGCTTGATGAAAGACCGAAGACATTTTGTTCAACAGGAAATGGAAGAAGATGTTTTGGGGGCAGTTTGTCACCTTGAGATGATAAACACACATACAGGCCTGTCACAGTAATCAATAAATCAATTAATCGCATGATACTGATCTTTCAGAATGTGTTCTTGCATTATTATTTTGCCATTACCATTGTATTACTTAAAAATGGTCTCAAAACAGCAACATTATCGTTTATCGCAATAATGTCTGGAACAATTTTTTGTCTTATTGTGACAGGTCTATACACAGATATATAGTGTAGTTAGTTTATTACCAGGGATGGCGCAGTTACTTTGAAACAGTAATTTGATTACTCAATGAAAAACCCATCAGCTAGAAAATGTGCATCTCTTTTCCCTCTATCGTTTACGTTTGTGTCGCTGGTTTTACACATGAAACGTATCTCCCCAAGGAAAAATAAGAAAGCAACAATATGTGTTTAGTAAAAAAAACAAAACAAATATAGTAAAACACAGTAACTTGGATACGTAACTTTAATCTGATCATTGGATTGTAAGGAGTAACGTGTTAGATTATGCGTTACAAGGGGTCAATAGAGTAACGCGTTAATGACACCATTATTTGACATTTTTGCTCAAGCTGTTTACGAATCTGTCAGGTTTCCGATATGTGCCCCCCCTCCCCAATGTTAAACTTGTTCCTACACCCTTGCTTATTGGTCTTAGCTAGCATGGTGGACGACAAAGTTAATGTCAGTAGAGAACTAGAAATGGATAAACTAAGAAAGAGACTGGACAATTACAACCTGTTCAGAAGCACTGGAGGGGAACATCTTTTCTTGTAATTAAAATAAGGGATGTTCTTCAACTTGAAGGTAATCTAAATATGACAACTTAGCACCACATCAGCTTCTGCACCTCATTCCTACCGCAAAGCACGGTGGTGGAGGCCTCATGATGTGGGCTTCATGTGCAGCTATGTCAGGTCCTCTATCTGACAGTAAGTTTATGATGAGTTAGCATCTTGAACAAGTCTTGATATAAAAGGCATATCGCCACAGACAGAAAATGCTCAAATATTTTAATGCTCTTTAAGGAATGAACTTTTCATGTTCATTCCAGGTTTTTAATATCAGTTACATAAGCTCATCTTTTCTTTTAAGTTAGTGTTTGTTTTTTTCCATAATTATAATGTTTTTTCAAAAACTTCAAAGGTTTGAAAGGATAAATGTCATCTTTAGACATTCCCGTTGGCACCAACTTTTGGTTAATGAGTCAGATCTTACCAGATAGATTTCAATAAAGTCATGATAACTTCTTGAAACTAATGTTTGAACTTTGCTGTTTGGAATCGATTCAGTGTCTTTACCTGTAAACCTGTTATTTCAAGACAATTTCCTGAACGGTCAACATTCCTTTTAATCTTGTGTAATCTTGCTTTTTTTTTTGTTATTATTTTTTTTTTTTCACTTTACTTATCAATCTAACATACAGAAATAAAATGTAGTCATATTGAATAACTATTATTTGCATTTCAAATCATTTATAATTATATTCAAAGCCTCTGTTTTATTGATGTTTCTTTGATGAAGTTTTTTATTCAGTTAAACTTAAAGTGCAACAATGACGTGTTTGTATCTGAAAATGATTACATCTGCTTCACTCCTGAACTCACCAGTCAGAACTTTTTATGTCCATGTGTAGCAGTTTAGCTAATGAGGCAGCTCATCATGATTCAGCCAAAGTAAGAAAATAACAAACTGCAGTCCGATTTTTATTGTTAATGTGTTTCTTAATATTGACCAGTTAAAGTAAATAAAAGGTGTTACATATTTTTTTAAGTATTTACTTACTGGAGGGTTTTTTATTTGTGATGCAGAGCCACAACGAACAGCTAGCTCCTCACTTCAACGGCCGTTCAGCGCTGTTGTTGCTCTTCCTTCAAGTTGGACTGAACCATTGTTCTAAGAATGGTAGGGGTGGACAATTCTAGACTTTTCCAAGATTGGGGTGTGGGGGGGTCTATCAGTGACAGCTGAGGTCCTGCCAGTACTGTAGTTATAATTTTTTTTATATAGATTTTAGTAACATAAACTTAAAACAATAAGTGAGCATCAATGGAAAATTTAAAATATTTTGAAGGTATGATGAAAAATGTACTACTTTTTACTACCTTTAGTTACTGGCCTGCATTTTTACTACTTTTTATTGGCCTTAATTTGAGCTAATTTAATTTACTACCTTTTACCACCACACAAAAACCCTGTAATCAAAAGTATGAATACCGTATTCTTCGGACTATAGTGCGCACCATACTATAAGCCGCACCTACAAATGTTTAAAAAAAAAAAAAAAAAGAAAAGCGGGGAACGTATAAGCGCACCGGGCAATATACCGCTGGTATCTCCGCCGCTCTCGGTTTTCCATAAGGACCCAGCAGAGGGTAGCAGAGGACTGTGTCCTAATAACCCTGCTGGATATATTAAGAACGCAGCCCTCTGTCTCCAAAGGCGAACCATGGTTTTTTTCACGCCGAGCTTACGTGCAGTGGCTCTTTTCCCTCCTGTACTGCCAGATTGATAGCCCTCAACTTAAAAGCTGCATTATAGAGTTTGAAAACATTTCTCCGTTGTGCCTGCTGCAAGAATGTACTTGTTCTAAATGAAAATTAGCACGTTCTTCTTTGATTTCCAATTTTGACTTCCAATGATTCACTTCCTGCTAAAGAGCCCCCTTTAGGAGTGGATCTTTAGCAGCCACTAGGAATGGAAAATGGAAAATTTTCCATTCCTTTTCCATTCTGTGGAAGAAACACTCCACAGAAAAGCCGCACCGGGCTGCAAACTGTATGGTTCAAAAGTGTGGGAAAAAAGTAGAGGCATATAGTCCGAAAAATATGGTAATTATGAGCCGTAACTATTTTTAGAAAAAAATTATGTAGGCATAGAATGGTGTAATAAAAACACAATTTAGCAATGTGGATTGCTTATTTCAATTGTCAAAAACCAGAATTCCTTTTGGTGCACTGTTGGACTACATTACCAAGAAAGACTAAATTTGGAGCAGAAACAAGCTTTTAAGAAACCTTTCAGCTCTTCTAAATGTATGACTTGATGACAGGACCAGCCACAACGGATAAGCTGCAATTTTGAGATATTTCTGACAAATTAATGCTCTTTACAGGAAGGATCAGAGCAGACTCTACCTGCTGAGCAGGTTGAGGTATTTTGGGGAGCAAGAGACTCTCCTGAAGACCTTCTTTGGTTGTGGCATCAGCTTATCAGCAGTAGAGAGGAAGTGGCTCTTTTTTTTTTTTTGCTTAAGAGTTGCAACTAACTGCAGTTTAGATCCTTAAAAATCTGAAGACTAGATTTTTATATTCTGAAGCACAACAAACCCATGAAAGTAAACTTGTATTTTGTCACTTTACTTTATTGAACATACAACAGGCAGAATCATCATCTAATAAAGCAGTTAACATGATTAGAGAACATCTGTAGCACAGCTGTCTCTGCAACAGTAACAAAAAATCAGTAAAGAAAATACATTTGATTTATTAGTAACAACTCAGTGAGAAATCACATTTCTAGCTATATAACAGAAAATTCCTAGTGTATTCAATAAAATATTTATAAAAAAAAATCAAACCAAAAGTGGAAGAGATGCATCCGAAAAAACAACAAAAAAATTTTAATAGCACCAAAATTCTCCACAATAAACACTGCAACATTGCTGTTTAAATCAATTTCCACTCTCTTGTTTACAGACTTCAATACACAACAGAAGAATATTTTTGTTTAGAGTCTTCCATTTAAAATATGATCCTCATTTCCTGTGCCTAAAGTATCACAACTAGAATGTTTATCTTTAGTGGATTCTCATGTGCTTGTTTAACTGTGATTTCTGACTACATTGATAACCACAAAGTTCACAACTGAAAGGTTTTTCTCCAGTGTGGATTCTCATGTGTACATTTAAACTTGATTTTATGATAAATCTGTTGCCACAAAGTTCACAACTGAAAGGTTTTTCTCCAGTGTGGATTCTCATGTGTACATTTAAACTTGATTTTATGCTAAATCTGTATCCACAAAGATCACAACTGAAAGGCTTATCTCCAGTGTGGATTCTCATGTGTACATTTAAATGTGATTTTTGGTTACATCTGTATCCACAAAGATCACAACTGAAAGGCTTATCCGCTGTGTGGATTCTCATGTGTACATTTAAATTTGATTTTTGGTTACATCTGTATCCACAAAGATCACAACTGAAAGGCTTATCCGCTGTGTGGATTCTCATGTGTACATTTAAATTTGATTTTTGGTTACATCTGTATCCACAAAGATCACAACTGAAAGGTTTCTCTCCTGTGTGGGTTCTCATGTGTGTGTCTAAGTAACTTCTGTTTTTAAATGTGTGGCCACACAATTTACAGAGATGTTCATGTCCTGCTAGGGTTCTTGCATGTCTTTTTGATGTTGGATTTGTTTTACCATTGTCATCACAGCTAAACTTCATTTCAACCTGAACTTTCCTCATTGAATCTAGGATTTTCTTTGAAGTAAAGGGTTTCATTTTACCCTCAGAGTTTGGAGAACCTTTAGTTGAATGGCTCACCTTGTTGTCATTTCCCCTGTATTCACATTTTGGTCTGTAATCTGGCAATTGTTCAAGTTGACAGAAAACATTATTTACATCAACTTCATCCTCCTCTTCCTCCTCCTCAATGAGTTCAGTCTCTGATGAGTTAGAATAATCTCCATGATCTTGCTTTCTGATAGGTTCTGCTGCTTCACAGTGATCTTCTGGTAACTCTCTGTGGTGCTGATAAAGGTGAGAAGACAAGAGAAACTCTTCATCATCCTCATTCATGGTTGGTGGGAGAGACTCTGGACCTTGTAGGTCAAAACCTGGACCATGTTCTTCAGGAGCATCTTCTTTAAGCAGCAACATCTGCTGAGCATCTGCAGGAACCAATGAAGCAAATTACAAACATAATTAACCACTGCAGCTTTATATTCACATCAACATTATTAGTGTTACAAACTAACGTACATAAATGTTTGACTTCAGGTTGAACTGCGATGTTGATCGCTCTGAGGTTCACTATAAGAGCAATGCCTGTTAAAATCTGTATTTTAAGCCTGACTTTTTTATACAACTGTAGCATGTCTCAAATATCTTACATCACATAATAAATAGCAATATTTTCAACTTTAAACATTTTTTTTCTAAAACTCGAGTTGGCGATCAACCATCCTGGGGCCAACTACCACCAGACTTAGTCTATTTTCTGGTGAAAACCCTGAATAAGATCAATTAACTTTTGATTACTCATTAATCGATAATTTCCATCTGTAGCAGAAAGCCAAAGAAATGATAGCTGAGTTATTTAAATGGGGTGTTTTTGTTGCTAGTTTTTACTTTTTGTTTACAATCCTGTAGCCAAAACATGTTACTTTGTAACTTGAATTGATGGATGTTATTGTGTTCATAAATTTAAATATAAACTTGTCTCTTTTGAAAAATGTGTCTACTTCTGTTTTATGCACATTACACAGACTTAAATAACAAATTAAAACCCAGAACAAAGAAAACAAATCACTTTGGTGTGATGACATGAAGATAATGAACTCATCAAGGTGTCAATTTTTGCGCTATCAATGCTCTGAATCAGATATTTGACCCAACAGGGAATCAGGACAAAGTCACTCTGGCCTAAAGCTGTTTACAGTAATTTGCTTTAATTAGGAACTAGACGGTTTCTTAAGAGCAGGGCTCTTTAAGTTCATGAAGCTGTTGTGATTGAATGCAGACTTTCCAGACCAAAGTGCCTCTATACTCAGTTTCAGAGCTGATCAGGAAGAGAGTCTCTCTATAACCATCATTTGAACAGTTTGTTCAAACTGGGTGAAGATCAGAAAGATAACCGACTTCAACCCACAAAACTGAAGTTGGTTTCCAATTCTAGCTTTCAATAGCTAAAGGGATTTCATCTAATTTTTCACCACCTTCCGCATCTTTAATCGACTCTAATTTAGAAACTACTACGCCTAGACACTTCAAACCTGGACAGGATTATTCTCCTCTTCAAGCTGGATATTTAAAACCTGTTTGGGATTTGTGAAAACTCAATTAAGTTCGATTTTCACTATTTTTTTGCATCTCTTTCATACTAGAACTGCTCTAATTAAAAAAACTACTACACCTAGACACTTGAAATCTGGACTAGATTATTCTCCTCTTCAAGAAGACTCTTTATAACCATGTTTGTGATTTGTGAAACTTTTATCTGATTTGTGAAACTTCACTAAAGATCAGACTACTATTCACACTTGTTCCATGCAGTTTTTTTCAAATTCAATTCTAATTCAAAACTACTTTATTAATCCCAATGGGAAATTAAATGTTGGTGTAACTCATTAATTCTTCAAAGAGTTATTGTAGATGGTGATGGCTTTTGGAAGGAAAGATGTTCAGCAGTGGTCTGTTAAGTGAAGTGAAGTTTCACAAATCAGAAAAAAGTTCACAAATCCCAAACATGTTTTAAATATCCAGCTTGAAGAGAAGAATAATCCAGTCCAGATTTGAAAAAAGGGCAAAAGTTTCACAAATCACAAACATGGTTATAAAGAGTCTTCCTGAAGAGGAGAATAATCTAGTCCAGATTTGAAGTGTCTAGGTGTAGTAGTTTTTTTAATTAGAGCAGATCTATGGTGATACAGATGCAAAAAAAAGTGAAAATCGAAAGTTATTAAGTTTTCACAAATCCCAAACATGTTTTAAATATCCAGCTTGAAGAGGGAGGATGATAATCCAGTCCAAGTGTCTAGGCATAGTAGTTCTTAAATTAGAGTCGATTAAAGATGCAGAGGGAAGTGAAAAATTAGGTGGAATTGCCCTTTAGCTATTGGAAGCTAGAATTGGAAACCAACTTCAGCTTCAACCCTAAATGATGAGAGCTATCTAGAAAAAGAAAGACAAAGATCTGAACACTGAAAATAATCTTCAATGGCTTTAGGAACCAGAGCTCCACTGAACCAAGAACAGCAGAAAAGTTGAATGTTTCAATGATGAATCAAATTGGACACGTTCATTTGCGTTGGGATTCAGTCAATCTTCCATCAGATAGAAAGCTAATCTGCTAACACAGAACAGTTTCTCAACTTTCTGTTAAGAAGATAAACCTCAGAAAGCTGTTCCTAAACCATTACTGATAAGAAAACATACAGACCTAATCTATGCAGCAGGACTTTGGGGTTGAAATCAGCCTCCAGCGTTTTGCCTCGATGCTCCATTTCTTCTAATGGAGACCGCTCCTCTTCACAACCAGAGTGATGGGTGAACTGGTGGTGAGGTCAACTTGTGGGCCCAGCTAAAAGAGGCAGGAACCACAAAATGAACAAAGTTAAAAAGCTACAAATCATTGTAAAATACAATGTGATTCTGTAACTCATCTATTAGGATCTTTAGTTGGTCCCAGTTATCCTCACAGGACAATAGCTGGGCTTCTTAATGTGTAGTAATGTACTTTCTACGTTTGTTCAACAAACAGAATACAGACTTCTGCTAAACTTTAGTAACCAAAGATGAAATGCTGAAAGCTTACAGAATAAGAAAAACTAAAACCTAAATCTGAAAAATACTAAATAAATCTGAGATAAAATAACAGAAACATGGCTGTGGCCTCTGACTGTACAACCAATATACAAAGAGCTGATTTAGACAAAAGCAGTTATTTAAAGCGTGTGGAAGAACTTAATGAATTATTTCATCAAAGTTTTAATTCCACAGCAATATTTCAGCTCACCAGGACGCTGGAGTTCACAGATGATCCCACAACTGATCCTCAGCAGGAAATGGCCGCTCTGCGCCGCACTCAGCTCTTCTTCACCATCCGTTTCTGAAATATATATATATTTTATCATACAAAATGAGAATTTTAGCAACCTATTTTCAGATGGATACATTATTATACATCTCAACTCTATTTACTGTGTAACCCATTTCCTACACTCATTTTAAAACCTCTCCTCAAGCCCTTTTCTTATTGTCTCATAACCATTACCCTTACAGTGTGGAAATAATAAAAAAAAAATATTGAAAAGTTTGTTGTTTTTTTAAATCAACCTGACATAAGTTCTCACCTGTTCTCCTTTCTGGTTCTACTAACATTAATATAATTTTGATATCTTCACACCCTGAAACTCCACCTGGCTCTCCTGCTCTTCTCATAATAAAATAGTTTAGTTTATCAGTGATTCTTGAGAACAGGGACAAAACAGGTCTTATGGATAAAGCACAAAATTTGAATAAAATATACACAAAATATATTTTTTTCAAATATCTGACTAAACTAACCTGGGTCATGTGAGCACAACAATGTATATTTCTTTTGTGTTTGCTGAATATTTTTTCATTTTAAACATTGCAGTTGGTGGACGATGCCTGTAAAAGCCCTTGTCCAGGAGCAGAACTCAACACATTATAATAGTTTAAAACAATTAAAGAAATGCTAAAATGATATTTTATGACAATTAAGTACAAGTAGTCATATAAATAATTATAAAAGTATCGATAAATTGAATTAAAAATAATTTTTAGATATTTTCCAACTGCGTTGAAATTTGTCCCTAGTTTTTGTCAACACCGTCAAAAATGAAAAGAATGTAAAAAAATCAGGCATTATTGGGGGGCACCAGAACTTCTGAGGACCCCATGACATCGTCTTTTCTCTTCCTTTGCTAAGAGAGCTAGTTAGCTCCGGTTAGCTTAAGTTATTCTTTAGTTTTTTTCTTCTTTTTATTCCTTAGTTGTTTTTCACACCATAACTGACAACTTACAAAACTTTGATGAAATTTTGTGAAATAAAAGCTTAATTTTGGTAAACTGTAAAGATTTCATGGACCTGATGAGCTACAATATGGCCTCCTTCAGAGTAATATCATATAAATTGAGGTAGTTTGGCATTTCATCAACTCCGTCAGATGTCAACTCCACCAGAGTTTTTATGACTCTTTCAGTGAAATTGTTGTCAAATCTCACTTAATTGTACAATTAATTCATTTTAATGTATTTTACATAAATTGCATTACTTCACATGTATCAAGTTTTTCATTTTACTCACTAGTTTGTCACCACCTTCAGTTCTGTGTCAACTCCGTCATGCATTGTCAACCCCATCAGATGGACTTTTTGTTGTTTTTTGTTTTAATATTTCTTTTGTTTCTTGAGAAGCATTTGTCTGTAAAATGAGTAAAAATATCACTAATGGGGTATTTTAAAAATCATTTTATATTTATTTTTGTCAGATGGTGATAAAGTTCTGGGTCAGGTCAATTAAAAATGTAATTTTTTTTTTTTAAATTGCAACTGGGAGCCTGTACCTAAGTATCTTTACATTTCCTAAACATTATTTTTAATATTTGCATAGATAAGGTTGAGAAATAATTTTAAAAAAATATGGGAAAATTAAAACCCATTTTGTTCCTATTCTCAAGAATCACTGTTATTTAAAAAGTTAAAACCAGTTAATACTCAATAAACTAATTGAAGACCTCACCAGAGCTTCCTGGTCTCTTCACCTTTCTTCAACAGCATCACTATTCTAGTGTCGTGTCACTACGTGTTAAAATTCTCTTTCATGTAGTAATATGTGTACTTGAGACGTGCAAGCACTTCATATGTCTTTTTATGCTTATTTTTCAGTTTTACAAAAAAGATTAAAGGTCAGACGTACTTCAGTTCGACGTTTGGAGTTTTTTGTTCGCCATCTGTTTAACTCAGTCCAGCACGCCCCTGTGTGAGAACAGAATAGTTAGCAGTAAAATATTAGACGTGTGACTATTCCAGAATTAAAACGATTTAAACAAAAAGATTTGGTTCTATTTACGAAAATAAACTGTTAACAAGATGTTATAAACAAGCGATATTCACGGCAATATTCCCGACAGACCGTTTACCTCATTCAAACCGACCTCGTGCCTCCCGCTGCCTCCTAAGCTCTCTGAGCCGTTCAGAGGAGGGAGGAAGTGCTGTGCTGACTGTGGTGCGCCTTCAAAATAAAAGCACACGAGCGGAAAATTTCAAAATCAAATATTTTTCGCAACTGCGGTGAAATTATTGGGGTAGGGGTTGGGGGGGACAAACGCGCCTGCCTCCAATATTGGGGCGGACATCTCCCCCCGTGCTCCCTCCGGTTCCTACGCCTATGATCTTGAGGATTTGTTATAATATTAAAGTAAGTATGAGGGAAATAGTGCGTTCCTCTTGGAGGACAGAGCTGATATGGACCATGCAGCGCTGCTAGTCAGAAGTGCAGCAGCTCCTTCGGTGCCCTCTGCATGCCAAACTAGCTCCACAACAGACTTTGATGAATCACTTTAACGGTTAGACTGGTGGAGTGTGACATGATGGCAATACCAGTTTTGTATCAAGAATATTTTACTTCGTCCTGTATCCAAGACACAGTCTTTACACCTTGATCCTTTTTACCTTTTGCAAAGTGAAACCAGACAACTAATAGGATGCATCTCAGAATGTGTTACAGTGATCAGTAAAATCTGTTCTTTTCCTGGCAGCTTCAGAAGATATCAGAAAAATTATAGCAAGTTTTTTTTTTGTTTATTTGTTTCTCCATGGAACATTTTTTCCTGAAATGTGAGGAAAACTCACCTTTCCCAAAATAATCCAATGACATACAAAAAGTCTGATCAAGTGTGCTTTTTGTTAAGTCTGTCTGACTATGACCTAGTTTTCATTTTTATTTTTCTCTCTTTTCTAAAAAAAAAAAGAAGCTGCTGCAAAAAGCAAATGAAAATTATCTATTTTTGACATGCTTGTTTTTCTGATTGTTCATGTAATACCTCTTTCTACCACTAGAGGCACTGAGGATAAACCACAGACCTTCAACAGCCGGTCTGGCTTCCAAGAACAAATGTATTGGTTATAAATTATGTGCAAGTACACAATGTATGACTTATAAACATATGAGAAAACATTGAAAAAACATTGCGAAAAATAGAATTGGAGTCTTTGTAAAAAGGAAAAAAAAGTATTTTTTTTACCTTTTCAGGGTTTCTATTGACAGACAACTATATGATTTTAAAATGGAAAGAAAAACATAATAGCTTTATTTTTTTATCGGTAGTAGGTGTTCTTTAACATGTAAGTTTTTCTTTTGCAGCAGCCTAATGAAATACATAATATATAAAAATGTATTTTAGAAAGCATGTTGTCACATTTCCAGAGATTATTTTTATTTTATATTTTAGATCAGGATAATAGCTGCTAATCTGCTGGAAGTTTAATTGATATATTTAGACGCACACCTTTTAGATTACATACATTAAAATTTCTTGGAATGAGGGACACTTTACCATTTAAATTTTAAAAGATTAATTTTATTCCATTCCTTGATTTATGCCTGCAGACATCAGTTTGGTTCAGTTTACAGAGATTTCATTTGAATGATTTTTATCTACTCACTCAAACTATGTGAAAGGTGGGCTAAATGAAAAGCATGTAATAAGATGAATAAAACAATAAAAATTGTATGAGATAAATATATGAATATGGCAAAAATACCAGACAGATCAGAAAAAAAATAAGGTGAACTTAATGAACTGATTTTACTGTTTAATCTGATATTGAGCAGAAACAAGCAATAAGTTATTTTGCAATAGTACAAAATCTGTTCTTTATTTAACAAGTGCAATACTAAAATTGTCCTGTCGGGTATTGACCTGGTGCAGACGGACAGTTGTAAATCTGTTGTGTTGCCTTCAGGTTGACTCGTCCTGTTGTAATGTGGAACCTCAAGAGGGCAGCAGGTTCCATCTAATCAGACAATGCATCAGTCATCCTGCAGTGGCTTCCAGGTTTCCACAGGAGACGGTCCTGGGAGGCGCTGCGAGTGAACAAAACACGGCGCAACATTCCACTCATTAGCGGTTCTCCACAGGGTGTGTTTCATTCGAGGAGCCGGTGGCGCTCGCCGCTCCATCTGCAGCCAGATCAGCGTCCTGCAGCTTCCTGTGGAAACTGGAAACTGCCTCAGTGTTCTGTTGTTGAAGCGAGATTCCTGCTCGCAAAGTGGGACCACGGGAACAAACGTCAATGAAGTATTAGTAACTTCCTCCCCTGCGGTGGAGACAGCAGTTATTAATAGCCAGGGCTATTTTCAGGCAGCACTTGTGAGATTTACTCACCCCGAGGCTGGTGGGTTCTGAGCGGGATCTGGTTACAGCCACTGATATATACGGCAGGATGAGGCTGTAAAATGAAGCACTCCTCGTCCTGCATGCACCCTTCAAACTGCTCTGCAGAGCCCAGAGGTGGGCTTAAGTCATATAGCGTCGACAAATTATGTCCCCACCCTCCCAGGATTATTCCCTTAAAAACAACTCTGCTTTCTACAGAAGAGGATAAGAGCCAGCAGAAACAAAGGGAATAAAAAAAATGACTTTTACCTCAGAATTCTAGTTTTCTGTGAGGTCAGAATTTTTTGGAATCTGACCTCACATCAAAATTCTGACTTTTTTTTTTTCTTTTTAACTGAATTTAAGCTTTTTTTTGTCAGCATTCTGCCCTTTTGTCGGAATTCTGCCTTGTCTCTCCTCAGAATTCAGATTTTTTTTTCAGAATTTTTGCCTTTTATTTGTAGAATTCTGAATTTAATCTCAGAATTCTGCCATTTTTTCAGAATTCTGACAGTATTTTTTTTAGAATTCTGTCTTTAAACTCAGCATTCTGCCATTTTTCTCAGAATTCTAATTCTGTGTCAATCTACATCAAAATCCAAATAATTAACCAACATTCGTAGATGTATTTCAATTGAGTTGTTCTTATAGGATTTGAAAACCTGCTCTTTAGCCTGTCCCAAATTTACTTGGTATATTTGAGTTTTAATTTACCTGATGATGCATAAACAATTTAAACAAACAACAACAACAAAACAATCAGAATTCAGTGAAAAAGTCTGTAGCAATACTTCATAATACAATTACTCAAGTAAAAAAAAACAAAAAAAAAACAACAGTTTTCTAAGAAGTTATTCAATTAAATATAACTGAGTAAATGTAATTATTAACTTTCAAACTCTGGAAATATAGCACAGGTTTTCTACATTATCGTAGTGATGTAGAGAAGAAAAAAATATATAAAAATTTTTTCTTTCTACTATAAAGAAAAAAATTTTCTTTATAGAAGAAGAAGGAACCCGAACCTTAGTGCAGGTTCGGGTTCCTCTGTAGCTCTGTAGCTCTTTGTACTCATGAATGGATGATTTTCTACACGAACATCCTTCACGACCTTCAGTTTAGGTAGCAAGCAGTATGTATTGTTTCTTTTCACTTTCATTCCCTTCATATTGTGTGAAAACGGCGCTGAGAGGAGATGTAAGTTCTCCGAGGACTGTGTGTGTGTGTGTGTGTGTGTGTGTGTGTGTGTGTGTGTGTGTGCGTTCACAGGAGTGTGTGAAGGCTGCAGATTTCCTGTTGATGCCAGGCTGCCGAGAATGCCTCCAGCCAGGGTCAGAGGTCATAGGATGTCTGTGTCTGTCCCTTCCCCTCTCTCAGCAGCAGTGTGCAGAATGCCAACTCCACCACTCATCACATAATCCCTGTCAAATAACATCTGTAAAGCCCTTGTTGGGGTACATTTAACAGAAACTTTCCTTTTTCAATAACAAGAACAGCGAGTTCATCCAGGATTAAACCTAATTCAGAAAAAAAAATGTTATGAATAGCAGGATAAACTAGATGCAATGTGAGCAGGAACACAGAGTTATCAGAAGTGTCAGCAAGATCCTCTGAATGATGAATGTTTGTCAGTATGCAGCTGTTTACAGTTTCTGTTCACACACAGGAGCGTCCGAGTTACATTTTAACCCTGGAAACCAACCTCACTGTTAATAGATGCTATTGTCGGATGGGATATGTGTGTGTGCTTAGTGGTTTGTCTATAGTCTGTAGGGACAGGAAGTGTTTCTCTGACAGCTCAAGTCCTTATTTGTTTTTAGAAAGCGAGTCCTTTCTAAAAACAAAAGTTTGGTGATACACATACATCACAGACACTAAATCTTCAGGGTGGATACAGAAAGTGTCTGAGGCAGGATGCTGTTTCCATAAGGAAACTCCTGCTCAGACCAACTGTGTGTGTGTGTGTGTGTGCGCACGTGTGTGTGTGTGTGTTTGTATTCTTGTTTATGTTCACTTCTCAGGACCTTTTTTGGTATCAAACTGACCTTCACTCTAAAAAGAAAATAGTTGAACCAACTTAATTTATTAAATTTAACCAATTCAATACATTATAATCATTCAACTCAATTTATTTTTTTAAAAACAAATTTAATAAGTATCGGTTAAGATAACCGATTTAAGTCAGTCTTACTCAAATCATTTAGTTTACTTCAAAAAATGGTATATTGACTGAACTTATATAGCACTTTTCCAGTCATTTTGAAGATTCAAAGTGCTTTACACTAGAGTCACCCATTCGCACATTTCTACACCAATACGCAATTTGCGGTTAAGTGCCTTGCCCAGGGGTACATCGACATGTGGCAGGAGGAAACTGGAATCGAACCTCCAACCTTCCGATCACAAGACAACTACCCTACCCTTGACGACTAGCCACGTCTGTCTGGTTGAAACGACGCGTGTGACGGGGGGCATCGACTTTTTTGGGGGCAAAATGAATGTACGTAGCTGAAAATAGACACCAACATCGGTAGCCTACAAGGTACTTGTTAAGCTTAAGGTTCTGTATTGATGTTAGCTAGTCATCTTTTAGCTAACATTACCTGCATCCAACAGCTTTACTCAACTCAGTTGGTTAGTTTGGAGGGAAAAACTGTGAAAAGTTCTTTGCGTTTTGCTGGTTTGCTGCCGTGATTCTAACACAAACCTACGTAGCGCCGCCCAGCAGCAGCAGGTCTCCTTCACAGGTGTAAACCCAGCGCTGATCAATTAATTGGATAACAAATGGTCACATTCTGCTGATTTTTCATTTAACCACTTAAATATTTTTTATACAATATTAGAAATACATAAAAAGATATAAATACACAAATAATTCAAATAATTTTCAAAATAATAACATATATACCCTATTATTGAAAATGCAACAGCATATCCCTAGTATACGCTTTATCATTTGAAGCAAAGGATGCATCAGCAGCTAATAAATAATTCTAACTTTAAAATGTGGAAAAACTCTGACTTTGCTGCTCTATTTAACATCAATACGTTGTAGGGTGATGCTTTGACTATCTTTTTCTATTAACCTAATAACAATTGAATGGTAAAAAGGTACCACTGAACTGAACCCCATTGAAAGCCTCCTGGTTATTTCACCAAACACTGATTTCTGAACTCTTCCTGAGTTAAAACATTAGTTTTGTTGTTTCTAAATGAATATGAACTTGATTTCTTTGCATTATTTGAGATCTGAAAGCACTGCATCTTTTTTTGTTATTTTGACCATTTCTCATTTTCTGCAAAGAAATACTAAATTTTTGCTTGGAATTTTGAAGACATGTCATTTTACTCAAACACAAACCTATAGAAAAGTAAAATGAGAGAACTGATCATTCTTAGAGGTCTCTTAATCTTTCCAGAGCTGTATATTTTTGTACAGTTTTGTTTTAATTACCGTACTGCTCTGAGTGTGTCCTTCTTTCAGCAAATGGCCTTTTTAGAGCCTCTGCACTCCAATAGTTAACAATTATTTCAATAATCGTTCCATTATTCTTGTATTTTCTCATGCTACAACCAGAAACTACATTGTGTTTTGTTGGGACCTTACGTCTTGCTGTGTTTAGAATAGGCCCAGAATGCAGAGGTGGCTGGAAGTAACTTTAACAACAACAAAAGGCAAAACTTACAAAGGTAATCGCAGAGTGAACAGACATGATAACGGGAGGAATAAGTACTGAACAATGACACCCTCCATTCATTGCTTTTGGATGGTAGGAGGAACTCAGAGTAATCAAATAAACTGATTGATAACTAATGCTGACATTAAATATTGGCTTATTGTTTAATTATTCAATGTAAATAATTATGAAGATTGAATTTGGCCTGAAACCGACCCCAGCTGTCATGCAGTGAGAACGTGACATCACATGCTGAACGCCATGAGAAAGGTAATTACAATATTCTTCACCTTTAGAAGAACTACACAGCTACTAATATGGGCTCTTTTTCAATAAACATATCTGTCTACACGTCTCGTGAAGCTTGTATATTCCAGGCTTCACTTCCACTCATTTGTAAGACAAAAGACACACATCCTCTGCATGTGACACCCATCTCCAGTCCGGCTGAGCTCCACATCCTCCCCATGATCCCTCAGCCGGCGAGGAAACATCCTCTGGCTGCAGCGAGGGGAAGCAGCCCTCACTGAGGCTCAGCGCCCTGCAACAGGTAACACCCCAGCCGCTGCGCTCTGCACTCACATCTACAATCCGTCCGTTCACGTTTTCATATTGCTGAGGGCACGTAGCAAAGGAGATCTCTGACGTTTACTTGTTTCCTTTTCAGGCATTGCTTGGGGTTGCATTCAGAAGGATTTTCCCTCACACCAGTGGAAAGAAGCATTTTCACTCTGTCAGGCTTTCTCTGGGCTCAGCTGAAGATTAAATCAAATCAAGAGAGAGAACAGGAATAAGGGGGAGACGGGAACAATGATGGAGCTGAGGATCCAGCTGATCCCAACGGGGGAAATAATCCTTCCTCCAGGGAAGAATGGAGAGAACTACTGCCACAGCTGCAAGGTAAGTTCAAAGGTCAGATGGGCTTAGACCAGGGGTGTCCTCGCTTTTTGTCATGTGGGCAAAAGCGACCAGCTCAAAAGCACTCAAGGGTCAAGAAATATCACTTTTAAAGACTAAAATGATCAAAAATGTGTTTTTTTTTTGGTGCCTACTCAACAATAAACCAAGCATGTAGTATTTTAATTAAACAAATAATCAAAGTTTTTTGTAAACTTCAAAAAATGTCAAATGTTTTTTCCTTGTTAAATGAAAAGCCTCCAGTTTGGTTTATTATTTTGGGCTTGATTGAAAAATACAGAGAAAATATTTTGTCTATTCTCAGCAATAAACTACAGAGTAGGTCAGTCTTCATTTGAAAATATTTGCTAAATTTAGCCAAGTTTTAATACAACAGCTAAAAGCAGATTTGGGTGCAGATTTGAGTATGAATCAATGAATAGATGTGATTCTGTTTACCATGAAGGCAGGAGGAAAGCAGAAAGTGTGGAAAAGATAATCAATTTGTTTTGCACTTATCTTTTTTGTAAGTAAATTTGGAATTAAAAGTCTTAGTTTGGCCCTAATTTATTTAATTTACTCTTAAGTTGTGATCGTGGAACAGTAAAAAAAAAATAAATAAATAAATAAATCACACGAGGGGCTGCATAAACTCACACTAGGGCTGCAAACGAACCGTAAGTTGAACAACCTTGGTTTAGACTTTGTCTCTCCTGAATACAGACATGCCCAACAACGTGAATTTGCTCAGAGGGTATGTCTGTTGTTTTAGAAATTTAAACGTAATTTTAGAAATCTTACTCTATCCTTAAGCCAGGATTGTTCAAAGTATGGCATGTGGGCCATTTGTGGCTCATTGAGTGATTTTGTGTGGCCCATGACTGCAGTTCAAGAAGTTTGTCCACCCCGACCCACTGCACTGAACAGACAAATTAAAGTCTTACAGTAGAAAATGTTTACTACAGCAGAAAGTATGCAGTACAGCGGCTTTTTGTAATCTTTTATGAGGACCACACCTACCCAGCATGCTTTTAATTCGAATTTATCAAATTTGGATATATACTTTACAATAAAAGTGACCTGAATATTGTTGTTATTGCTCAGAATTTACAAGAAAAGTCATTTTCAACTTTTTATAATAAAGCAAACCTTATTAAATCCTCATTTAACAATTTGGATCAGCAGCAACACACCCCTTCCCAACAAACAATATGACTTTACTCATTATTACCTTACTCCTTTTCCCCCCTTCATTTTTGGCCCACAAGTCCTTTTCACTGTATGACTTCATTTGGCAACAAATAAGAAAAAAACGTCGACTCTGAACTTTTGCAACAGGGCAACTTCACAAAGGCTACTTGCTCAGAATCTGCATTATGTTGTTTTTGTAAAACTTTGCTTGAGTTGCTCATATCTGTGAAGGCTGGTTTCTTTAATGTTGACGTCTGATTGAGATCTCCTGGTTTCGACCTTTAGCTTCTGCCTTTGTGAAGTTGCCCTGCAGGAAACAGAAGATGTACCGCTCAGTCCGTTCAGCATGTGTTGCCCTCTGTATGAGCTGAGCATCTGAGGAATGAAGGGAGTGAGCTCTTTAAAAAGCAGACCTTCAGAGGTCCGAGGCACCGTGTGGTGAAGTTAAATCATGGATTCATGTGAGATTTAGAGTTTCAGTCAGAGGATTGAGTGCAGCCGGCTGTGCCCGATGATGACTGGGGAGGTGTGGAATGTACTGGAGCCTGGACGAAAGGAAACGACAAACACATTCCTGAACTCGGCTTCATTTGTTCCCCTTCCCACATTCCTTCAGGGCTGGATCACCCCGTGTCATTAGGATCTGAGGCGATTTTACCTGTGCCATGTGCAGGGCAGAGGTATGTGGGCCCCAGGAAATTGTTTTGGTGCCTTATCCATTAAAGAAAAATGCTTTTGCTAATGCAAATTACAATACGTAAATAGGTAGTTCTTTACATAATTGGATACGAACTGAAGATACCAACTGAAAATAATACATATCTTGACTAGAGTCTTTGTATTTTTCTCCAAGAAATTACTGTAATTTCATACATTTCTAATCTTTGAGTTTTGTTTACATTAAAAAAATCCCAAAATATTACTACAACTCACCTGATATGGGTATTTTATAAAATACAATATTAGCAAAACATGCATTCATTTAAAAAACTATAGTCATGAAGAAAAATGGGGCTTTGGGTTATGTGTAACCTAGCATTTTCAGCCATCTTGTAAAACCCCTTGAAAGCATCATGATGTGAAGACAGTTCCTGTTTCTTAAAGTCTCTGCATCAGACCCACAGAGTTGGATGATGAGACAGTAAAACCAGTAAATGGTCAGTACGTGAAACACACAGAAGTGGGGGGCAGAGGGAAAAAGCTGACAACCTTTCCCTCTGTTAGAGTCAGACAGTCCAACATGACCTTGTGTTCGTGTATGTTGACCAATTCTGGTTCTGTTCTGAATCGATCACTCCCCCCTCTGGCAGTGCAGCTATATTACAGTCTGTCTCATGTCTGCCCATCTGTCCAGCTGGCTGAGGTCACCTCCACATGAACAAAGTGCACATTGCATAACCACAGTAATATCACAGAGACACAATCTGCTCTTCACCTTGGTTTCTATGTGACCCATATTGCTCCGTTATGAAAGTCCAAAATGCAGAAATATTCATCTTTACCATGAGTTCCTAGTTAAAGTATTCATTCCTTGAATAATTTTACAATGACAATATTCTGTATATTTTATTTTTGTGATCAATTATCAGAAAATTGTGAATACAGGCCACTTCAATAAATTAGATGATTGAGAAGTTCATTTAATTCAGAAACTTTATCCCTTAGTAAAACATTATATGGAGATGAATATTTGAAACCTTTATTTCTATTAATTATGATGATTTTGCAATTACAGCTACTGAAAACATGACATTTAAAATTATATTACATTAGACTAATAAAAAAACATTTTAAAAAACAGAAATCTGGACTTAATGATGATTAACTGATTCTGATTGTAATTGTGAAGTG
>NW_006800077.1:218191-251613 GCF_000485575.1 Poecilia formosa
TTTATGGTTTGGTGGGCAAACACGCAGAACTAAAAGCGAACGATAAAGTTAATGAAGTTAATTAATGTCTGATGGATATTTTATGGGCTCTTATTAATGAAGACGACCAGCACTCACATTGAGCTGAAGGATGATATAAAAGCTGGTTCGGTTCTGCTGTTGGCATTACACGCCTCGGCTCGAGCAGCAGGAGTGGGACGGGTTTTTGGTGAACTTCCTGGTAGTTCTGGGTGTAGCTGACCTTCAATGACAGAAAAGGAAAGGGGAAATTGCCACACCACTCCCATAGTGGATCCAGGGGAACAAAATATCGGCAGAAGTTGCACACTGACAGACAGCTGGCTCCGTTAACGCGGTTCTACTTCACTCGAGTCCTGGTTATGGGAGTGACCGGGGTTTCCTGCGGGTGAACGGCTGGATACGGTGCGCTGTGCGGCGCTGTGGGAGAAACCGCAGCTGTAGCAGAGTCCACTGTGGGCAAACCGCTGGGAGTGGTAGTGGGAGGGTCGGGAAGAACCCGGCAGGACTGGGCCACAGCAGACTGACAGAGAACGAGCTGACCGGGTTGACGGTCTCACACAACGCGGGGACTGAACGCAAACCACCGGTCTGTCCTGTCTCCTTCTGAACGGAGGAACTCACGCTGTTTTTGACCCTCAGGTATGTTTAGCTTTTCCCCAATAACTCGTATTTTTAGCCTCAACCGTCATCATTTTTTTATCCTGTTCTAAAGTAGGCTATTATTAACCTTACTTTGCCTACCTTGAACGACAAAACAGAAGGATTTGTTACAGCTCTGCGGGACATGTGGACTGATTCTGCTGAGTAGTTTGTGTCACTGCAGCATGTTTCAGTGCGTGGGTTGAATGCACGCCATGTGACAGACGCTGTCAAGATAAAAAAAAAAACTTAAGTAGCAATCATAAGAATACAAATAACATTAATGATGGGAAGAGATTTGGTGTAATCCTATTTTAAGTGTCACACAGCTGAGCTCCCCATTGGCTGACTGACAGACACTGGAGTTGTTAATTGGGCTTGTTGCTCACAACCTTCAGGTTGTGGTTGTCTTTTTATAGACTCCACCCAGACACTGACTAAGACTCTTAACTAAACAGTATCCCACACCTCAGCACCAGGAGGCTGAGAGGTTGCTTGATGGGAGAAGACATTTTTTATACTATTAGATCTACTGTTGTACTTTTACATGGAGATATTTGCTCTTAACTTTGCTTTGAAAATCTTTTTTTCAACACTTCCTGAGACGGCGTGAATGAACAGGTAATACAAGCTTCCTTACCTGACCTCTTGAACTTTTAGAGAACCTATAATTATTTGAGGTATTTAGAAATATATGAGGGGTTTTTGTGTTGTTGCAAGTATCTCACCATTTGCTTGGACTCTTATTTACTGGACACCTGTCCCTGCAGTTTGGAGTCAGCAGTCCACCTGTTAATGTGTGTTTGTTCTGTAAACATGGAAAGGTTTGCGGAACACCTGCCTTTTTGGTGAAACCAGTTCCTGCAAGAAACTTCTCAAAGGGAAACAGATTTAATCTAGTACGGTAGTTAGATCTGCTGAGTTATCAAGGCATCACCAAGATACTGCCATGATTCTGCCTGGTTATTTGATCATTCTACCTTTTGGAAAGTGGGGAACTTACTTTGATTCATTGGCTTCTTGCAGTGTACCTGACTTTTGAGCATAGGGCATAAATGTTCAATATGCTTATTATTTGGGGCTTTGGAAACCCTTTCCAGGACTCTGTTGAGGTAAAGTTGAAGAATTTGGACATCATCTGTCCATTTTGTGCCTCACAGCATAATGCTACCACCGCCATGCTTAATAGTTTGCAGCCACGACAGTTAGTTGGTGATCTTAAGTTTGAACATTTTGGTTTTACTACTGCTAACATTGTTGCAAGATGGATGGTTTTACTACTGCTAACATTGTTGCAAGATGGATCAATCTTTGTCTTGCATGCTCAGAAAACCTTTCTTCAAAACAGGGGTCTTCAACTCCAGTCATTCAGTTCTGGTATCCAGGTAGCCTCGACCTGATCAAAAGTTTGTGTACTTTTCTTCTGAGCTAGGTCTGCAGCAGAAAACCAACTAATTTTCTATTGAGAACAATGGTCAAATATCCAGAAAGAAGTGCCTGAAGTTTCCTAAAAATTGGCCAGATTGAATAGATGGCTAAGGACAGCTTGTTATTAGAAATAATTGGCTTTGAAGCAGGGCAGGATGAAGTGACATTGACTTTTTGAGGAGGGTTAGGAACTTTTGTTCTTTAAAAGCCTCCTAAGGCACAATGTTCTGCCTGAACACAACTAAGCAGCAGAAACAAAACATCAATGTCCTGCTGTCAATATGTTTTTCCAAAACAGACCTCCAGTGGGACATGCTGCACTGTGATTAATGTCTTTGATTTTCCATTAAACACAGGCTTCATATCCTCTGAATGGTTTGGTTAGATGTCACCTTTAGAGGTTAAAGGCTGAACAGCAAATTCAACTTTGTTTATGAATCTATAATCACTAAAACAACAAAGATCAGTGTGATAGCTACGGGTTTATTTTAGTGGATTAATGTAATTATAAAATTAATGTAATTATACATTGCTAAGACAAAAAAATATATCCAAATTGATCTGGCACAATGTGTTAAATCATTAGTGAAATTGTTTTGATTCAGTTTTGCCAGCCAAACCCAGGAATTATTATTGTTGACTCTGCAGAATTATATACAACCCAATAAACAGAACCAACAGATGATGCCCAGAGCTAAAGAGACATCTTTCAGTCGCGACTTCAGAGAACCACAATAACGACAATTGCTATATCTTTAATGGAAGAAAAAAAACAACAACAAAAAAACATGGAACAGTGGTGAACCTTCAAAGAAGTAGCCAGTCTCCCGAAGTTACTCCAGGAATTTGGAGTAAAATGCTTAAGGAAGTCAGACAAAAACCTGCAAGTTCAACTCTGAATGCAAGGGGGAAAAAAACAAAGAGTTTGTTGTGGCCTAGTCAAAGTATGGACTTAAATATGATTGAGATGCTGGTGGGTTTCCCTCATGCTAGAAATAAAACACTCTTTAACAGTTAACACAAACTCATCACAAAGGTGGAACAACCAGTTAATAGGTTTAGAGAATAATTATTTTTTTTCCACACAGTGCCAGATTGGTTTGAATAGATTTCATACCCTTTACTAATAAAAATTATAATTTAAAAAATGCTTTTTGTTTTTACTCGGCTTATCTTTATGTGGTATTTAATTTAGTTTGTTGTTGGAAAACAAGAGGAAAAGCAGAAGAAGTCTGTAAGGGGGTAAATACAAAAGTACTGTAGATAGACGAGAACAAATGTCCATACACTTTACCTTTCCCACATTCTCATTTTACACTTAAAGGGCATTCAAAGGGTGGGGTAAAAATGTGAGCAGACTGGTCCTGGCTTGCTTTGGACTGTTTATTTCATCAAACTCTAGTCTTCCATTTCTCCAGAGAAGAACATTTCACGGCAGATTTATTTTATTACAAACCATCTCAGGAAATTTTGTACAAAAAACTAAATCCAGTTGAGAACTACAAGTACATAGAAAGTGCTTCAAAGGGAGCGTGTGCTTTGTTTTGAGGGAAGTGTGACTTGCTGTTGACAAGTTGAAGGTTTTTCCATGGTAACATGGAGTCAGCTACTCGTCAGGTGGATCCTGACAGTTTCCCACAGGACACACCCAACCGAATGGCCGTTAGAAAGATCAGCATCATCACCTCTGCAACAGGAAAAACAGACCCGCATAAGCACATTTACTACCTGTGCTGTGCTTTAGGAAACAGTCAGGGTGGGTTATTTCCACTTCAGTGACCTAAAATGTGAACCGGTTTGGTAGATTAAAGTTTACTCGTATTGAGGTCTGGAATATCACTGGTCCATTGCACATCTAGATTGTTTTATTTTTCAGCCGTTTTCACACCCAAAAGTTTGGCAGATGCAATTTGATTGGGGACCAAAGCTGCAACATTTGCTGTGTTTTCAGCTAGCGTGGTTTGCTTTCAAACTCTTTGAAAAAGAATTTAAAATTCTTCTCAAAATGTAAACTAAAATGGAGTAGTGTCAAATTTTAGTGGTTGTACCATTTTTCTTTTGTAGTTGGTAAAATAACTTTTTTTGTAGTTTACCAACAAATGTTTTGTTAAACATTCTGGTTGTATTTACCCAGAATGCCCTGTGTTGTAGTCTGGTTTCTGCTTCTGGAGTGGACTCGGGTCCGCTTGCATCCACATATGCATTTGAACCGTGCCGGAGTTCTCTTCAGCTGAACTGAGACCTAGGTTTGCAGGTGCACCAGAGTTCACTTTTTTTGGTCCACATCATGGTTCGATTGCACATTCGCATCTCCCCAAATGAACTGGACTTTCTACACTAACAAACTAGATTTCAACTAACGCGGATTAAACAGGGCTGGTTTTCTTCAGTCATGTAGTTTTTATCTGCCCAAAAGCAGATTAATCAAGAGGTTGTGTGGTTCGTTTTCAGCAAAAACCTTGCTAAAAAATACCTCTGCTCTTCCTGCGATCAGCTGTTTCAGACACGCCATATTTGTGTTTTTTCTTTTCTATTTTTGTCATCAAACTTTTACATGAACATGCCAACATGGGCTTGCAGAGTCTGAGAAGGAGCTTTAGGCGTTTTGCACCTGCTGCTCTCTGCACTGTCCAACCTTGGGGTGAATTTGCTGGTCATCGTCTCTTGTGTCATTGCTGGTATCCATCTTGGCACTGTTTGTAAACCATGGCTTTTGGAAATGTGGCTACACTTACTGATAATAAGTTAAAATAAGTTAACCAGTTGCATTTGATTCCCAGAACATCGCTGCTACTTTCTCCTGTAGATTGTAAGCAAAGATGTAATTGGTTGTTCCTGGAGCTGTGTTGGCAGTTGCTGTTTTTTTCCCATGACTGTATGCCTCAGCTACAATCTGTGATGTGTGCGTTAAGTTACAACTCAAGAACCAAGATGCATTCAGGAGTTTGGACCTTTCATAATGAAAAGCTGAGATTAATCTGACCCAGAAGTAAGACAGATGAGAACCTAATGCAATTGGAGCTGAAAGTCAATCTTTTGATTGATTTATTGATACATGGAGGGTTAGAGCACGTTGGCCAAACCTGGAAAATCTCCTTTCGGTTTTGCTTTCTCATCAAAATGTTCTAGAAATGCTACCTTTTCTAAACATGACGCGTGTTCAGTTTCTTTGTCAGGAAGGCTGCATCAGAGGGATGAACAGATTTTCTATTTTCCACAGTGATGATCTGATGTCTGCGGACTGATTTGATGCTTCCTGTGAGACAAATCTGGGGAATGCAACATGAGACTATCAGATCAGGTTAGACTGCGATTCCATTAAGTGGATAAAATATAGCTGAGTGAGCGATGCTGATGGTATGTGTGGGAGACGGCTTACATGACGGCTGCTGCTCAGAAGCTGAGTCAGACCTTGAAATGGGAATGTGTTGGAGGGAAATGTCAATCGACTTGAACCTTGGCAGAGACAGTTGGAGACAGAGAAAGGCATTCTGGGTTTATTATAATAACTTCAGCATCTCTTTACAGAAAACTCAGAGCAGCTTTTCAACATCAGCAGAAATATTGATGTAATTTGCTTTTGTAAGGTGCTGTATTAAAATTAAAGGATTATATGAGTCAAATGTACTTTTTTTATTTTGGTTAAAAAGATGAAGACTGTTTTTAGTATTGCTGAAGGTCTGTGTTTTGCAGATGCAGGGTGTGGGAACTTCTGCAGAGTATTTCAGTAGAATGGCAGCAATTAGAGGGGCGTGTCTGAGGTAGCTTAGCATCTCCGTTACCTGAGAAATGATGAGTAGGTCGTACAGAGTGTCCTATGCTGCTGTGGCAAAAAGCAGCCGACTTAGTACAGTGTGAGCATCACACTCCTGGGAACAAACGTTGAGAGGTACTCGTCTTTTTCCCCTCTGCTTTTATAGTCTGGACTGCGTAGAGACTGGAAAACACCCTGGATGTGAGTCAAAACCCACGTCAGATTCACTGCCATTTTTGGACATGAGCTGGAAGAGGTGGGAGGTCCTTGAACGACCCGGAATGCCTTATCCGTGCCTCCAAAAATAATGGAGTTTTCCATTTTTTTCTCCTGTTTGTCTTGGTTCTAAAGTAACATCTTTAAACTGATCCAAGAGATGCAGCCAACACAGCTCACTTTGTGTGTCATAAAGTCAGTCTTTGGGTTTCTGACTGACCACAGCGTCATCAGCAGTGTTTAAAAAGTCTTGTCGAGGGACACACTTCCTGAACCTCGATAACCTGCTTCACATTATGCACGGTTCTGCGTCATCTGAGGACAGAACTGCTCATTCATGTTCACATGCACCACTGCTGACCAAGCCACTTCATAATCCTGCTCGGTTGTACTCACACCTTCACCTGCACCCAGATTAACCCCTTTCAAACAAGATAACCGGTAATCCCGTTTCATCTGGTCTTGTGCTTTGCATGTACTTGCTGCCAGGCCTGGCAGAGAAGAGCTCTGAGATTGTTTGAAGGAGGTGTTTGGTTAAAATCTTGTATTTTTTTTAATCTTGGACTTTATTTTACTATGTCATGAGAGTGTGACTGTGCAGGCAGCATAACTTCCAACATTAATCCATGCACAATAAAAGATGTTTATTTAAATACATCTTGAAGTGCATCATTGTATTGGGGTGCTGCTTCCCATGCATAGAGTATAGGTGGTCTCAGGAATAAAAGCAGTTTGTTTATTCACATAAATCATGTTGGTCAGAACCAGCACCTAGCTTTTTAGGAACTTAAAGGGGACCTATTATAAAAATTAACATTTTGGATGATTTGTACTTCTATGTGGGTCTCACCTGTTTCTAAAAACAGCCATACCTCAACCCAGCTGGATTTTTGGCAAGAAGTTAAAGATTTTTTAATGTCTGGAAAACAAGCCATTTCAAAAACCTCCTGAATGTTAAGTCACAATTGCTGTTACCTAGCAACCTCAGCCGAGCCCAGCCCATCACCTAGCAACCCAGGTGGAGCTCCAGCACATTTGGTCAGCTTAATTTACTGCTGTATGCACTGTATAATGGCTGCTGGAAAAAACGAGTTGTTGACATTCTTTTTTTCAATCTTCTTGATTGTGCAGGAGGCTCTACTTCTGCTTTTCAAAGATATACAATTGTACAATCGTACATCTGCTTGCAGCCATTTTTATGTACGAGTGTAAACGTGGAGTGTGGCTAGCAGCAGCTTATTTGGATTTAAAGTGACAAGATGCATGAAAACATCTCAAAACAAGCAGAAGCAGACTGAAATCTAATTATCTAAGAATAATTTTGTGCAAAAAGTATAATGGACATGTTTTGTGTAGCATATAGATCTATCCTAACCTGCTCAATGAAACATAATAGGTCACCTTTTAATATTCTCACCTTTCTATTGTTGGACTTGTTCCTAATTCAGAGCAGCATCTAAGACCTAGCAGGTTTGTTTTCATCTGCAGATTATTCTACTTGACTCTTTTTCTCAGCTTAGCTGATCTGATGTCATTCCTGCCATGACCTCAAATCCAAATCTATACACTCTGAGCTGAGACACACCTGGTTACCTGGTAATTACTGTGATATGACACCAAAGGCAAATCTGAGTCCTTGTTGAAACAAAGCTTTGTATGGCGTGTCCTTGTTTGCTTGTATTTCATCGATGAATGCCTCTAGAGCTCATATGATCGTTTGAATTTTGCAGAATTGAGCTCCCTCCTGTACAGTTTAAACAAACACGGGTATGGTTTATGAAGTTGAGAAAGAACGAAAAAGTAAACTTGATTCAGTCCTTGGAAAAGGCCTTTATAGCACCATAAAGTCAGCCGAGATGTTTGTTTTTTTTTACCGCTTAAAAAGTATCTCATAATGAATGCTATTGTAAAAAGTAGTTTGGCTTTATATTAGGATGCATTTGTGTTTGCTTATTATGCCTTTTAGGCATCTGATTAGGCTCCTTGATATCTTTTAGAGGTCTGAGTTTCTCAAAAGTAGCTGGAGATGTAAATTATTTGTAGAGTGGAATACATCTGGAGCCTCAGAATAAGATACAATCATATTCAATAAATCAGAATATATGTCTTTATGAGTCTCATTTGTCAGATTAAAAGTACTGTAACATTTAAGCAGATATTAATTATACTTTACATTAGTGCCTCATTTCTGTTATTAAAAAAATATTTTTAAATTGTTCTAATTTTAAATGTCAGATTTTAATGAGCTATAAGTGGAAAATCATAAGTAACAAACATAAATTATATACAATCCATGTCACTTGGCGCGTGTTAGGCTTCTAACATTTCTTCCTGAAAGTTTAATAGCCTCTTTCAAAAAACAGCTCTGACATAAAGTCACAAAGATGAAGAACTTTTTAACCTGGTTGTTCATTGATCACCAACAAAGCCAACCATATTCCGATTATTTAAAAAGATAAAGCCAGAGTTTTGAGTCACAGGAGGCAAAATGTTTGGAAATATTGGATTCCTAAAAATAAAATCCAATCAGTGACCCTGCATTAACGCATCTTGTTCCATGCTGATTTGCTTAGTGGTGACACCGGCTAATTATTTGACTAAAGCAGGAAATCAATGGATTATCACATGGACATTATTGAGTAGCTTAAAACAATTCATGTCTAGCTCACAGCAACAAATATTGGCAAATTTAGCTGTATGGATCAGCTTAAGGCGATACTCCTACAGTAGAGTGCGGCGTACTTTAGTGGGTGTGTTTTCCATTGCTTTGCTGTGGGAGACAATGCACCGTCCTTGGTTACGGCTTTGTCTCTCGTTCAGAGCCTCTTTGTTAACCTTTAACCAACTCTTTCCTTGAAACATGGATAAAACAAACATAAGTGGAGGCAGGTGTGGCCCTGGGCCTGCAGAGAATGAGGTGGACTGAGTAAATAAAGGAGCCACATGGCAACAGAGTGGGAGCCGCTGGACACACAGGTAGAATGCCACGAAATGTTGGACGTTTTGGTGGGATTTAATATTTAATATCTGATGTAGCTATTTAGAAAAAAATACTACTTTAGAAATGTGGACTGTAGATGCTAACATTAGCATTGGGTATGTCTGTGCTGCTGCAACATGTTTAGCATTTCGATGCCATTTTGGGGTTAAGTAGCTTCTTTTCTACAGCGTTCAAATCATTTTCCCCCCATTGGACTAAGAGAAGCACCTTTGTCGTCCGTCGTTTTGCTTTGCGGCCGTACCAGAAACACTCGTATTCAAAAGTTCTAGCTGGAAACTTTGTCTGCAAGAGAAAGAAAAACATCAATTGATTTCGTTAAAAATGTTAAGGCATTGGAATCTCTGTAATTAATTAATGAAAATTCTGGCCCTAGTTTGAAGGGAAACAATTTTGTGTCTTGAAAGCAAAGATGAATCCCATCTGAAGAAATGGAATCGCTGAAGCAAACGTCTGAGTGTGGAGCATCTACCGTAATCGTTCATTCTTTGTCTCATCAAGATGTTTGCTGAAGAACGTGGACGTTTTACACACATTGTAGCATTTACTGGCCCTAAAGCTATTAGGGCATAGAAGGTTGATGTGCAGAATTCCCATCTAATCGTTTTCACCTTCATCTGGAGTCCATTGGAGTGACTCAGAGCCCAGGCTGCTGTGGGCTTTGAAGCTGTGCTCTTTCTTTTTATGCTCTTCCATCTGTATTTGACCTAAAAACAAAGATTGTGAGTGCATAGGACTTCTCCATATGCCAAGTCTTGTTAAAAGGTGTGTTGGAAACATATTTTTGTGTTTCTTTGATTTGTCTCATCATCAGTGAAGCCCACATTGATAAATTAGCCTTCCTTCCTTGTATGAAACCACATGGACTTTCTCTAATGACAGCACATCTTTAAAGGCTTTGACTTTTACAAACTATAAATCTACCATAAATATATAGATAGTTAAATGTAAATTTTAAAGGATGCCAAATTTCGGGTGTGTTTCTCTACAGCTGGTAAATGATTGTCAACCCCACTGGACGGTGCTGCTGTTCCTGTGTTTTCCATCTAATGCTGCTATCGACATTCCCTGCCTTCTGCACTTGGAAATTCATGGAAATGTTGAATAATTTCTGGGCTAATATTTGTGGATAAAGAAATTGCTGTCCACCGTTGTCCCACTCTACAGATATTTGAATAGGCTGGGCCTTTATTCTATCTTTAAGAAATGTTAATTAATGCTAACTTACGGAAATGTTAATTGTTCTATTTTCGGAAGTGTTTTTTTCTCGACGAGCGCGTCAATAAATATTGGTTAATTTGAAGACATGGTTAAATGAAGTCTCTGTGCAGTTTAGTGGTATAAACCACACATCTGTGACTGGTGTCCTAAAAAAAGCAGTTTTCAAATGGGAACAGTGTTTGTTTGTGTGAGGCTGTGGTTGTTGTCATTCAAAAAGTAATAAATGGTTAATTATCACTTTTTGCTTCATAATATTATCACAAAATATTGTGATAAATTGTTAAGTCCATATCTCCCACCCCAAACTTGGAAGTCTTTGCTTGGTGTCCAACGTGGACCGGTGGTTCTGCTCGGCGTTTCCCTGGTGGTTTGGGGGTGTGTGTGTGTGTGTGTGTGTGTGTGTGTGCGTGCGTGCGTGTGTGCGTGTGCGTGCGTGAGGCAGAGAGTTGGAGAATCCTGCTCTTCAGGAGAGATGGAGCAGCTGTTTGTTTAGATCTCTGCCCAGTGGGATTTAGCCACTGTGGGTGTGGCAGTGCAGAAAACTCCACTTTAACTCTGAATGTCGAAAATAAATGCCACCGCTCGTCTGATCGTTTACGTGTAATCGTCAGACAGCCTTCACTTTTTGAATTAGTATTCAAAAAGTGAATACTAATTCACTTTTTGAATTAAAACAAAAAGTGATCATTAAAACAAGCTTTTAATGATCAGTCAGCGTCATTTTAAATGAGGCTCTATATCTGACATCATGGCTGGGAACTGAACCTCCTAAAACATTTTCCATCAATTTCTCCATCCCACTTTCCCATAAACTCTTCTACTGGTTTATCATAAATAATTATTTGCATGATTTGTGTTGCAGAAGCTGTCTTGGATCTGAGCACATCCCCTCCCCAACATGTTGCTCCTCCCTGTCTCCATGTTTGTTTTTATATAACCCACATCTGCCGGTCTTATCATTATCATGGTGGTGACGTCAAGGTGTTTGTCTGTGTCCAGGACTGAGTAGCGGTCTGGTCACTGCTGGGTGACTCTAACCAAATGACCTGCTGCATTCTGAACAGCAATGGTGTGTGTGTGTGTGTGTGTGTGTGTGTGTTTTCTGATTAATTTTATGTTGACTATGAGTTGCACAGTGCAAACAAAAAGTAAAAGTGAAAGGTTAAATGCTGCATTTAGAAATGGGTGTGATGCATATCTCAGAATGAAGTGTGTTTCTGTGAAACTGTGTGTGTGTGTGTGTGCGTGTGTTGAGGATTCAGATGGAGATGTTGCAACCAGGCCTGCATGATCAAATTGCTGAGCCATCTTCTTATGCAGGGAGGAGGTCTGTGTTAAGTTTCTCCATTTAAGCTGTTCACGCATAAATTTCCACTCCTGTCAGCTTTAGATCAAGTGCAACTGCATTTTAATTAGAAACCGATGGCCTCAGAGGAGCCGTCTTCCTAAATGGCACATTTTCAAATTAGAGACGCAACAATCAGAGGGTTGTAGCTAATTTCCGATTGCTGGGTTTTGTAAAACTGCGACTGATTGATGCATATTTCAACAGAATCCAATTTCTCGTGAAGAACTGTAACATGGAAGCATTTATGAGAAGTTTTTTTTATTTTTTTTTTTATCCAGCCTTCCTGCCAATAAAGATAATCAAAACTGAGGTTCTTATATTTTTCACCAAAGCATTAAACTACCACTGCTGACATTTTAAGGTTTCTTTAGCATCTTGTATTACTGAAACATTCATCTTCATGTATATTCCTTACAGATTTAGCTCCATTTGTTCCACATTCAGCATGTTCAAAGATGGAAAAAGACGCCATGAGAAGCATTAGCAGAGCAACTGTGCTGCACTTTGTTCGACCTTCCTCTTATCTGCTTCAGGTCTTACTCCTCCTTGCTCTCACAAACTTCAAACATGCCTCAAGAAGCTGTAGAAAAACCAGCATTATCTTAAAGTCTCCTTCCACTCTGAAGATTGTTGCTGGCATGACCTTTTCATGCACTGCTCTAGGGGTTGCAACCTTTGAAGACGGATAGAGTTACAGCAATGCAACCAAGGCTGCCCAGTTCCAAAGATTTCTATAATTGTGCTCAAATTCATTCGTCTTTCCCCCTGATTTGAAGGACGGGTCTGGTGTAAACGCAGCAGCTCACGGGCCGAAGGGGAGATTTTTGTTCTTGTAAAGATAAAAATAAAGTGCAAGACTGTTTACAGGTTTGAAGCACAGCTCCAACAGAGGGTGTGCTTCACCTTTTTCCTGGTTGGATCACCAGTACTGATCTCATTTACATATGAAGAAAAAGGAAAGAGAGCGATATTAGTGGGATTCCCAGTGTGAGGGAAGGAAATAGACCAGCTTTTATGATGTTTTCATTAGTCATCATCATCTGGTTTTGTTTTGTCGCTACTGTGAATAAAGCCTAATTAGCTTGAAGGAAGTGGTCAGAGTAAACAGGACATTCACTGTTTGGAAACCCAGCAGCTCTGTCTGTGCAATGCCATGCAGATACAGTAACTTGGAAACATGTTGACATGTCCAATTTTCATGGAGTTAGTCAAATCTGATCGTACATTTCCTGATTCGTTCCAGCCTAAACTTTTGTCTACATCCAACACAACACAAACTGGCACAGGAACCAGCCGAACAGCGTCTGTGTATGAGTGAAAACCCAGTTTATGAACACAGCATGATATATCCATGGTGTTAATTTATTAGGCTCTGTTGTGATAAATCTGTCAGCACGACTCTAATCATCAGCACAACTAAATCTTGGTGGGTGTTAATACAACCAGGAGGGCGATGAGACACTTCTACAATCTATGAGCTTTAGATGTAGGATTATCTGCAGAGTAGCTAAACTTTGTTTGGGGAAAAAATGGCGGATTGAGAGTTGGAGAGTTAAGAAAAAGCTCAACAAGTCTTCACCTGCCCTGCAGCTGAAATAATTTATCTGCCTGTTATGAATTCCTCGTTCTGCTCCTCGGTGTAGATATCCTTTAATTGACAGGCTGTTTAGAAAAGCTACTCTCAATGCTAAATCTGTTTTTGAAATAATATTTGCCTTAGAAATCCGATACAGAACAAGGGCTTCAGATAAAAGTCTCAAACTATAAGATAAACAGATTCCTATTTACATTGTCTGATGAAATGATCTTGTAAAGTAAAATAAAGTTCTTTACAAACGGGCATTGTAAAATTTGCAGTAGAAAATGTATTAAAAATGTAGTTTTTACATAATTTCAAAATCTTGAAGGTTTTCAGTTGGTATGGAGGAGCTGCAGCTCAGGTGGGAAAGGTGGCAGGAAGTGAGATGTTGTTGAGTGAAATTCGGTTCTTGTATTTATGATAAACTATGAAGGAGACGACAAAGCAGTTTTATTTTAATATTAGTAGTACATTTTCAGCAACAAGGCAATTCAAAGAAAAAGAGCAAAAAACGAGGAAAACAGTGATGGGTAGAATACAGTTTATGATGTTCCAGTTATTATTAGTCAAAGGCAACTCTAAACTCTCAACTGTTTTTAACTTTGATTTAAAGGAAGTCAAAATCCAAAAATGTTATTTTTCTGGAGGTTTTTTTTTTTTCCAGATTAGAGGGGCATAAAAACTGAATGTTGCTTCTTCTTGTTTGGTTCTGGTTCTTAAATCTTAATAAAAACATTTTAAAAAGTGAAAGAGTTTGATAATAACTTATAACTTGGTCCACATTAAGGTCTTGACTCTTGACTGGTAGCATTGTTCATCATTTGGTGGTGGTTTATGCTGGAGAATGTGGACTTTAAATCTTGAACATGAAGCGTAAGAACTAATGATTGACTGGAACTGATACCGAGTTACCAGCCTGCTAATTATGTAGCACCTCAAGAGATCCACATTCACTGATTAGATTAGCCTGCCCTGCTTCAGAGTGTCATTATGGCAGATATATAGGATCGTACAACTGCAATCTGATTATTCCTGATATAATTTCTCCATGTTTTCCAGCCATTCTGCAGGTGTTGACTCTGATTAAATCCCATTAGCATGTTGCTCTTGACTGATGCTAACTCTTGCTCTGCCTCATTCTTACATGCATGCATAGGCTTGTATCAGAGCTTCAAACTCTTTAACCTTGTTTAGTGCCTGTTTGGACTTCAAAGGTGCTAAGAACTGTATTTCTGATTGTATGCTAGCGCTCTCTACTCAGATCCTCTGCTAACACGTCCCTGTACTTCAGCGTATCGATTCCTCCTCCATGATAGACATGGGAAACCTTAGGAAATGCCTTCATGACCAAAGTGCTGCCACAGTGGAAAAGTGGGTGTGTTTAAGTGCGAAGGACACAGAGCGTCTCCATATTTGGTGTGTGAACTGAAAAGAGGGGGAAAAAAAAAAAACAGCAGCCCGGTTTCCTTCATTTACTTATTTTTAAGCCAGCTGCTCTCTTTTCCTGTCACTTAAGTGTTGCTGTGCCAGAATCTCACTTTGCCACGGTCTGGTGCACACCAACACACCCACTGTGGTTTGTCACTGAATCCAGACCATCAGGGCCTTGAAGAGAGGCAGGCCTAGTGGGTGGCAGGCCAGTTTGAGTGAATTGGCCTCCTGGGAACCCCCTTGTGTCAATATATGCCTGGATCTCTTCAGCCTGTCAGACCCACTAGTCATCTCAGAGAATACAAACACACTCATTCACTGACTCAAGTCTTTTTTTTTTACAGTCACATTTTCACCATGTGTAACCAGCTTCCTGCTTCTTCCTGTTCTTCTTCTACACTTCTCTCCGGCTCTCTCCATCTCTCGCTTGCCGCCCACATGGCTCACATACTTTCGCTCTGACATCACAGCTGCCATGCACTTCCAGTGTTTTACTCTCCTGTGTCAGTTCAGGATCTCTTTTCTCCCTTCTGTCCTGAAATGTAGGATATATTTATGTATTTAACGCTTCAAGAGTAAACATTGTTTCCTCATTCTGTGATTTGTTGACGCTAAGCTCATGTTTGATCCTCCTTTAGGCCATTGTCACGCCCTTCATTGAGAAAAGTATTGAGCAACAAAGAAGGGCCAAAAGTGTTCTCTAAATGTGAATATGAATGTTTTTGCAGATGAAAATGTAAAAGTTGTGGGGCTCTCCTGTATTTATCCTTTAGTTGTAGCACAGTAAACAGAGAAAATATTGAGAGGTTTTGAGTTTTTTCCAAGTGCTGTTGTTCAAAGTTTCTTGTTGTGAAATATTTACTGTACAAGAGCAACGTTTGTGAAAACCGTGGAGTATTTCTGCATCAGCAGAAAGACATAATGGGTGAAAGAGAAGGCCACAAATTGCCAAACATTTCCTCTTAAATTTTTGATGATGACAGTATTTCTCGCTTTCCTTCCTTTGCTGTGTCTTTCATTGAGATTGAGCCTGAGATTGAAATGTCAGGGGCGCTCTGACTGGATCCCTCGACAATCTCTCGTCACGTCGCAGCCGACCAAATTCCTCCCTGTATGGATGCATTTCTTTGACATGACTCGTGTCAGTATCAGATATGTTGTTTTTGGAGGAAAGACAAATATGTTGGAACTGTGCCCACTAGGTCAGGAGTTTAATATCTTACAGATTATTTTGTCTGGCTGTAATGAAGAGGGATAGAAGTCATTTCTGAACCATTGCGTAGGAGATCAATCTTTAATTTGTCCATCTTGATTTAGCTCTGGACGAGCCGACGTTAACATATCTGCCTTACTGCTCCACCATGATCTTTGAGTTCCAGGCTAATCTCCACGGCGCCAAAGATGATTGTGATTTAGTGTTGTTCATCAGCAGTGAGGGAGTGGTATTACTGATGTTTCAGCTTGAGTGTCTGTCAGCATTCTTTCTGTGGAGGATGAAACCTTTACAGCATCGGCTAAAAATGAGCTGTGCAACCTTGGAGTCAAGGGTGTGCTCAGATTGGTGATGCAACTCAGGAAGTGAGCTCATCTTACTGACGGCTTGTTGTTGTTCTTGCACAAATTCACCTGAGGAAATGAGAAAGACACAAATAAAACACGTTAGCAGCAATACAGACTAATAAACATAAAAAATAAGCTCATGACTTGGTAATGGCATGTTATTTCTGGTAGATACAGCCCTTTGCAGAAGCTCCACTTGAATATTTATCTAATTTTGTGATGTTAGAACCACAAACCTCAATAGAATATGTAATAAACCATCTTAAAATAGTGCATCATTGTGTAGGGAAGGAAGATTTTCTTATTTATTCATTTATTTTATAATGAAAACCTGACAGTCTTTGCAAAAACCTTACTTTTATCTGTGATTGTTAGTACAGAATCTGGGCTGTCAGCTAACATTGGATGTAGTTTTTGATTAAGAACAGTAATGACACGATGAAGAAAAACAAAGTAGATTAGAAATATCTACTTTAATATGTTTTTTTGTACTATAAAGACTGAAAGTAAAATATTATATAAATGCTGTATTTACCATTGCCTCATTAACGTTTTCTTTTTAATCTTTAAAAGTTTATTTGGAATGATTCATCTGTGTTTACACTTTACAAAAAAGTTTTTCATACTTCAAATTTAAGACTGACAGTGAATCACATTGCATTAAGCAATAAAATGCATTTTATTAGTTTTTGGTGAATTTCTTTTAGTAGAACTGGACTTTTTTAAATTGCTCTGTAAAAGCAGCCCTAACTACATTTCATCTTGGTTTTATTTAATTGTAAACAACGTGCTTAAAGACTCAACTGGATGCATTGCACCACTGATTGTAATTTGTGAATAAGTCAATGATGAGCTGTTATAAAGTCCTTTTGGTTTGGAAATATATTCATAGCCTACTGGCTGCTGAGAGGACACCTTGAATCAGATAAATCTTTGTAACGTTGCCGTGCCGCATTAGCAGCTGCTAAACATGACAGAGCGATGTGTATCATATTACACGGCACATTTTACAAGTTGTAGTTTTTTTTTGTTGGGCCCGCAGTGCGAGGAGGATGGAAAGTTGCTATTTATATCCAAGACGACTCTGAGCAAACTTTGAACAGGAAGTGCAACAGGAAAGAAGAATTTAAGTCATGGGGAGAGAGGAGACTTGGAGCTTGAGGGGAAAGTCAGGCTCTCGTTTCTCGTTTCCCACGGAACTGAGATCGCATGCGCTGACCTGAAAACAATCCCCCCTTTTTTTAAAAATGCAAATAGAAACACTGTTTTCTTCCTAAAGTTAAGAGTAGGGTTTCACTTAAAAGCCACAGTTAAATGCTCACCAGGACCAAAGTAAAATCCTGTAATGATTAACGGCAGAGTGACCAAAGTTTTGTTTGTGAAGCGGATGGACCTGCTGCAGCGCTAGGCTATCAGAGCTGTGGTTGAATGCTCCACCCTGGAACAAATGGCAGGTGTAAACCAGTGTTTGTGTTGTTTCCATGGATTTATAGCCTCTCTGTGGTTTTATGCCCCATCATTTATAGATTTCTAGTTATAAAATGCACATATTGGACACTAAGCAAGTACGATCCCTGTATTGGAGGTTGTGTTGCCGGATGTTCAGTCCAGTGCCAGGATCCGCTGAGGTATAATAGCGCACGGTATTAAAGGGTTAAAGTCTGAGAGCTGAGTGAGGTAGTGATGGTCAGATGTAGCCCCTCCTCTCTTGCAGCGCAGCTGAAATATGCTGCCTCAGCGTGAAACACACACACACACACACACACACCTTTTCAGTCCTCAGCCAGAAGTGGCTGGCAGGGATGAACGACTGAAACTCGCAGGATCTGTTGATTGTGTAACAAGTGTTATCCGCTATCTGGTGTTGTATCAGTGCTTGCTTCCCTCCGTCTGACCACGGCGTTCTCACACTGTGGTGAGAGTGAGACACGCATGAAAGGAGAGAGTGAGATCATCTGGAAAGCATTACTCAGATTCCTGCAGCAGAGGCTTTGAATGTGCTGGTAATGGAGGAGGAAGGGGCCGTCGAATAAAACTGGCAAGGAACGAATGCAGTGTAACCCACATGAAGGGTTTGTTGTCTCTTTCTATTGCTGAGCACACAGGTTATTGTTTCAGATATTTTAGCTGCTTCAATGTCTGCAGAGGAGAAAAGGCACGAGGTGGCCAGTAGAGGGCATGCTAGAGACTAGACTGTGTAACGTTGTCCTCTGCTTCTTTACTTCTGTTTGACAAGAGTTAAAGGTGGCCTACCATGCTTCCTTGAACAGGTTAAGATAAGCCTAAACATGTTCATCACATTTTTTTCCGCAAAATTATTTTTAGTTGATGATTTCTATCTATTATTTTTAATCTTCTTTCAAAATGAGCTGCTGCTTTTACTCAACTTTTACACTTGCACGTGAAAATGGCTGCAAACAGATTCGCAATTATACAACGGTACATCTTTGATGAGCAGAAGTGGAGCCTCCAGCACAACCAACAACGCAGCAAGTCGTTTGTGAATGATAAATCAGCAGCAAAACACTTTTCCTTTCCAACAGCCATTGCACTGCACATACAGTGGTAAAACAACCTGACCAAACGTCCTGGAGTGCCTCTTGGGTTGCTAGGTAACAGGAGTGGTCTTCGCTGGGGTTGCTAGGCAACGGCCAGAGTTTGGTCGTAACTAGTTACATTTAGTCAGTTACATTTACCTGCTGTAACTTTTTGGAGAAAATGAACTTTTAGGGTTATTTTTACTTTGTGCTGTA
This sequence comes from Poecilia formosa, assembly GCF_000485575.1. Lineage (NCBI taxonomy): Eukaryota > Metazoa > Chordata > Actinopteri > Cyprinodontiformes > Poeciliidae > Poecilia > Poecilia formosa. Next base: position 237,140 of record NW_006800077.1, read on the forward strand.
CTTTTTACTTGATTGATTTTATTGATACTGTTACTTTGGTAACATTTCTGGTTACTCTACTCTGAGCAACTTTACTGAATGTAGAACAAAAAGTCTTCTCCACATAGCTTTATGTTTTGGCCCAGCTGATGATGCAATTTTAAAATATTAAAAATGATTGATGTTTTGTTGCGTTACTGGATACCTAATACTTTTTTGCTCTTGAGTAATTTCTTGAATAGCTTGTAATGCTTCTCTTTCTGGAGAAAAATCTTTCGGTGCTCTGCTCGTCTCTGGTAACAGCACAGTGCCTGTTTAATGTGGTTTAACTATTAGCTAGTCTTAAAAACAGCTGATTGTCTTTTTTTTGTTTGTTTGTAAGTGTTTGGGTTCTTCTTATAAGCAGTAGAGACCCAAATGGAAGCACAAAAAATGTGCAAAATGTGAAATTTTTCCACACAACCTTATTTGTCGATGTCCATTACATAATTATTCCACTTTTAAAAGTTACATAATGGTGAGGTGCTGTCAAGAGTTGTGATGGCAAATAAGTACTGGAATCTCTTGCTCGGTTTACCGGTGTTGAAAAGGGGCTTTGTTCCTCCCAAGGAGACTTGGTCTTTGCCCTCGGGGCTGAGCACCTTCAGGTAAATTAATTAAAAGCAAGAACAGGACAACCTTGAGGAAGACTTTGCCTCGCTAGAGCTGACTGAGGTAAAACGAGATGCTTTGAGAGAGATGGAAACCTCTCTACAAATACTGTCTTCTTCTCCACATCGCTTTCTGCTTCTTCTTACTAAAAATGCATGTGGTGAGATGGTGAGGCAACATTCAAAGGAAGCAGGTGCTAATTGTTTGGATTAGAGGCTTATTCTGTCGGACCAACAAGAAAGAAGCGAGACGCCTTAATGAGGTCTATAAAACTTGGCCTTTCCTGCTGGCGCTCCTCTCTTTGAACATGTTGCCTGTTGCTGCTTTGACTAGACTGTCCCGCTTTAATCGGTTCTCCTGATGTGAGGTTGCAGCTGATTGGTTCTGTCACAAAGCTTGTTCAGGAGATGTTTACCTCAGAGAGTAAAGTAAAGCAAGCCAAATCCTGTTGGATCAAATCAGAGAAACTGAAAACACAACTTTTGAAGTTGTTTATTCTTGCAAAAGTTTCCCCTGGACAGAGAGTTTATTGTGCAACATCAACTCAATGGTACACACCTTGTTATCCATGCCTCATAGTAGCTTAAGTGGATTTGCTCAGAAACCAACGAGACGGCTCTTCCCAGGACAAGAATGATCATTTGAGCATGGAGAGATCTCCCACTGCAATATCTTGTTACTCTACCATTTAAAACAACTATTTTATGCAGCTTAGTGTTCCATCAAAGCAAGAAGTCGTGGCTAGCTTTCTTCAGGGAAAAATTTATTTATTCACTCATGAATCCTAGATATAAATCTGCAAAAGATGAGTGGACTTTAGTGTAAACCATATCGATTTACATGAAGAGAAGAACGCATGTTTTATGTCTTAATTTATTTACATTTGACAGAGATACTGCACGAGGTTTCTGCAGTGTGTCTGTATCCGCACAGGATGCATGTTAATGCCTATTGGGGTTGCACAACATATCACAACTGTTTCGTCACTACAGTATGAGTGTGAGCAATACTTGCATCTCAAAGACCTGTTTCAACTTCTTCACTGTTTATCAGATTCTTCTGAAGCTTGTTTCTATTCTGTTAAAAATCTTAGGATTTGGGGTATTTAGTGTAAACTATTGTAAAACGTGTGTAATCTGCCTGTTAATAAAGTTGGAATAAGAAATGTATGACACATTTTTTCCCCCCCACTTTCTGTAACATATCAAGCACTTTCAAGTCAAGACTGAATACTTTTTCAGGCTACGTGTTTGGCTGAACCTACTTTTCTGAAATTTCCCTAGCAGGCTCTAGTTCCCACCTCCATAAAACATTCTGGCAGGTTTGCGAGTCAGAGGTGGGTCTATGACATAATCGTTTTCAAAAGTATTGACCAGAATCCAATGCTGGCTTTTCCACTTCTTTCTTAAAATGTTGTTTCAGAGCACTTCATTTCCAGCTCACTGGCGTTAGCTGAAGGTTTGCTGTTTTTTTATATAACTTGATCACATATTTTCTTCATGTCAAATACGTCCAACGCTACTCTTTAAGTCTCAAAACTTTGTCCGTTGCCCTCGGAGTACAGAGAAAACCACTAAATGCTTCAAGTGGCTTGTAAGATTATCAAATCTACACTGTATTTAAATGATGACTAAGGTTGTACCAACATCCATGTCGCAGTCCAGTAAGTGTAGCGAAAGCTCTCCTCGGTTCACAGCAACGCACGCCCCTTGCCTGTGAGATGCCAGATGTTATTAGTGTTAACAAGCAGATGTATTAGACCACAGAGACCTTTGATCTGCAGCGGACGGGTGTGTACGTGCGCATGTTGCACTGGTCTGGACAAATTACCCTCCTTGTGTCGATGCTGATTGAACAATGCCAAATTCTCTCGTGTGCATATGGGATGTTTGTTTGCTAAATACAATGAGCAACGGCTATATTTCTGCCAGTAGAAAGTCTTAAGTGGAGGCGAGGAACCGAAGAAGGCGAACATGGTTCAGTTTGGATGCGTGCACAGAAAAACACACACACACTCCTCACCACAGTGGCATCAGCATGCAGTTTTTCCCTCTCATTCTTTCTTCTCTCCAGTGGTGGCTAGGGCCAGATGTGTGTTTGTGCACACGATAAGAAGATGAGGAGCATGCTTTCGATCTTTTCCCCCTAGAGTCTAGTTGTCCACTGGACTGAGGAGGGGGCAAAAGGGAAAATACTTACAGAAAGAAAAAAGAAAGGACCGGGGGGGGGTTCTGTGTCACAAAAACACAGGGACTGTTTCCTCCAAAGGGAGGGAGAGGAAGACGGGGTGAACGCGGTGAGAGGAAGAGGAGGCAGAGTGAGGTGTGCGCTCGGAGCCTGAGAGCAGCAGTAAGAGGAGAAGCCATGGCAGCTGGCTCTCAGGACGAAGGGGAGAGCTTCTAAAAACAAACTCTCGGTTAAATAGTGGTCGTGACGCGGCGCTGGAGGCCACATTCCTGACAGCCGGGCCGTTGGAACAGTGGGAACGAGAGTAAGTCCGGATCGCAGGAGAGCTGGGCTGGAGCCATGAAATACAGACCTTTGGTAAGAAAAAGAGGAAAAAGTTGCTGTGGATGTGGTTAACAAGGAGGCTTTTTATGGGTGATTGATCGCAAAAGAGACGGTCAAGTTTGGACTTGTCAGTTTGCAATTAGAGGTAACGGGTAAGAACTAATCTTTAGGAGGGAAGTTACTTTCATCTGACTTGTGAAGTAAGATTCCCACACTGTGCTTCAGATTGTGAAACAACCTTGATGGTACCTTGTTGGACTTGAAGGAAACAGGTGAGACTGAATAACTTGATGCTCACCTGCTCTGCTTTTTTTTTCTTTCTTTTTTTTTAAAACTTTGTCTCCTCTCAGCATCTTTGCACATCTTGCTTCGTATTTGTCACAGTGATGTTGGACCTATTTGATATCTGTAAGGGAGTGCCCTCACTTCTGAGTGTGTCTGCATGGGTGTGTGTTTGCAGTGCCCCAGGGCGAGGCAGTCACACAGTGGTGTTGCGTAGCTCTGTTGCATTCTTGCATTCACTGAACCCAAGAGTCAGTGTGTCAATGTGAAGTAGATTCTAGCTGCTTGTTACTTTGGATATAGCGGGTCAGAACTTCTTTCATGCTTTGGGACATGCCTCTGCATCCATAGGGATTTCATCCGCATCAGAAATCTTCACTGAGCCTCAGCAGGGTATGTATGTGCAGGACAGATAGCTGACGCATGCCAGAGTTGCATATTACTCCATGAAATTCTTGACACACTTGTCATTGTTGCCTGCGAGGCATTTGACTTCAGCTCACAAGCTGATACTGGGCTCGCCTCATTCTCTTCAGGCTTTCCTCGGTTGTCACTTTGCAGACTGTGGCAAACTTGAGTTGTGAAAAGCTTTTCTTTGCTCAGAAAGGGAATGTAATCAGGCTGAGGGTAAAGATTAATGATATGAAAGCCACAAAGCAGCCTCTCTCCATGGAGTTTCGCTGGTGTCAGGTAAGTTGGTGGATTCTCGCAGATTGTTTGAATGACAAATTGTTCTTCACTAATGCTAACTTGTAGGTTAAAAGTATCCGCTACCTCTGTTTTCTAGGACAGGAACTGATTCTTTCTAATGAAAGTAGACGGTGGTGTTTTGTAGGGGTGTGGCAGGAGATCTCTTGATTTTCATGTTTGACATTAAAGCACCTTTTCTTTTGAAACACTATTTAGTTTTTGTCAAAATACGCCTTAGTTTGTTGAGGTAAGTGGTTCCATGTTGGACAGTTTTATTTTGGAGTAAGAAAGGAAGTAGTTCTTTAGTTGCCTGGTTGCTTTGACAGATTCAGCTAACATCACTTGATTAGAAATGCAGTGAAGAGATCTCCAAACTTTTTGATGGGTTGTGTGACAACATTTTGAGTAGAAAGATGCGATTTTTAAACAGTTGAGAATATTGTGACTAACTCTGTGCTGGTCAAAGCCAACCAGGCCGGAGACGGCTCGAAAAACAAGAAGCCGACTGTAGCGCAGAGGATTCTGGTTAAAGACAACCAAAACAATCCTGCTAGTCCAATGTTGGTGGGAGAAATTACTTTTAAAAGATGGAGAAATCTTTAAAAAATTTGATGTCACTCAATTTTTATTTACCTTTTGTGAAGAAGGAAGTTGCACTTGATGTCTCTTCATGTTGTTTCCTTCAATGGTTCTTGGTGCAGCGCCCCCACAGGCGGGAGGGTGAAACATATTTTTCAAAGGGTTTAGTTTGGTTGACAGTTCAGTATGAAAGTGAAGCGCATCAGCTGAAAATGTAACAAATGTTCCTTATTGAACTCAATCTACCCAACCATCAGGTCAGTTCTAACCAGTGTCAATGTTGGAGCATTGCCACTGGATAATAGATGTTACTTCTTAAGAATAGTTTGAAATAATTGCAAAGGAGTAAGATTTGATCTCTTGAGTTCAGCCTGATAACATATTGCAGTTCTAAAATTTTTTATGATATTTGTTGTTATTCTTTTGATTTTGATGAATGGGCACAGATTTGTTGTGCAGGACAGGAGTCGGCAGTTTTTATGTAAACATGCTGATTGGGCAGAGCATTAACTCTTTTTGCGTTCTGCTCTTTGTAGAGCAGTGGCGTCTGAAGTCATAACCAGAGGTTTAATGTCCTGCATGTTTTAAATGTTGCCTTGATTCGACACACCTGAATTTATTGAAGGGTTAATTAGCAAACCTCTGCACAGCTAGATGACTTCTAAGGAACTTTTCATCAAGGAAAAAAAAACCAGTGAGTCTAACAAGTAATTAGCTGGTTGATTAACTAGCTTGCATTCTGCTACTCAACACAAATGTCCTTCTAGTCTCCAAGCACACCAACCGTGACATGACGGGAGATTTGAAAGATTTAAAAAAAAAAATTGTGCACTTTGCCTATTAATATTAGATCAGCATAGAAACACAATCTATGAATAAGTGAAAGAAAAAAGTTAGAATCCTTTGATTTTCCAAAATTAAATCTCAAATCTTGTCTCCTCCTTGTGAAAACCAGTATCATGTTTTGCCTGTTTTTATGAACTGGATCCTTACGTGGCTAGTAGAGAATAGAGTAAATAAACAATGTGAATAGTTTAAAATGTATTTTTGTGGAAGGAAATTGGGAGGATTTTATTTGCTGCCAGCTTGTTTGGCCCACATGCCCTCAGATGTGTGGTGAATTTTTGCTCGCTCCACCTGTTTGACTGCTTTGCGGAGCGTTGTTACGCTGTGTGGAGAGATCTGAACTTGCTGGAGGAGCGTCTCTATGGTAATGCTAAAAAAATAATGGTAATACGGCTTGCATCTTGTGCAGGTGAGCGGTGGGAGAACGCTTCGAGCGCTGACAGCTTTACATGCACAGACTTGTGGGATATGTCTTACTCCACATTCACACAAGCTTGAAGAGACCGTGACTGATTGGAAGCTCTGCAAAAGATCCTTGTTTTGTTTTTTTAACCACTTCCTTGTTTATAAAATGTTGTGGTTGTCTTGTGATCCTAACAAAACCAGCAGCTCATGCGTAGCTTCTGGGGTCACAGTGCGTTTAGCTTTACTCCAGCTTTCACTTAAAACCTCAGTCACTTGGAAATTAAGACTGAGTTAAATTTAAGTCTTTATTTCTACAGTCTGTGCCCTTTTGTTTAAACCAGCCAGTGCAGAACCAAATGAGGGGAGAAATCGGCGCCAAAAATCTGATTCAGAGATGAAAAATGTGGAAAAAGGGGCAAAATGTTGAGAGAGCAGTTAAATTAGGCAAATCTACACACTTTTTTTTTTTTTTTTGAAAATCATGTGAACAAGAAAGAACAAGACATTTTTCATATGTTATTTATATTTTATGTGCTTACACATTGTACTCTAGTTGGCTGACATGCGTTGGGGTCTGATTGGTTTATACAAAGCTTTATTGAACATGCCATAAGTTTATGCTAAATTGTTGAGCCAACCAGTTCAGATGCACAGAGTCCTTTCAAAGTACTGCCAACTCCTAAACCTTTTCATATTTTGGGGTTTTTAAATGAATATTATGTAAAATTGACTTTTTTGAGTATTATTCAGCCATCGTATCATAATTACATGTTTTTCTGTCTTAGTTGTGCTGTAGATTGCTTGTAGATTGATCCTTGAGTTGTTTTTTATTCTCCAATTAGTCTGTGTACAATAAAAATTGAAAACTGACAACAAGCAAGAAAGGGTATTTATCTACAAAACTAACTAACTGACCAGATTGCTCTGAAGAAATTAGACAGGATTTTATTTGGGAGAATCAGAGTAAAGGGGGCTGAATGCATTTGCACACCACTTTTTTCAGATTTTTGAATGTTTTTCTTTTTTTAACTCTGGATTGTTTTCCTTCCTGTTTATACTTATGCATGTCTTTGTGTTGGTCTTTCACAAAAAACTCCAATAAAACATATTGATGTTTGCAGCTGCAAGCTGATAAAAAAAACTGAAAAGAATGCTTTTGCAAGATATGTTTTTTGCATCTTGGGCATTGACTCTCCAGTAATAAACTTTAATCGTCTGAACCAGTGGGTCGACTCTTGCAACTGGAAGGTTGCATGTTAAATTCCTTGTGTCTCCTGCCTCTGTGCTCCTGCTCTTAACCTCAAGTTTCCTACTGAACTCTGTGTGAATGCGGCTGCGGCGTAAAGCGCTTTAAGTGGTAGTTTGACCAGAAAAGTGCTGAATAAACTCAGTCCTTTTAACATTTGTGGTCTTCCAGACAAGCAGAAAAACAAGTTTGTTTTAAGTGTGCAGCTGGCGACGCTTTCCAAATATAAATCCAATTATGTTTTAAATGGCTAAATCTGGCTTTCTACTATTTAACTCTGATCGTAATGGTTTAATTCTTTTCTTCTGATTTTATAATACTATAACACTCCATTACCCATTTACAGTAATTTTACTGCACATAAATCTGGTAATTGCTCCTTTTAGAAGTGGATGGACTCTACTGAAAAAGACATTTAAATAAGGTCTAACACACATGAACATGTAGTGTAAACGTGGAGACAGTTGGTGTTAAGAGCTACTTTATGTTGAGTCAATCAAAGATTAGCAGTAATAACATTAGATCTGATGATGTAGAGATATTTCAATCTGAACTAGGGATGCAATTAATAATTATTTTAGTTGATTGATTTATTGATTATTTTATTAATTGCCACGTTCCGCATTTTTCATTTAAGCCTTTTTTTAATACAATGTTAGAAATGCATTAAAAGACACAATATAATTCCTTTTTCATAAGAAGAATAAGAAAATAAAAATTTTATAACCTTTTGGGTACATAGCATGTTTTCTTTTTAACTTAAATGCAAAATGTATATATTTTTGCACAGTTTTGGCTCAATTACTGCTCTGCTTTTTTCCTGTATACTCCAGTTAATAATTAGCGATTACTAAATCGGCTGACAATGAATCTGATTAGTCATTTCAGCCCTGGTCTGAGCGATGGTGATTTTAGCGATCGGTCATCTCAGAAGCGTGGGAGCTTCTCAGCTCTCCTCCCTCCATCCTGGCTCTGAGCGGCTCTGTTTGCTGAACAGGATTTGGAAAACATGACGACTAGTGGCAGCCGGGCAGGCACGTACGCCTTGAGTTCCTGAAAGCGGGCGGAGATCCGCGGTACCCTCAGGAAAGCCAAACGGTGAAAGAAGAATTGGGAAACGGTGAAGTAATGGAGCGCGACACAGAGGAGGATGTGTTAAAGAAGAAGAAATGTGCTGAACACTCTAATTAGGCTGTCTCTCCATAAAATATGCAAAGTCATGTAAATTTTCTTCCATTTTACAGTAAAATCTGCTTGGTTCTTTATTCACATTTGGGCTGAACCTGCTGCTACTTTAGTCTTTCCCAGGAACAAACCCTCTGGGGAGGAAGCCGCGTTTCCAGCTGCAGCAACGCCTTTGAATTCAAAGATCTGAACTGGTAAAATACCTAAACATAGAAGCTCCGTTCCTTTACTGGGAGGTGAGAGGAGCAAATAAAATGAAGTCAAAGCGGTGACAGATTACCAGGATGTTAAAACACTCGGCTGTAGCAACACACACTCGCTCACAGCTGCTGTTTTCTGTGTGAAACAATAGGTCACCAGAGCTCATGTTGTCCAAACAGAGCCGAGTGGTGGGAGACACACGGCTGTGTGGGATAAAGTTACATATCAACACACAATTATGATCCCCAGAGGTGTTCTCCCAACTCCTTACACTCCTGATTCATTGCGTTACTTTGTTTTTACATGTAGCACTGATAACATGGGTGTTAAGAAAGCAAAGGATCATTTATACGTTATGGAAATAAATCATTCAGGCAGGATTTGAACTAGACGTGTTTAATCAGAAAATGTCTTGAGAGGATGAGTTATATCAAGTGTTTGTTTCTAAAAGCTTAAAATGAGAGCGAATCCGCTGTATATCCCCGCTGTACGAGGATGTTTCGCACCAAAAGACAAAATGAGAGACATAAATACCAAAACCCAGATTTGCTATGACCTGATGCTAACAGAGACGATCTGAAATAAACCAAACTTCATCTTTAGATTTGATTCCATGCTCAGGAAATGAATAATTGTTCAATAAGCAATCCAAATCCTTCCTGCTAAAACCAGATTCAGTTCATCATAAAAGCCAATTGGTGAAATGTTATTTAGATAAAGAAGCCAAATTGTATGAATTTAGCCTCATCTTTGCAAATATCTGCCTATCAAGCTGTTTAGTTGAGTTTTAATATCTTCTTTTGTCTAAATTAGTGTTGGAAGGTTGACAAGAGAACTTTATTCTTCGTAGGGAAGTCTAAAGGAATAAGTTTTTTATTTTATAATATATTTCATATATACTGGTGTTGAAACTGTAATTGATGGTTTGGGTATCTGATATCATTTTGATCCAAAAAAAAGTTGGATGTGAAATGATCAAAAAGTGAAACGAGCAGCTCTGGCTGATGTCTGTCTCTTATTTTAGCATCCTGAATTATCTGATCCTTTTTACATCTTTTAAACTTCCTCTTTTTTTTTATTTTTGAACCTCTTACCGGTACTGAAAATGGCTGGGGATTGAATCAGAAGGTTTTACCCTGAATTTGTGTCGTTTTTAAGACCTTTTGTCTACTGTACAGCTTTGATTTCAGCCTGAAAGAGACAACAGTGAATGAGCATCAGGAGAGAGAGACTCCAGCAGCCTCCTTCCTTCCCTCCCAGCCGAGCCACTCGCCTCTTTGAGAGGCTGTAAAGTTAAATTACAGGCTGGTTCAGTTAATTAAAGAGCACAAATGGAGCAGGCAGTGTTAGCTAATGTTATTAGGCTCAGGAAGCTGCTGTTTGTGTCAGGTTTGTTGTCCTGATGCCGGACGATGCGTTCAGGGACATGGACCAACTCAGGCTGGGGAAGACCAACCGAACACTTGGGCTGAGATCAAATGTAGTTCTGCATATTTGGGTGAAACTTGAATAAGATGCTCTGTGTGTGTGTGTGTGTGTGTGTGTGTGTGTGTGTGTGTGTGTGTGTGTGTGTGTGTGTGTGTGTGGAGATTTTAATGGGCCTCAAGATGGCTGCAGTGAGGAGTTTCTAGGAGGGTTAAAGCAGTGATGGAGCTGGACTGGAGTCCCAACCCAGCATCCGTCAGACTCACCTTCCCTTTTCTCGCTCTCCTGTTTTTCCCTCTGCTCTAATTAATACGTTCTGTCCTCCCTCAAGCCTTCTCATCTCTTTCTCAATCCAAGTCTGCGCTGTAGCCTCCTGAGGGAGACGTCTTCTGCACTGCCTAACACAACAACAACACCTGCTGTGCTACTGTGTGTCCTGTCCTCAGCCTGGCTCCTTCCTCCTCCAACTTATTTCAGTTTGCACTTTGCACTGCTGACTGCATCTCAACAATGGATGTCGGTAACTTGGCCAGTCTTATGCGGAAAACTCAAGCCACTATTTTAGAAAACGGCTTCCTGGGCAAACGCCTCGATGAGCTGAGACATGTGAGTGCTGCGCTTTGACTTTGCACTTCTGATGCTAAATTTGTCTGGTGATACTTTTTTAAACAAGTGAAACCGGGGTGGGTCTTTTTTTTTTTTTGCACTTGGCTTGGGGCGACAACACTTCTGGCGCCACATCTGGGCTCGGCTCGATCTCGCTTTTTTAGAAGTGAGAAGTTCACTTACAAGCCTTTCACCAACAAAAACAGAGTGTTTGTTTCATTCACATCCACACAGTTGTAGTTTGCCAACTGTGGCGTTTATGCATTTGGTGTAGATTTGTTGTTATGGTTGGAATATTGAACGAGGCAATATCTCTACCTCTTTAGTAGAGATGCACTGATAAAAGATTGGTGGCTTCAACATTTTGTACCTTTGCATTTTTGGTTTTGCTTCTTCCCAGCACAAACGCTGGCATTTTTCTGCTCACTTTTAAAGTTTTAAACGTGCTGCTGTGAAATATATCTCACCTCTACCTGTCCGTACCACTCAGACTCTAGTATCATTTAGATATGTCTGATAGTAATTTAAATCCTGATTTTGTGTTTTACTTACTTTTGTTGCTGTTTTACCATTGTGGATGTAACTGTGAAGCACTTTGACCGTCTGATGCGGGGTTTTTAAATGCACTAAATAATTAAATTTGACATTAGCTTCTCGATATGCTGCATTCAGTGCCTGGATTTTTTGTTTCTGTGTTTCCGTCACATATCGGGTCAGTTCAGGTCAAAGTGATTCTATCCTTCTCACAATCTGATTTAATTTTTTTTTTTTCAGTGCGTCTATTTTTTACTACAATTACTCCATGACTGTTCAGCTTTATGAGTACAGCAATAATTAATATGTGTTTCACTATGAATAACAAGGGTCAAAGCTTCTAGGTTTTGTTTTTATAATTATGTAGATGTTACTAAGTAAGGCTTATAATTTCCTACATCTTTGAATCAAACCTAGGTGTGTTTTTTTTTTTGTTTGTTTTACATGAAGAGATTGAGTCGTTAAGCATTGCTTTATCTGAGAATGAACAGCTGCTGTGAATTTTTTAGCACACTATAATTTAGCTTAAAATCTTTAAGTTGTGTTCCTTACGAACAATAAATGATGCAGTTTTACTGAACCTGACATGACCGACTGTAGAACTACTTCCATCTGCTGCTGTCCTGGTCCTACAGTCGACTTTTTCTTCTTCTGCTGGTTGACTTTCAGTCAGGCCTTCTTATTTGCTCATTACCGTCACAAAAACTCTTGGAAATCGAAGACTCTAATTTATCTCCGTTGGTTTTTGTGTTGCACATTGAAGAATAACGCTTGTTGTATTATTTTTTTAAGTTACACTAACAAACTCTCTTGTTGCAGGTGGTGGCGAGTGACGGGGTCCGGGCTATGATGGAGTCGGCCCTGACAGCCAGAGACCGGGTGGGAGTGCAGGATTTCGTCCTGCTGGAGAACTTCACCAGCGAGGCGGCCTTCATAGAGAACCTGCGGAAACGCTTCAAGGAGAACCTGATCTATGTGAGTCAATGACGAGGGCTAGCGGCACACATTAGGCAAAACTTTCCTGATTTTTATGGGATTATTTAAGTTTAGTGCCATGTTTTCTCTAATGAGACACATATTTTTTTTTTCTTTTCCTGGAGGTGGAATGAGCCTTCGCAGGGATACTGAGACAACACGATTATTTTTCAACGTTTCTCGTGAAGCAGCTTTCTGTTAGCGTCACAATTTTCAGATGAAAAAAGACTAAAAAAAAGAAAAAAAAAAGACTAAACTCTCACTGTGAAAGTGAGAGTTAGTTTTAAAGTAAAAAATGTCATATTTGAGTTGTATTGTGAAAGTCGGTCTACATCATTTCGTTGTACAACAGAACCATCCACCAGTTCTTAAGCTGCTTTGGGACATTTAAATGAATCTGAAATTCAAAAATATTTGGTTTTAATTGTAAATTGTAAATTTAATTGTAAGATATAATTAAATTATAAATTAATTGTAAATTATAAAAAGTTTTCTATGTCTCTGTATTGAAAAAAATTTTTTTAAAGCAATTTAAGATTTCTGAAACTTATTAGAATCTTGAAAACATTATTGTAATGAATCATTTATTTTTGTGGCTCGGGCGTTTGGACCTCTTGAGATTAAATTTTATAATTTAAACCCTTGTCAAATGTGTTTAAGCCCTTTTATTTAATTAAAAAAAAAAGAGGGATTCTGAGTTTTCTTAATTTTGTTAAAATTCAATACAGTTTACAGTCTTTCTTGAGCTAAATTAATTTCTAGAGCCATAATTTACACATGTAAGAAATTTGCCGACAATTTTCAAACATGTTCTTCTTATAAAACCGTTTTTATTTTATTGCAATGTGACCGCTTCGTTCTCTTTTCCTCAGACTTACATCGGTTCTGTGCTGGTGTCGGTGAACCCGTATAAAGACCTGGAGATCTACACCAAGAACCACATGGAGCGATACCGCGGCGTCAACTTCTACGAGGTTTCTCCACACATGTAAGTGCACGGATCTCTCCGTACGCAGCCATCGCTCCGTTAAAGGACAAATCGTCTCATAAGGCTGAAACGACTGATCGAGATTAAATCGATTATTGATAATTGATTTAGTAATTCAGTAATCATTAACTGGAGCATACAGACTCAAAAAAGGCCATTTGCCGAAAGAACAACGTACTAAAGCATTAATTAAGTCACAACTAAACAAAAATATATTTAAGATAAATCCATATTTGTCTGTGAATATATTCTACTCTTCACCTGCTTCAAATTCTGTAAATGGAAAATCTGTAAATCACATTTTAATGTCCAGTTATTTATCAATTATTTCAAAATAATACTCAGTATATCAGCCCTGCACTTTATTAATGTTTTCACATGTTAATGATTTATTTTCTTATTTGAAAAGGGAATTTGTATCTTTTCATCTATTTCTAACGTTTGAAAAAGGCTTAAGTGAAAAATCTGCAGAATGTGGGAATCTTTTTTTATCTAATTAGTTGTCAGAATAACTGATTATTAAAAGAAAATAACCTGCAGCAAAGAGCAGTCAGCAGGTTCCTCAGGATGTGAAGGAGGCTTACAGTGAGATAATAAGTCGAGACAAATGACATAACTGCTAAATACTTATCTGAGTGGTAAAATGAAACAAAATATTTGCTTTGTCCGCTTTTCTCAGCTACGTCATCTTCACAAGTCTGAGTGTCCTCTTCTCTATTCATCATGGCTGCGGCCACAGCGTTTGAAACGCAGGAGGGGTCAGGGAATTCCCTTTAAATCCTTCCAAAACAATCCAGCACATTATAAAGAGTCAAGAGCAGCTGCACTGGAACATTTCACAAGCCTGTGCTTTCACGTTGTCTGCGCTCGAGCGTGTGGCTAAATGTTTTCTCTCCCTCTGTGTGGAAAGAGAGATGTGCTTCAGTGAAGAGGAGAGGTTAGAAGGGTGGAGGATGGGGGGGAGCTGGAAAGAAAAGTGAGCAAGTGTTGGTACCAGGCGAGAGGTTTCCTCCCTGCAGAGGGAATTCCTCTGACCCCAACTTGACCCCCGCTCAGACTCCGGTGTCAAACACGAACGGCACCGAGCGCGAGTGCAGCAACGTTCAAGCGGCTGCTTTTTATCTTTCACCGATTAGTCCGCTGTCAGAAATGTGTCAAAACATGCTGAAATAACAGCACCAGGAAGATGCCGACCCGGAGCTGATGAGCGATGGTGTAGCTGGAACAAGCTGGGTTTCACTCGGGTCTTTATGATTCATGCTTATACTCCGACTGTGACGGGCTAGCATATGACACTAGGGCTGAAACGATTCCTCGAATGATTCGAGTACCTCGATTACTAAAATTCCTCGAGGAAAATTTACCTGCCTC
>NW_006800077.1:253002-471268 GCF_000485575.1 Poecilia formosa
GTAAAGGTGGAGGCGATGGGTGACAACAGACACTAAGTCACGTTATTGCTCGGATTTTACGGCGCCACCTTAAAACTTCACATTTTAACGGACAAAAAGAGAGCAGTGCGACTTGGATGTAACGAGTAACGCGACACTTTTGTAGAAATGTAGTGAAGTAGAAAGTACAGATACTTACTGTAAAATGTAGTGGTGTAAAAGTAGAAAGTACCCATCATTAAATCTACTTAAGTAAAGTACAGATACATGAAAATTGTACTTAAGTACAGTAACGAAGTACTTGTACTTCGTTACTTCCCACCACTGCGCTGCACCGAGAATCACTGAAGGAAACAACACAAAAATATCTGGTGATGACACTGAGCACAACTTTCTTTCTTCTTCAGAAAATGCAAACAAAAGTGGAGTGGTGTCAGATTTTAGCCACTTTTGAATAAATTTTTTGTCTTTGGTAAAAGATAATCTGCCATTTCTCCTGCTAGTACTAGACCCTCATGGTTGTTTTTGTTGTATTTACCCAGAATTCCCAGAGTATAGTCCAGTTGACATCTACTAAAATGAGACTTTACTTCTTTGCTCTGCATCAGAGTTCAATCGTGCATTCGCACGTCTCCAAACAGATCAAACCTTCTAGGCAAATGAACTAGAGTTTGATTAATTCAGACTAAGCACCCAAACTCATCTTCCTCTTCCCTTAAGACATCAAGTCTTCTGATACTCTTGCCTTCTTCCCCTCCTGCAGCTATGCGGTGTCAGACAATGCATACCGCTCCATGAGGACGGAGCGGAAGGACCAGTGCATACTGATCTCAGGGGAGAGCGGCGCCGGGAAGACGGAAGCGTCCAAAAAGATCCTGCAGTACTACGCCGTCACCTGTCCAGCCAGCGAACAAGTGCAGACCGTGAAAGACCGTTTGTTGCAGTCCAACCCAGTGCTGGAGGTATCTGTGTTTTATTCTACTTTTATAGAACAAAGCGCTGAAAGAGTCATCTCTACTAGTAGATTTCTTAACAAGCTTTGTCCTTCATTCCTTTTTCACTCTCACCTTTTTTCTTTATTCTCCTCCTATCTTTATCACATTCCTTCATCTGCACCGTCTTGTTATCTCTATTCCATAATCCATCACTTACCATTCCTCTCCTCTTTCACTTTTCCTTATTTGCTGTGTCTTTCTCCCTGCCAGGCCTTTGGGAATGCCAAGACGTTGCGTAACGACAACTCCAGCCGCTTTGGCAAGTACATGGACGTTCAGTTTGACTTTAAGGTGAGCAACAAGCAGGCAAAAGTCTCCAAAATCCAAAGAAGTTTATAAAGAAATTGAAAATATGTTGAGGATTAAGAAGTTATAATACATCTAATCCACACCTCCCCTTTTTTATGAGTGCACTATATGTTTAATGGATGACAAAATCCCTCTGGAACCTGCATGTTTTACTACACCTCAGTACCCCAGCCTTACCCAATCCTCCTTCTCCTCGTCTTCCTCCCACCGCCGTCCCTGGCCTCTCTCCCGTCGACAGGGGGCTCCGGTCGGCGGCCACATCATCAACTACCTGCTGGAGAAGTCCCGAGTGGTCCACCAGAACCACGGGGAGAGAAACTTCCACATTTTCTATCAGATGATCGAAGGAGGCGAAGAAGACCTGCTGCGACGGCTTGGCCTGGAGAGGAACACCCAGCAGTATCAGTACCTGGTTAAGGTGAGGGTGGGACAAACACGTCGATGTTCCTCCACTCACTGCCAACAGTATGGTGGCAGCTTGATGGTTTTCTTCATCAGGGAGTTAATGGAAAGATGAATGGAGGCAAAAACAAACAAAGCAAAACCAGCTGGAGGCTTTAAAAGACTTAAAACTGAGGTTACATGCTAGTAGAACACAAACCCTGGCTAGGAGAGCCTAGTCAAAGTCCAAACTTAAGTTAAATTGAGACTGAGCAAATAAAAATGGGCAATAATTCTTAGCTTAGCTTAGAAGCACAATGTGGGTAAAGACATTTTCCAAAACACTAAAGTCCCTGTAGGTCAGAGAAAATAGATTTTAAAAATGTGTATTTGTAAATCACTGAAAGGCTTGTTGTTGTTGTTGTTGTTGTTGTTGTGGTTGTTGTAACAGCCTTCCTGACCTCTCAGACCTTCTGGTTCTGGTTCTGCTCTGTGTCCCCAGAACCAGAACCAAACATGGAGAAGCAGCATTCAGCTTCTATCCTCCACTAATCTGGAAAAAACTTCTAGAAAACTGCAAAACAGCCAGAACACCGAGTTCCTTTAAATCAAGGCTAAAAAGCCATCTATTTAACTTGCCTTTGATTCATAATAAGTAGAATGTTGATCAATGTATTGATTATTCCTGATGATTTGAGAAAATGCAATCTTTATTGCTTATTTCATAATTGGTTAAAGTTTTATGTTTTTAAGGTGAAAAGCACTTGGAACTGCTTTGTTGTCGAAATGAGCTTTAAAAATAAACTTGACTCAACTTGCAGACGGAAATGGTTCTGCTACATACTGGGTCATACAGACTAGCACATACTATTTTACAATTATGCATTACTTTGTCACATTAATTCCTATGAAATACATGTAAATTTGTTATTATAACCTGACAAAAAGTGAAAAAGTTAAAGGGGTAATGACACTTTTTGGAGGTTTTACCTTTCTTTGAAACGGCTTTAGCCAGTAGAGCAAAATGTCCTTCAGTGCCCTGTTTGGTCCAACCTGCCTGAAGCTTTTGGTCCGTCCCGAACGCCTGCCTCTGCGTCCCAGTGGACGGCCAAGTTAATGGGCTCAGAGCGAGCAATGCTCAGAGCAGTGTAAGGGCTTTCCTCAGAGGACAGATCTTCCTTAGGGGACTTGCTGAACTCTCCTTTTCACACAAACTCTCTCCATCACCTTCCAAACCAAAGCAGCTTCCACCTGTGTTTGTCTAAGTAGGTGTTTATATTGCATACACAAAGATGTTTAGCTGTAAACAGCTGTTTGTGCATCACCTGCTCTGTGAAAATCTGCCTCTCATGGTTGAAAAAGTCTAAACTCTGCTTCACTTGGTTTCCAAATTTGAGTTTAACTCGTCCGACGCGTCCCACAGGGCAACTGTCCCAAAGTGAGCTCCATCAACGACCGCAGTGACTGGAAGGTGGTGAGAAAAGCCCTGACTGTCATTGGCTTCAGTGACGATGAAGTGGAGGTAAGAAACAAACAATGTAATTATGGTGAGAACAAAGTCAGAGACTTTTTAGCTTTTGGTTTTTATGCATCACGACACAAACTACAATCTGGTTCTTAATGGGTATTAAATTTAAGGCTATGCAACCTTAAGTCAGCCACAATTTATGACATGATAACAGAAGCTCAGCCGAAATGCTTAGCTATTGCGTGTTTGTGTGTTTTATGTTATGTGTTGTAGTTTTTGAGGTTGTATTTGCTTTGCATTCATTTGTGTTAAGGACCAAATCATATCTTGTCTCAAAACAAGAAATCCAGGAACTGAAAGACGTTCCAGTTACCCTTTATTTCGCCTCTTCCTCATTTATTTGCGTTTTGACTGTGGGTAGAGTTGGTGTCCTGTGAAGGAGTCTGAACCAGCTGTTTCTTTTAACTGCTGCTGAATTGAGATCAGAACAACATAAACTCAGGAGGTTTAAACTTAAAGTTGCTGTTTATTCTGATGATCTAGTTACTTTTATTTTCAGTCACCACATTTTGTTGTGCTGTGTCATTACTTATCCAGTGTGTCACAATGCTTAGCGACTTCTCAGTCCCGCTAACAACTTTCTATTAAATAAGCGTTACAAATCTAGCAACTTCTTTCCATTATTGGAAAGTTTTATGGCGAAATGAAAGCAGTTCTGCCGCTGCGCTCTGTCCTGTGTGATTACAGAGTTCTGCCGTGAGCCTCTCCTGCTTCATAAGTACTGTCTTACATCGGTGTCCGTCCTGCAGCTTGCAGACTTTAGTCTGAGTGGAGGAGACCCGTCCAGCTCTGTGTCCACTTTGCAAATCAGTCACACACGCTGGGAAACGCTACTGATAACAGTTCACTAATCTAACTCCTGACTTGCCACCAGGGCTGTGTGTCGTGCTGTGTGATGAAAAACCGATCCGTTTTAAACAAATCGGAGAACTTGACAGCTTAGGCACGATTCATCGTAATGATGTCAGCCCTGAGACGGTTTTAGGCAAATTAATGCAGACCTAAACAAATGAACACCAAATTGCACAGAGTGACAGAACCCTAAATAAGATATAGACAATTTATCAGCAACAAAACAAGTTGATTTTGATGTTTAATGACACTTATTTGGACTTTTCTAAATCTCATACAGTTCAGTACTTTAAATGACATGAATGCAGAAATCAGAACCATTTTCTTAAAATTAATTAATTAAATTCGACTGATATGTCACATTTTTCAGTCCACAGTTTTTATGTTTTGAATAAAGATATTGGAAGCAATAGAGAAAAAAATATTAACCTGTAATAACTTTTAACCATTATGTTAACTTAGGTGGAGCTCTCGGTGTTCCTGAGGCCATTTTCGTCTCTCTAAGGATGACAGAACGGCGTGTAGCTGTTATGTAGTCATAAGTCACTTTTGCTCGGCGTGGGAGTCTTCCTCCACGTTTGTGAGTCTGGGCTTGCTCCCAAAGCTCCTTTGGAGCTCCCACTGCTCAGAGAGAGCAGCAGGTGTGAGTGTGTGTGGGTTGCTACATTCCCGGGACGCTCCGATCTTTGTCCGGTTTTTAATCAAAGCGGGGCTTATCAGTTGAGCCGCTTGTAAAGATAGCTCCGATCTTACCGCGCCGCCGTCTCTGATCTTCTCACCTTTGTTCCCTTCGTGTCCTCCAGCAGCTCATCTTTTTCACTGCATCATCCTTAATGTTTTTCTTTTATTATTCTGTGCAGGAGCTGCTGAACATAATCGCCAGTGTGCTTCACCTCGGCAACGTGCAATACGGCGAGGAAGAAGGCTACGCCCACATTACGTCGGATACGCAGATCAAGTACCTGGCCAGGGTAAGATTACGCCGAGCCGGTTCATGAGCATTCCAGATCAAATAATAAGGCTTTAATAAGTGTATAAAATTCTTATGAGGAAATGAAACGAAAGCAGGTACAATAAGATGGCATGCAGATTATGACCCAGACTGGTTTCAGAGACGGCGAGGTTATAGAAACCGCAGTTTAGATTTATTATCAAACACACTGACAGGATTGTCACTGCTCTTTTAAAGAGAGGTCGACATTTTTCTGATATCAAAGTTTTAAATTTTACTTTAGGTTCAATGATGCAGGCTGTTTTTCAGAATTAAATCCAGTGTCAGAGGTTTCAATAAATAATCTTAAATTATTAATACATACAGTTCAGTTCAGAAATCAATATTTGGTGGAATAACCGCCATCAAATGCATTGGGCTCTTAATTTTTTCCAGAACTGTATATATTTAGAGTTTTTTATTTATTTACAATTTCAAAATTATTTAGTTGAATACGATTTCTAGTCAACCAACTAAACTTTTGAAGCTGCACTATTTTTCTGAATGATTGCAGGTTCTTTTAGTCAGTTAGGTTTAGGCTCTTATGCTTAGAAAGTAAATAAAATAAAATGTCATTATTGACTGGATGTTTGTAGCAGTTTGCTGAAAGATAATGCCCTAAGGCTAGTTTTTTTTTTTTTAATGATATCTGTCCCATTAGTAAACCTGGGCCGATATTAACAACTTGAGCACCTTTCATAGGCTCCTTCCCCTTCAGCTCCTCCCGACTAGTGGCAGCAGCAATTAGCCAAACACCTGGTGGAGCTGCACATCTGATGAGCTGATCATGCAAAAAGTTTCTCAGTCCAATGCTCCTACGAACGGTCATAAACGGCATAATGAGAAGCATTGCTGTGATGATGTGCTGGAGTGTTGGAATAGTAGCAGCATCTTAAAGAGACAGAGGACAGTTTATAGGAGTCAAATGTCTTTTAAGTTATGCCTGATATGTGCAGCATTCTTATAAAAACCCAAGGTTGCATAGTTACTTTATCTTGCCACCAAATGGAACTATGTGCTGAAAATACTTGATAACTTCATGTATTTTTTTTTACAACAACCACATACTCATTTTATCTATTTTATGTCAGAGTTTGTGCCTCTGCCAGTGCTGACAAGTTACTTCCTCTATTTTTCTGTCGACTCCAAATGTGAGTCTACAGACACAAAACAGATTGTCTCTGTCCCTCGGTTCATTTTCACCTCTGTTTTGCTGTCCCCACCAACCACAGACATAATAAGCAGGCGGCAGAGAAACCTCTCTGGCCGCAGACTGGTGTGACGTCTGTCTGTTTTCTGGAAGAGGTGGATTTGTCACTGGTTTTACTGCTGGTGTGTGTGTGTGTGCTAATGTTGCTGTGCTTTTCCAGTTGTTGGGGGTGAATGGGACGGTGCTGACAGAGGCACTCACACATAAGAAGATAATTGCCAAGGGAGAGGAGGTAGGTTTGGATACACACTCACTGTGTGATGAGCACGTGTATACAAAGTCTGTGTAATGTCTGCTGTGGTTAGAAATGATAACATGTGTAAGTGTCCCAGCTCAGCTTTGAGTTACTCTGTCACACTGCGTGTGTGTGTGTGTGTGTGTGTGCGCAGCTTGTGAGCCCTCTGAACCTGGAGCAGGCGTCGTCGGCTCGGGATGCTCTGTCCAAGGCCGTGTACGGACGCACCTTCACCTGGCTGGTCAACAAAATCAACACCTCACTGACATACAAGGTATAAACTCACTGACCAAACCCTGCTGCAAGGATCGTCTTTATTCTGCAGCTAGATGGCGCCACCTTGTGGCCACAGCTTAAATATGATCTATAGATAAAGGACTGCTTTTTGATTATCATCTATAGCCAGATTTACTTAAATCCAGAGGTGGGTGAGAGCCGCAGAACTATAGATAAGGAAAAGCAGCGCTACTTAAACCTGTTCCTGTTCTGGACATTACTCAAGTAAGAAGGTAAAAAAGTATTTTTGCAAAAAAGGTTTCTCAAGTGCTGACCAAAACATCAGTCATTTAATATTTAAAAGTTACATCATGAGTTGGACCAAAATATAAATGTATCTAGAAATCTTGGAAATTAATGCAATTACAAAATAAAATCGTGCAAAATATAATATAAAACGTATGAAACTTTTACCTGCAACTGCAGGTGTGTCTGGCAAATTTTTTTTTTAAAACAATCTTGTTCTTCATTCACTGAAGTTACTAACAGTGAGGAGAGTAGCCAACATTTTTACTCAATTAAGAGCAGCGATACTTCACAATAAAATTAGTCAAGTAAAAGTAGGAAGTGCAACATAGTAAAAATTTTCCTAAAATTGTAAGTTTTTCCAAAAAGTTACTCAAATACATGTAAATAACCAGTTTAACTTCCCTACTATGCATGAATCTCATTGATAATAATACAATATTAGTTACATGGATGTTCTCTGGGTTTTTGGTGCCAAATATAATTTTTTTTCTCTGTCTCTCCAACAGGATGAATCTCATAAGAACGCCTCTGTTATCGGTCTGTTGGATATCTACGGCTTTGAGGTTTTCCAGCACAACAGGTGAAGATAGTTTCACGTGTTTTTTTTTTTTTTTTTTTTCTTAGCCTGCCATCTTAAATTGATACCTTCAGAATGAGTTTGCTAAAAGCTGCTCGTAAAATAATGTTTTCCTGGTTTCTTTTTTTTATTATTATTATTAATGTCTGATGCTCTCAAACATTAAAGAAAGGAAATCAGGAAGAGGGCAAACACTTTTTCACTCCACTGTAACAAGTTTGATTCCTTGGAAAAGTGTTAATATTTTCATCAACTTATAACCACAAGATAAAAGGTATTTTGTTGGGGTTTGTTGTGAGAAACAAACACAAATTTGTGCTCAATTTTACATTTGAAAGTAGAGTAATGCTGCCACCACTATGAATAAATTTAGGCTTTTGTCCTGTTGGTACCTGAGCAGTTTCTAACAGGTTTTATTTCAGGATTCTTCTATATTTAGCTACACTCATCTTTCCATCAATTTTGACAATTAATTGATTAATAAGATTAAAAAATTGTGGCTCATTTTGCATATTTTTCATTTAACCATTCAAGCTTATTTTAAACAATGTTATAAGTGCATAAATATCCAAATACAGAAATAATTCAGTTTCTATTTAATTACACAATTAAACATTTCGTTGCATCTGCAGCTAAAGAAAATTACTTTTAACATCTGCTTGTGAAAAGCTCAGCCCTTTTTGATTAACTTGATGTTAATACAGTGTAGGAGCAATTTATAAAAAAATAAATTATGAATAATTGAATATCCAAAAGGTCCTAAACATTTTTTTTACAGAAATTGAACCAGGTGAAGCTAAAACTACACCACTTGAGGAGTTTCAGGTGGAACAGATTTACAAATAAAGAATGTTCTTTATTTTAAATGCAAACTGTATAGTTTGCACAGTTTGGGCTTCATTTCTGCTCTAAATATGTTGTCCTTTCAGAAATTGGCCTTTTTCTGAGAATTTATACTTTTGTTAAAGGTTAACTAATTATTAAATTAGATGACGATTATTTCAATAGTCATGATTATTTCAGCCCCAGTTCCTTGGTAGTGTTTATGGTTATAATGTGACAAAATGTGGGAAACCTTTCTAGTCCTGGGTGATTTCCCTTCATGCAGCAAGTGTCTCTGGTCCTTAAACATTTCTAAAAAATGAAACCGAAAACTGCCCGACATATTGAAGTTCCTGTTACGTTTTTCTCAAACTGATCATTGGATCCTCCTGATTTTCTCTGTTCTGCAGCTTTGAGCAGTTTTGCATCAACTACTGCAACGAGAAGCTGCAGCAGCTGTTCATCGAGCTCACCCTGAAGTCAGAGCAGGAGGAGTACGAAGCTGAAGGCATCACGGTCAGTAGCTCCTCTGCCTCCGTACACTTACACACACACTGTTCACGCCAATCTCCTCAGAATCATGTGACAATGTGACTCGCTACATTGATCTGAGGAATTGGTCTGTGTGATATTTCCAGTAGGAAAGTGCTGATCCCCTTCTATCGTCACTGTTAACTTTTCTCAGTCTGGGTTTGAACTTTGCAGCGTTCTCCTAATGGGATCCATCTGTATTGAGTGCATATATTTTTAGAAAGAAACCGCCCCATGAATAATTGAATCCCCACATGCTGGACTGCTTGGTAATTCATTCTCAGGTAAAACCTCCTGAGGAGATTTCATATCAGAACAGTCCTGTAACGAAAGACCATCCCAGTGATGTTTCTCCTTTTTCTTTCTCTCCTCTTCTGTCCTTCGCTGTTTCTGCCTTTTTGTTGTGTTGTTTTGCCCGGTCAGAACAAAGAGCTCTTGGTTTCAGTCTAATGTAAATGTGTCGAGAGCAAACAAGTTGTGGGAGAATCTTGGCTTTGCCTCTCAAAGAGCCCATTATGATGCGTCATGACAGACGTGGGTGGCTCTCTGTGGAAAAGATGCAACTCTCGAAGCTAACATGAGCTAACGGTGCCTGTGGAACATTTCTGAGTGTGTGTGTGTGTGTTTCACATATATGTAGGTGCAGGGTGTGTCCGTGTGCCAGGATTCCTGGCATTCTCTGAATCTTTAAAACTGTGAACTGTGAAAAGCAGCTCCCAGCTGTTTCAGCTGCTCCTCTTTAGAGGAGCTCCAGTTTTATATCGATGTTCGCATTTTGGCCCCCATGACCTTTCCAACAATCGGTTAGCTTTTGCTGCCCTCACATAATGATTTGTGTGTTTGCAGTGGGAGCCGGTCCAGTATTTCAACAACAAGATAATCTGTGACCTGGTGGAGGAGAAGTTCAAAGGCATCATCTCCATCCTGGTGAGGCGCTGCACCCAAACACCTCGTTTAAACTTCGCCTTTCCATTGGTTCAGACACTGCAAGTTTGAAGCTTTTATCTCAACAAATGAAAAAGACCTCATGCTCTTCTGCTGACCTCTGAGGACTGTATGATGCTCCACTCTGTGTTTTACATGGTGGGAATTGGCAACATTAAGCACTTAGTTTTCTGTCATTATTTGCCAACATAAAATCTTTTCAACAAATAAGTATGTAATAGAGCACAAATGATCATTTTGCATTATTTAGTCATTTTATGGTAAGCACAGTTGAGATTTTTTAAGTACATTGGCAGATTTAAGATTTGAAAGCTCCATTTAGCAGGTAGGAATTTGAAATTCTTTATATTTTGTCATTGCAGTTGTGACTAATTTAAATCATAATTTTGATTAAGATGTTTTATGAATGCAAAATGTATATTTTTTTTGTCTTTTTCTTTAAGTTGATTTACCCAACTCAAAGAAATGTATTTCAATTGTAAAGAAATCCCCGAAACACTTGGGATTTGAATTCTTATTACACATTAAAGATTTAAATGTAAAAAAATATATTATTATTATTATAAATTATTTAGCTTTCACCATACATTATTAATTAATCATAAGCTCATCAGTCTCTCAGAATGCCAGAAAGTTTTCTGCTTTGTCTGTCAGGTATAAATTTGTGTTTCAGCCTGAATATGCAGTGCACACAAATATATTATTATTATTAATAATAATAACAGAGCTGAACATCCAGTAAACAGAAATGTAAATTTAGCTTTTCTCCTCTGAGATGTTAACCCTGTCCTCTCATCACAGGATGAGGAGTGTCTGAGACCTGGAGATGCCAGCGACTTCACCTTCTTGGAGAAGCTGGAGGACACCCTGGGGGGACACCCGCACTTCGTCACGTCAGTCTGACACTCAGTCAACCCAAGTTTGGTCAAGAAAACTTGAGTCATTTATGTGGCTGATTATCCTCACTCTCACTCTGTGTGTGTGTCTCTTTAGTCACAAGCTAGCGGACGGAAAGACCAGGAAGGTGATGGGCCGAGAGGAGTTCAGACTGCTGCACTACGCTGGGGAGGTCAACTATAACGTTAACGGTGTGTGTGCTTTCTGAATGGATTATTTTATCACAATAAACGGGTTCCTTCTTTGATAAAGGTACTGTGTTTAC
The DNA here is from genome assembly GCF_000485575.1 of Poecilia formosa. Classification (NCBI taxonomy): domain Eukaryota; kingdom Metazoa; phylum Chordata; class Actinopteri; order Cyprinodontiformes; family Poeciliidae; genus Poecilia; species Poecilia formosa. Next base: position 264,045 of record NW_006800077.1, read on the forward strand.
ATTTTCATCAAATCTTATAGGGGGAGTTTCTTAAAGAGACAAAGGCCAATTTCAGGGTGTCGAGTCGGGAAGTCAAATTTCTTCTAAACTATGTTTGATAAAACTTAGAAGAAGTAATATCATACAAATATGATAACATACACGTTACAAGATGATGCTGTAAAATGGTTCCATTTGCCTGGAAAATGCATAGAACTGCATTAACAATAGCAATTCATATTATCCCAAATTATGAACGATACATTACAATGACTGAAATTATTTCCTTCTGCCAGATTCCAGAATAACACGTGAGATAATTGTACAGTCAGTCATTTATTGCTTTTTTCTGTTTAAATAGTTACATTGAAACATAATTTTTTATTATTTGGTAACTCTGCCTCTGAACTATACGAGTCGGGTAAAACGTTGCTCTAGGCTCATTCCTGCTGACAGAACTAGTGTTTATTTTTCCAAATGGGATAATGACTTTGTGATGGTTTCTGTAAATCGTTGCCTCTTTGTAAACACTTTGCATTTTTAGGGTCATTGTCCACTTGAAAGACCCATTTGAGCGAGAGCTTTAACTTCCCGGTTGATGTCTTAAGATGTTGCTCCAATATTTATGCAAAATTGAATTTCGTCATGATGCCATTTATTTTAGGAAGTATACCAGTTTCTCCTGCAGCAAAACGCCCTGTAATTATTAGAGACTTTAGAGGATGAGTTCAGTTTTTATCCATCAACATATGAGACCTCCTACTGTAGTGTTAGAAATGTAGGAAGAGAAGCTGGTACCAGTTGTTTTGTGATTAGATGACTGAAACTTTCTTTTTTTTTTTTTTGCTTTAGGATTTTTGGACAAAAACAACGATCTTCTCTTCAGGAATTTAAAAGAGGTTAGACACCGACTGAATAAAGAACAGAGCATTTTCCTGTTTGTTTTTACAGCGTGAGGTCAGTCCATGTGTTTGCATCTGCAGGTTATGTGCCTGTCTGAGAACAAGATTCTGACGCAGTGTTTTGACCGAGACGAGCTGAGTGACAAGAAACGCCCCGACACGGTGAGCGGTCCTCCACCCTGCATCTGCGTTTGTGCTCTCAGGAGGTTCCCCTGCTGGTTTTGAGTGAATGATTTGGTTTTGGTTGAATGCTTCTCAGCATAGTTTCCCACAGCACAATAAACAGCCGTGTGTTTCCCTCTCCGATGCTGAGTGGGCTGTTTGATGGGGATTCTCCACAGCTGCCTTCGCACTGAGGAATGCCCAGCACGCACACACACATACACACGCACGCACGCACACACATAATGATGCAGGGCACTGTCACAAGCTGGTAAGTTGTCATCCCAGTCCTCCACAGTGAACCCAGTGTCCAGTCGCATCGACCATCGCTGTGCTAACATCGTCCTCCTCAGCGCAACCTAACCTGCTGCTCGACTCCTTGTCGTTTCCAGCTCTTCTGAACGGCAACTTTTGCCAGTCGCCTTCCCGTCCATCCCTTCCTAACGATCTTGAATTTTTTTTTTGTTCGTCTGTGTCTGCCCCTTCAGGCAGCCACCCAGTTCAAAGCCAGTCTGGCGAAACTCATGGAGATCCTCATGTCCAAGGAGCCGTCGTATGTCCGCTGCATCAAGCCCAATGACTCCAAGCAAGCAAGTAGGGTGTTAATCCTTTCTTCTTTTTATTATTTACTCATGTATAATGTAACGAATTACTGCATTTATGTTGCCTTTTAGTTGGTTTTAAACTAAAGATGTGGCACTGAAAGTGAAAGTAGAACTATATTTTTTGGATGTAGAAATAATAAAAAAATAAAGCTTTGCATTATTGTCTTTACATCTATTTAGATGTTTATTCAGAGACGCATCAATCAGAATTTTCTGACCAGTTTTCTTACTCTGCTCGTCTCACCAACTCAGATTTTCTTTTTGTGAAGTGATATAAATAATTAATTACTTACATTAATTATGTAAGTAATTACATAATTAATGTAATTAATTATGTAATTAATTACATATGATGATGGGTGACAGGTCAGAAACTTTAAATCTGTTTTTGACTCTTTTAAAACAATTTTATAGTGATTAGATATCATATTTTTCAATTTAACATTAACTACAGTTATTTGTTACTAAAATACAAGCCTTTGTGTGTAATTTGTAGCGAATGAAGATGCTCTGCCTAAGTAAAATTTCCAGAAGACTGCCAACATTTCCAAATTCAGCATGTTCTAAAACGATAAAACTAAGTTTTTCTGCTCTTGATTTTGCCCACATGCCATGGTAATTTCATTGAAAGTTTTCCTCTCTTTCACTCTTTTACATCCTGAATTATAATTATATTTAGAAATATTAACAGGTTATTCATTACTTTTATCCATATGTCCAAGAGTCACTGTGAAAAGTCAAAAGAGCCGCAGGTTTCAGACCTTTGATGTGGCTAACAAAAAGTGCGGCAGCAGCAAAGTGCATGATCTCAACAAACAAACGTTTATCATGTAAAAGTACAAGGTAATCCATTATAGGGGCTTGTGGTTGCTTGTTTTTTTGTGAAAATATGGCATGATGTATCGCGTAGGTATTATGCATTCACAGATCAAAAAGATCTACTTTTCGCGGGTCACCAAACAACTTTCAGTGCATCTATACAGTTAATCTTTTTTCATAATACAACTGTGCTGTTCCAAAATGGTGGAAATGTAATTTTTTATTTAACATTCAGATTAGTGAAGTCAAATGACATTAATGGCACTGAAATCGTACTATGAGACGTGTCAGAGTTTTAAGACATTTTGTAAACGCCACCGAAGAAGATCTGGTCCTCATGATGATGCAGATCTTACCAGTACCAACCCAAACAGTCCGATTTCTGCTGCATCAGGGGAGACAGTATGAGGTTCTGTGTGGCTGCCTTTGTTTTTCTCCACACTTGGCCCTTTGTTGTTTCCACACTGTCCCTCTGTCCTCTGTTACTCCTACTGCTGCTGCTTACCATCTACGTACTCCTCTCCCTGCTTCATGCTGTCCAGCTGGCTGATTCATTTCTGCCTCTCTCTCTCTCCTCTGTCACAGGTCGGTTTGACGAGGTGCTGATCCGTCACCAGGTCAAGTATCTGGGACTGATGGAGAACCTGAGGGTGAGAAGGGCTGGATTCGCTTACAGGCGGCGCTATGAGATCTTCCTACAGAGGTGATCAGCCACTCTCTCTTTTTTTTCTTTATTTTTTAATGAAGACACACCAGCAAAAACATTTCTTCATTCAGCTCTTATTTTCTCCCTCAGAAAAAGTCATGGATGCTCAATCTATTAGCATCTATGCCTTGATGACTAGTTTGTTTCTCAGCGATACTGTCAGACTTGCTCCTGAAAGGATAACTTAAAGCAGGCGGGTTATGCAAAAATTCTAATTGACACGTTTTTGTACTTGCATTGAATTCCAAGAGCTCCAAAATAAAAAATCCCAAGTGTTTCAAAAAGCAACAAACATTTAACTTTTTTGGCAGTAAATGTATTTATTTACTTTTCTGGTATCTGAAAAATAAACCCTTTCAAAAAACCTACATACTGTGATCTTACTTAGCAACCCCAGCTGAGCCCATCTCGTCACCTAGCAACCTAACCGGAGCTCCAGCTCATTTGGTCAGCTGGTTTTACCACTGTATGTGCTGTACAATGGCTGCTGGAAAAGACAAGTGTTTTCTTATTGACTTACCAGCAAGAAGCTACTTGCTGCATTCTGGTTGGTTGTGCAGGAGGCTCTACTTCTGCTTTTCAAAGAGGTATGGTTGTTCAATTGTGCATCTTTTTACAGATAAATGTGTAAACGTTGAGCAGGGGGGCGTGGCCAACTGCAGCTTATTTGGATTTAAAGTAACAAGAGGCCCTAAAACAGCTTATTCTGAAAGGAGATCAAAATAGGCAGAACTGACCAAACTAAAATCTCAATATCCAAGAATAATTTTGTGTAAAAAATGTAATAAACATTTTTGCATATCATAACCTGTTCAAGGAAGCATAATAGATCACCTTTAAAGATCCTGCAACCAAAGAGACTTTTTTAAAAAGCAAACCTTTACCATCACTACGTTCTCTTCAACCGTTAAGCTACACATCTGAACAACCATGCTGGTGTTTGTGTGTTTTGTCTTCTTTGTGTTTAGGTACAAGTCCCTGTGCCCAGAGACATGGCCTAACTGGAATGGAAAGCTGTCTGATGGTGTGTCCACACTTGTCAAACACATGGGATACAAGCCTGAGGAGTACAAACTGGGAAGGTGAGCTGCGCAGAAATCTGTGAGAGGTTACTGTTGGCACCTGAACTTTGTGTGTGTGTTGTTACAAAGTATTCCGGCTATTCATGTAGAGTAGAAAGTAACATTTCATTTCTAAACGCAACAGATCCAAAATCTTCATCCGCTTCCCAAAGACTTTGTTTGCCACCGAGGATGCACTGGAGACCAGAAAACACGGCATTGGTAAGAGACAGGGTGTTCTGTCGAGATTGATCAACATTTTCAGTTTTATTTTATTTATTTAAATCGCTTTCCTACCTTACAGCCACCAAGCTACAGGCGGGATGGAAAGGCTACTGCCAGAAGACCAAATACCAAAAATTAAGGACCTCAGGTCAGGAAGCCACCATTTCTACATTGAAATTTTACATTAAACAGCAGTTAAATGTCATTGGTCCAATGAATTTATTTATTTATTTTTTCTGTCCCCACCAGCCATTGCGATCCAGGCTTGGTGGCGGGGCATCCTGGCGAGGAGGAAGGCCCAGCGCCGGCGACAGGCAGCTAACACTATACGCAGGTATGAGACAATACAGCAGTATGTCAGGATGTAAAAACAGATGCAAGGAAGATGAATACTTATTTTAAAGCCTTCTTGGTATTTGGAGTGATTACAGCGTGATTTCCTCATTTTCTTCAGGTTTATCAAAGGATTCATCTACCGCCACAAAGAACGCTGTCCAGAGAACGAGTATTTCCTGGACTACGTGCGTTATTCCTTCCTCATGAATCTGCACAGGAACCTTCCCAAGAACGTCCTCGACAAAAGCTGGCCCACACCTCCGGCTGCTCTGACTGAGGTGGGAATCTGGATTATAATGCCTTGCAGAAATCCTCATACCCTTTGAACTTTTTCACTTTGCGATGTTATAGCCACTAAACAACCAAAACACGGCCAACTAAAAAGAACATTGTAAGAAAAACATTATTTGAAGAACCAGATAAGTTATAGTGTGCACTACTCTGTGTTAGTCTATCACATAAATTATGAATAAAATACAGTGGAGTCTGTGTTTGTAATGTGACAAAATGTGAACGTTTATGGGAGGTGAGCTCTTTTAGACGGCACTTATATGCAATGTTGTGAAAACCCTGTCTGTGTCTTAAGGCTTCAGAGCTTCTGCGCAAGATGTGCATGCAGAACATGGTGTGGAGTTACTGCAAGAAGATCAACTCTGAGTGGAAACACCAGGTGAGAAATGTCACCAGTCACAACCTTCACTTTAGAATCTATACTTTGTATTTGCTGCTCTTTGAATTTGCTTCACTCATCTCTGGTTTGTATGTAAATAGATGGAGCAGAAAATGATCGCAAGCGAGATCTTCAAGGATAAGAAGGACAACTACCCACAGAGTGTTCCCAAGCTGTTTGTCGGCACAAGACTCAGTGAGACTTCAACATTCAGACGATGCCGATTTTTGTCCAGTATTTGATCTAATGCCGCCTTTTCTGTTGCTGCTCAGATGGAGAGGACATCAACCCCAAAGCAATACAAGCTCTGGGTAATGAGAAGATGAAGGTTAGTGAAGCCTTTATGTTTTTTTCACACTGCTTTTATGCGTTCTGCTTTTATGCTGACGTGTCTCTGCTGTAATCTCAGTACGCAGTGCCGGTCACCAAGTATGACAGGAAGGGCTACAAGTCTCGGTCCCGGCAGCTGCTCCTCACGTCGAACAGCGCCATCATCGTCGAGGAGGGCAAACTCAAACAGCGCATCGATTACGGAGCCCTGAAAGGTGAGAAATGCCTCTAAAGAGAAATAAATCTGAGGATTAGATGGAAAATGATCAAACTGAACCAGGATCTTATTTATTGTCATTATTGTTGTCTCAGGCATCTCGGTCAGCTCTCTCAGTGATGGTTTGTTTGTTCTGCACGTGCCCAGTGAGGACAACAAACAAAAGGTGCGACGAAAGACGAGTCAAGAAAGCTTCCTGAGAATGTTTCTCTTTTCATTTGTGTAAAAATGCTAAATGTGTGTGTGACCGTTGGCTCCCAGGGGGACGTGGTTTTGCAGAGCGACCATGTGATCGAGACCCTGACCAAGATCGCCATCTGTGCCGACAAAATTAACAGCATCAACATCAACCAGGGCAGGTGGGAGTCAGAACAGACACGGCAGAACTAGCTTTGAATGTGTGTTCACAACGCGCATTGATCAGCTATGAATTGATAGTTTCATCTCCATAAGAAAATCAAAACATAGCCTTCGTCAATGTTGGAGTTCCTCAGATTGATGATGCGTAAAGATACACCACAAAAATCCATGTCATTGCAAAATGTGAACCATATTTCCAGTTGAATTTTTGTTGTTGTTGTTTTTCTGTGTTTAACTTGTGTGAGAATTGTCCAGTAAAGTATAATGTAGCTTTTATACCTTAACAATGGTTCACTTCTTGTGAATTGTTTTACACCAAGCCTTCTGAATGCTGTTTTCCTCTGATGACAAATCAAAATAACTCCCTCTAGTGGTTGCAGGAGGATTTAAATTCTTCCAGTTTTTCTCAAATTTTCCCACACCCAGAATAAGACTCTAATGAATAGGTCGCAAGTTTGATCACACGTTTATTTTCCTGGAGTTTCACTTGTGACCACATCATGTGTGTGTGTGTGAATGTTTTCTGTATAGTAGCAGAGAAAATAAATTGTACATTTGCCCTCTCTGTTTACTGTTGTAACTCCATTTACCTGTTTTGCTCCTACAGTATAAAGTTTACAGCAGGTAATGGGAAAGAAGGGATCATAGACTTCACACCCGGGTCAGAACTACACGTGGAAAAGGCAAAGAACGGACACTTGTCTGTGGTGAGAGAGGATTTTTCTTTTCAGTTTACATCCCATTATAGAAGTATGACAGTCTCATGTTTGAAGAAAAGTACTCTCATTTTTTCCCAGCTGCATCTGACTCTTTGTTGCTACAGAATCTTTATTCACATCCTGCTGACCTTTGACTTCGTTTTTGTTCCCCAGACGGCTCCGAGGCTGAACTCCAGATGATGGCCACCCTGACCGGACGTAGCAGGAACCCCCTAAGCTCCTCATCCTCCAATCACACGAACGCAGACCTCGCTCCGCTTTAGCCAATCAGACGCCACCTGTCTCTACATTTGCGGGCTTGTGCATACAATTAAAATTTTAAACCAAAAAACACATAAAAATCTAGCTAAACTAATTGATATATTTATGTTTATATATAATATTTTTGAGATTAATACTTTTGCTGTTTGAATATTCTGATTTTTTAAAGAAATATATATATAAATATATATATGTATAAGGCCAAGGAATAACAAATATTTCTGGTGCATTTTTCTTGCACCTTGCCTGCTTGTGTTTTATTCAGGAGCGAGAACACAGTGAGCGACAGACTAGACTCAGACACCAAGGAGAACAGTTTCTGGAGAAGATCAGAGTAACCTGTTGCTGTTTTTATTATTTGCTTTCTAATTTGGACCACTTAATTTCTGCTTTTCTGGGGAAGACAACTTATTGTTATGAAGGTGTACAGATCAAGGCTGGAAGCATGGGAAGCGGATGAGGAAGGGTAAAGAGACGAGGAAGAGAAATTCATCATTAGAAACAGCTGCTGTAGTTTGCTGAAAATCTGCATGAAGATGACCAAAGTAAGTGAGATGTGGATAAGAGAACGGTGGGAAAAAAAAGCACGATAAAGCACAGCCATGTTTTACCTTGTAGCCTGGTTTTTATTTTCATTGATTAATTTCTTTAGGACAGTTCATCAGTTGTTTTAACAGCTCTGAAAACTCTTGCACTCAACAGAGAGGAGATTTGTTCTCACAAAGTTGTTTGACTAAAAGTTAAATTGCAGCTTTAGTCTCACTGTCCTCCTCATCCAACACCTGAACTGGTCTAATCTGGCTGGAGTCTGAGCAACGTGTACAAACAACAGCGATAATTAATTTTGACACATTTTCTTCTTGTGTATCTATATTTCTAGAGAACGCCTCATTTCTGGCTCCAGACTATATTTTGTGACTTATGGGACTTTTTAGCTAAACTTCTCACAAACAAACACCAAAAACACCGGTAAGATAAGTGAAAGATATAAATATGTTGTAAAAATGTTTTCTTTTTAAGGGATTAGTTTCACATTTTGGGTGAAGATTTGATAAAGCCACTCTGTCGTTAATCTAAATCTACAGAACATCCTAGAGGTAGCTAGCTTAGCTTCTTTAAAGAAGGCTAGCATAAACATCTCTGTTAGCATCAGGCTCAACGCTGACACAAATATTTACTAGAACAGTTTTTATGACAACAGTCCAGCTGCTCTGGAGAGAAAAGAAATGAGAAGAAATACTGATGCCTTTAACACTAAAAATCCATAGCTTGGAGTCTTAGGTAGAGGATTTGTCTAGTTTTTAATCCCAGGCACCCAGAAGACCAGTTCTGCAACAACCAACGCTGTCTAACTCCAGCTCTGACCTTGTTTAGACCAAAGACTGGTGGTGAAAAACTCCTCAAACAATCTCAGAGTATATACATAGCCTATATATATATATATTTCACTTTTTATCCAAAATTCACTCCATGAAAGAAAGAACTCTTCATCTGCATCATGGTTCTACAATACGAGACTGTGCCGCTGCACTTATTAGCCAAAGATCTGGTTGATTTCTTGTATGATTAATATGCTAAATTGTGTCTGTGATGAATGTCCTGTTTGTTTCTCTGTGGGGAGAGGTTTGTAGATGTACAGTTTGTGATGTCTGTTCTAAGTGAGCGGTTCAAGTAGAGAGAGGTTTGATGAGGGAGGGGGAAAAAAAGCTTTTAACTTTGTGTTCATGTGCCTTCTTTTAGTCAGGCTGATATAAATCCCTCTCTGACCGTCTGTGGTTTGCTTCTTTGTACAAGCTTTATTCAAACCAAGTCCATTGTTTGTTGATTTATAGATACACTCCTGCTTTCAGGCTCATTTTACTGTACAACCAATGTATAACTATGCCAACACACTAAATAATACTTATAATTTGAATAAATACATTTTTAAAAATAATACTATCTGGTGAGTGTTTGGGGATTTTTACTTATTTAGCCATTTGAGATTTTAAAATTGGGAGCTTAGTGAAACTGTTTAATGATAATAGTTTAGTTGCTGAGATTGAGACACCAAAGTTCAAAGTCTAATTAAATGGTTCTTTGGACCTTCTACAATGGCTCTTAATGTATTGGCTAAAAAGTGCAGAATAAATATATATGTTTTAAAAACTCTAGATATAACAAATGCAGATTTTACCAGGTTTTTCTAGTATTTCTTGCTTTGAATTTGCAGTAATATTTTTTTTCTCATTATCAAGTTGTTTTAAAAGAAAATGTACTAGTTCTCTCTTTAAGATTTTATGTTTGTCTGTTTTAAAACCCCCAAAACAGAAATAAAATTAAGCCATTTAAAAAGACCCCAATTTTCCTGTAATAAACATTTAATAACATTTTGAAAAAGTTAAAGTTGTAGAAGTAAAAAGTTGTCTTTTCACAAAAAAGGTCATAACATTTCGCTGCTCTTAATGAGTTTCATTTAATTGGACTAGAGCAAAATCACCTTCTTTGTTTCTGAAGTCTGCAGATCCCTGACTTATAAGCTGAATGGGGTGAAAGGTCAGTCAGGTTCCCTGCTGCCCTTGTCAACAGAAAACAAGGGGCACATACTCAGCACAAGGGGGCGCCAAATCATTAAATGACAAGAAAAGCAATGACAAAACTCCTTCCGTCTCTTCCAAAAACATTGATACATTGAGTTTATCCAGAATCTTTATTTTGATTCTGGACAAACTCCGTGTTATTAAAGTGATTATTGACAATGAATCTTATATCTTCTAAAAGTCTGTTTATTTCAACTTAAGTGATGCCCAATTTGGAAATTGCATGGTGCAAATTTTATGCTGCAGTCCTGACAGGTGTTGTCTTGCACTTCTGTAAACACAGCTTTAGTTTGGAAAGTTTGATCTGAAAAAAATCAGAAGACTTGTGGAACAATGTCTGAAGGACGGATAAGCCTTTAATTGAATTATGTTGCCATTAATCACAGCAACACCACATGAAACAGAACTTTATACTTACTTTTAAGCATGGTGATGGAGTGATATTAAGGCTTTTTTATTTATTTATTTATTTATTTATTTATTTATTTATTTATTTATTTATTTTACAGCTATTTAAGATTATATAAATTCTGATTCACTTCTTCTGTATTTATTTGTGTTTTACCAAAGGATTGACTTCTATTTTGGTCATCAAAAAGACTGGTTCATTTTTCATTATATCCAAAAATGTAAAATCTTGTAATTAAAGAGATTTTAGTTTGTTTTACAATGCATAACAAAATATATACAAATAAACACAATTCAGAATGTGTAAAACTAATAGACACACACCACAAAACAAAAAAAACTCCAGCTGTGGTTGTGATTGCAAAAAATGGTGGTCCTACAAAGGACTGACATTTTTTTAGATTATAAATATAAAAAAGATAACATTGAAATCCACAATTGTTTTGTTCCACTTTGCAAGTATGTGGTAATTGGTGTTCTTCCACACAATCCCTCTAAAACACGCTGCAGTTCTTGGTTGTAAAAATATCAAGAACTGGATTTTTACAACCAGTTCTTGGTATTGTAAGAACTGGTGTGGATCAAGGGTGTGGATAATATTTTTGTATTCCAGTGTTGAATTTCCTGTTTATTAAGTAGCCACTAGATGTCACCCTTACTGCCCCAAAGTCTTCACCCCCTCTTCCCTTTCAGTCGGAACATGTGAACCCTGACTTCTAGGAACTGCACTTTTGGTATGAAGAGGCGATGTAAACAGGGTGTCAACTCACACGATGATGGGAGTATTAGCAGCAGCAGCACACGGAAGTGTTTACAAGTGTGGGCAGCAGCAGCACAGGGAAATGTTTACAAGTGTCGGAATAAACTAAAAAGATATAAACCATTTTGGATTCTCAAAGTATGAAAATAAAAATAAGCAAAAGTTAGCTGCAGAGTCTATAGAGTAAAGAAATCACTTTTGTGCAATAGAAGAACTTTGTTTTTCTTGGTGTGTTTAATAATCAGAGATCTATGTAGAAGTTTTCAGATTTAGTAAATATTTTTTTTTAAATATAGGGTGTAATTTTTTTTATTTTTTTTTTTGCTTTGATTTAAAAGTTGTTTTGGTTCGGAAAATTATCCCTACATCCAGTCATTCTAAAAAAAAAAAACAACAACAAAAAAAAAACGTTTCTCCACGCGAAGCAAAAACATTGGGAAACACCGCACATATGTAATATTGGTGTTCTCTGATTGGTTGAGGGTGGTCTCTCAGCTTAGCCACGGACCAATACGAAGGCTCGGTTGTTTGTGCGGTGTCGCTGCAGCTGATATAAAAACAGCAGCAATGAAAGAAGAACCAAAATTACAGAAACCAAGTGAGAGAAGAAAAGCGAACAGACATCCCCGCAGGTGACTGTCCATCCCTGCTTAGTCTGTTTGGCAGCGAGGGACGCCTGGAGCCGCGGAGACAGGGCTGAAGGAGCGGTCCCGTTTGTCCCCCGAGCATCACCGCGCTCAGGTGAGGCTGTCCGCATTTACCGGAGATGCTCCACGCACTCACAGCGGAGCCCCGACAGAAAAGTACAGGATGTCTCCTAATGCGACTGGCTTTCAGAAAGCACAGTGTAATGACATTAGAGGCATTTTGCTGCTTTCACGTCACCTCTGAGTCGCTTTCTCTTCATATCTGCTTCTTGGTTACATTAAATGACGGTGCAACAGTCCGAAAACACTGCATGAACTTCAGGACTGTTACTATTTATCGGCACAGACAGCTTCCGCTTTTTGCTCGTCAACATTTTAACTATAAGAAAAAAATATGTTGTGGTAAAATTATCTTACTGTCGCCATTTTTTAGTTATATAGGCTGACAGATATCTGTGACTCTGGAACTCAGACATTTTTCAGTGCTGCATTAAAGTTATTTAATTAAATGCAGAAGAAAGAGCGTATCGTGCATTTTAAAATTTAGTATGCAACTATGCATACTTTAAATCGGTTGTGCTTTGCTGCCCTTGTTGAACTCTTTGTTCCAGGAGGATGTTTTGCTCGCTGCTGTGGTTATCACTGAACAGCTGAGCGCTTTAATTGCTCTGTCAAGACGGAAAGAAATCCGGAAAAAACTAAGAAATGCTTTCACAATAAAAGCATTGAAGTCCAATGAATAATTCCACGAACAATAACACGTAAATTAAAATGCCTCTGTTTCTTTTTAAGAGCGATACAATTTGGCGTCGAAGTTCTACACTATATATTTTTATTCGTATTAAGAAATAATAAATGTGTGTTTCTGACATTCAAACTCCTCGGCGGATGCGCCATGTTTTCGTCGTAGTTAACTTCAAATAGGAAGAGATGGATGGGTGTGATGGAGAGGAGGAAGGGGGGTTATTGTGCAGATGATTTCAGTCCAGTTTAGACCAGTTTCAAGCCAGCATTTCCTCCAGCTCTATATTCTTTAATTGTTCTCAGGGACAAAGGGTATGCCAAATGAGAGTAAAATGGCGCCTTTGTTATTTTATATATCGCTTATTGTTCACATAGGGGAGACAAAAAGTTAGTTTATGCAGAAATGAGCACACACAAAGGGTCTACTAATTTTATGCTAACAAAATGCTTTGTTGAAAACTGTAAACCTCGTCGAAAAAACACATTTCAAGCCTCTATCTTTAAGTCGCTGCTTTATATTATAATATGTATAATATATATTGTTTACATCATCATTTTCAAGCTATTATTTAATAATATTTTTATTTTTAACCATGAACCTTGCCTGTTAATGTAGTTAAACTGGTGCTCTGTTTGCACCTACACACTGACTGCTGCGGCTGCCAGAATCTCTACAGCAGCGCTCGTGCACAACTACAGAGCAGTCTCGCGCCGTACCGGTTCGAACTGGCTTCAGCTCGCGCTGCATTCACGTTCAGTGCAGTTTTCAGTAAACAACACGTTTTCTCTTAAAGAAAAAAAAAATCCCCTCCACTCCACTCCATTCGTATTTTTTTTTTAACTACACATGTAAGTTTCAAGCTTCGTGGATATAATATTAAAATAAAATAAAATGCGTTAACCTTTAAAGTGGAGCGTTTTTTTTTTCATGACGGAATTACGGTGCCACCTTTTTATCTAGCTGACCTCTTTAACCAAGTACGGCTTCACTGATTTTAAAATGAGAAGGCTAATTCTGTACGTGAGTATTTGAGGCGTAGGCGCGGACGGTAACAGCCTTTTTTTGTCAGTAAAAGATCTCGGTGCAATCTTTTCCCATCAGTCAAGAATGCAGCAACCGTCTCACGTGTAGTAACTTCAAGCCATGTCCCCAGCAGCCAATAAGCGAAGAGATGATAAACTTTACAGCCAATCAGACATATATGTGGGCGTAGCAATGAATATTTAAAGGTGGGGCTTGAGGCTTCAGTTGTTTGTTGTTCTCCACCGTCATTACAGTGCTGAGAACAAAGAGTTGAACTTGGTAGTTGCGTAAAAAGTCACCTGAAGCTGTTGTTGTTCAGGCAGTTTTAAAACATGCAATATATTATTTAGTTAAAATAATCCAAGTATTTGTTCTAGAAATCTTTTGAAAGAGGTAATTCTGATCCAAAACATTTTTCCATTAAGACGTGAAGTTGTTAATTTGATTGTTAAAAAATAGCGTACTTCATGTAAGAAGACTGTTTTAAAACTTCAATCGATAATTTATGCAGGAAGGAAGTTAATTTGAGTTATTCTGGTTTAATCAGGGCATCAGTCTGTCAGCTATAACACCCAATTCAGTTTTTGGGAAAAAACAAAAAATTGCATTCAATTATTTATAAAATTAGCATATTTTTGTGACTACTTATTTCTATAATTCAGAAAAATACTAAACTCCAAACATAAATGAGTTGATATGAGTGGTTTAAATACAGTGCCACAAAATTATTTGATTGGTGTACAAAGTGAAGGCAGACAGGGATGAAATGTATGAATTTGCAAAGTGGGAAATTAATACTACTGTTTCAAGAAACTTGCTTCAAATTCCAAATAATAAATAAATTAAGGCTCATGATTTCAGTTACTTGCTGGTCACATAGGTTTGTTACAAATGAAGCCAAATTATATCCCTCCACTTATAATTGCCTTTTAAGGGCAGGGAAGAAAAAATATTAAGAATGGGAATTACTTTAGCACAAACTAACAACCTAAAAAACATGGATTCACCTGGTTTTAATAAGAAAAGGGAGATCAGAGCTTCTCTTGTCGACATTTTGACATATTTTAATATGACTCTGACTCATCTTCTCTGTTTATTCCTCTTCTTATCTTTAAGGCACCTGCAGCCTCCCTTATATCAGGTCCGGTCAGTGTGCCTCCAGGCTAGTAGAAATGGCTCCAACCCTCGCTACAGCTTTCAGACGCCGCTGGTGGATGGCCGTCACGGCGGTCATTGAAAACCTCCTCTTCTCTGCTGTGCTGCTCGGCTGGTCGTCCCTGCTCATCATGCTGAAATCTGAGGGCTTCTATTCCTACCTGTGCAAAGCTACAGGTGCGTCAGCCTATACCCGAATTATCTTTTATGACCAGGGGGTTAGATCGGTGCAGATGTCTGTCTTTCTATGTAACGTCTAATGCAGTATTCTAAAGTAATCAGACTAATAAATTACATCAATTTTGGCTGTTTGTGATGCAGTAGAAATCTGCAGGCAGGGCTTTTTGTGTATTTTAATTGCTGCCAGCCTGTTTTCATCCTCTATCTTCCCCCAAAACACGGTCTGGATTTAATTTAGAGTTTGCAAGTTATTTTTATGGAGCTTCAGGGTATGCACAGAGCAACAATGAGAAAACCATCCAAACAGGTCTGTTGCAGCACCCTCTGTTGTGCTAGCTTGATGAATTTCTGCAGGTTTTGGGGCAAACCACAACAATTTTTATGTAATTTTACCAGCAAGTATCTTGAGGTGTGATGAAAACAGATTCATCAGCAAACTTATGAGCACTCTTACTTATTTAATATGCTGAATTGCAGTGAACTGCCTCTAAATAAGCTTAATACGGAGCTCTGCATGGTCAAATAAAACAAAGATAATTTCATTATCATTTCTTTCTGTCCATTGTTCACTATGATCAAAGGATATGTGGTGAGCTGCTGCATTCAGGGGGCCTTCATTAGGCTTTAAAGGGGTTTTGCCTTGGTGTTTTTGTGCAAGTGCAACAGGATATAAAATAAAAGCTGGTCTATCTCCATCAACTGCATGATCTCTGGCTTAGCAGCTTTCTTTCATCCTCCTATTGTATTTTTGTGTATTTTTCACAGTTTTGCAAAGGGAGAAAGATAGAAACCCAATCTGCTATTTGTGTGAAATAATTTAATTTCTCTCACCTATCTGTATACATTATCTGGTCTTTTGTCCTAGTTGCTATTGTTTTTTAAGTACTAGCACAATTGATGAGAGCAGAGTCTTAAACGTTTGAAATGTGACTCAAACTATTTGCTGGGAGAAAATAGCTCTTGTTTTGCACTGAAAGAACATTCAGATAAGAACTTTTAAATTTTGTGAACAAAGGCCTATTTTTTTGGAAGTGATGCTGAAGTTTTACACCAACTTCATTACACAGATCTTTTGTTGAGGACCATATTCTATCAATCAAACGTATATGAGATAATAGACGTTTGTGTTGTATACAAGGCTGTGCTTTTGGCTTTTTCAATGAAAAGGGTTTTATGGTGGATTCTGAAGCCCTGATATTGAAACCTGTAATAACACATTTTTGCTATGAGAAACAATCTTTTAAAAGTTTTACTAAAATAACATTTGCTCCACACATTTGCCTTGTGCTGATCTTTTTTTTTTCTCTTTTTTTTAAATAAGCAAATTCACCTCCTTCATTTTTATAGCTCTACACTGGTAGAGTGTTGGAAGTTCATCTGTTGTCATGAGATAAAAAATACTGGCATGACTTCTTGTGATTTCATCTCAGGTACCTGCACTAAATGCAAATATACATCATTGTCATTGTTCTATCAGCTGTGCAACAAGCAGACCTTTGTTGTACTAAAGTAACTATAAAATCAGCAGAGCTTTACTGGAAAAGAAACTGTTTGGTCCTTTCTGTCCTTTAGGCTCAGATGACTCTCTGACCTTCAGCTAAATAGCTTTTGGCCATTCTCCACTTCAGTTTGCTGTCTGCATTAGTGCTATGTGACGGCGCCCTGGAAAAAACAAGGTTCTTTAGATTTCATTAGGAAAGAAAACCATTTGAACCCAACAGAAGTACAATGCCTTCTGGGTATCCACTAATTAATATTTACTAACAAAAAGTTCACTGAAAATGTGCAAATTTTAGCATACAAACTAAAATTTGCACTGGAGTACATCTAGTTGCTGTGGAAGGTAGAAAAGTAACACCTGAATAATCATATGATCGTTGCATGATTGACAGATTACAGTGACTCAACCCACAAAAGTTCACATCACTCCAGAGTCTGTAGATCTGATCTTAAAATAAATGTCACAGCATATATGTTTGTGGGTGCTGCTGGCTTCTTACTAACTCATAATGACCTCCGTGAATATATGAAGATGCATAGCTATGCAGCATATCTGCAGCTTTTTGGTTTGCCAAATACTTCCCTAGAACATTGTTTTGTCAGACTATCTAAAACCTATCCTCGAAACACTCTGCAACCTTTAAGCCTTAAAATCTCTGTATTTTGGGGAAGTCTGACTGACACAAGTGGAAGTCTAGTCTGGGATTTCTGTTGATGTAGTCAGCTGCCAACTAAAGCCCCAAAAACATTACCGCTGACCTCAATTTTCAAGTCATCTGACTGCAAGACAGTTCTCAGATTTGTCTTGGAGTGAAATGATTAAAAGGATGTAAGATTCAGTCACAGAATGAGCAGAAAAACAACCTGTACACATTATGGGTCATATTTACTTATGGTTTGTTTTATTGTGTCTATTTCTATTATGTGGCCTTGCTGTCATGCTTGTTTGTCATGAATGCTGTGGTCTCGTTTTGTGGTTTTTCTGTTGGTGTTCCACTTATCTGTGTCAAAGGTTAGACAGAGGCAAAATGCATAACACTTTAAGTTTCTAACTTGACTCATCTCTGCGTCATCTGAGAGTGTCCCTCATTGTGCAAATATTCATCATCAGTCATCTGAAAAGCTTGTTTCTGACTAAAAGAAGAATGTCTTTAACAAAGGACAAACACGGGACGTTTGAATGGTTAAAATGTCTGTTTCTATGTAGGCTTTCAGATAACTATCTAATGAGTCCTTTTAAATCTGCATAATGACTATATCCTTGTCATTATTTCAAGGACCGTTTGTTAGAACAGAAGCCTGTTTCTGGGACTTTTTCCTCTCTCTGTTGTTTAAAACAACCATTGTTAAGTTTATCTCTTGGACATCTCACCTCTCACCAGAGGTGAGATGTGAAAACGGCATTGTTTTAACTTTTACTGTGAGCGGTATCTCAGGGCTTTCTATTGACACAATCTCCTAATGATTAGTCCAAATGTGTTGGAGGAGAGCTTGTTTGCACATGATGAAGCTGTGAAAGAAAAGGTCATGTGAAGAGACAGACTCACTTTTTTTTTCTTCATGTTGTTGACAGGAGAGTTTGCTAAAGTTTAGCAGGTGTGCCGTAAACACAGAGGGACCTTTCACTGAGGAGGATCAATTCTGCCTGGTCTTTGTGTGTATTTGTGTGTGTCTGTGCAGGGTTCTTCCCCTATTGACTCAGGTTTGCTGCGATCATTTGATTAGTCAGCAGGCGGAGCCGCCGAGGGACAGATGCTGCTGGCTGCGTTTAGCCACACAGTCAGCACTTAATGCTCCAAAAACACTTCAGATACCAGATTTGCTAGGAGAACAAGTCATCCTGCTCATAATGAAAAGTTTCCATTTTAAACTCCCCTCACCTAAGTTTTGGAACTATCAAGTGGATTCACTTAATTAAACTTTGTTAGTGATAAGATGCTACTTAAAGTATGAAATGACTTATCATTTGACTCGGCAAAATCTGTTCTACCTTATGAAGGCAGACTGCGACTCCGATTTAAAATGCAAAAGTATCCATACCCCTTCACATCTGTTTCAGACCTAAATCCAATTGAGAATTTGTTGTAAAATTTTACAAAATATATTTATAGGTGCTGTCAATCCTATCTGACCACAGGACAAGTGGCTACATTTGACTGAATATCGAATAACATCCTCACATTCATGTCAGTCATTTTGCCGGGTTCTGATGACTGATCGCCTCGGTTCTGCTTTGGCTGTGGGAACTAAAATCAGCCTGCTGCCAAAATCCAGCATTCTCACATCCCTCTGTGAATTTATGCATCCGCATTTAAACACTTCAGCAATCAGATATTCATTAAGTCCAGTTAGGTTTTCGCCTACTTAAACCTTTACAAACACAAACAAGTTTTCTACATCAGGAAGCATTTCATCTGACATCTGAGCTTCCTGTTGCCCTGAACCCACCCACAGCTCCCTTTTCCAGAGGGCTGCTGGCGTCAACATCTCCTTCCCTGTCCTGTTTCGCTGTGAGCTGACTCAGCGAAGAGAGAAACCAACGTTATGTTCTCAGCCTGAGCCCAGAAAGGAAACTCAATTTCAGATGCGTTGTTCATTAGATAAAGTTAAGAGCTTAGTTGCTCTTGACAGCTAAGCTCTTAACTGGAATAAAATTGTCTCTGGAAAATGGTTTCCTTGCATTTGGAGGGGCTGTGAAATGCAGATTCTCCATGAGGCTCTGTGACATTTTTATAGCAAGCAAGTCAAGGTGGGGGATGAGCTGTTCCCCTGTCGGCTGTGTTCCCAGCACACCATCTATCTGTTTATACCAACAGATTTTGACACAGCGATAGAGCATCAGGACAGAAATAGACTCCAAATGAACTCGGTGGACTGTGTTTACCAGTGATTCAGCTGAGGGAGTGAGACAGAAAGTTCCCTCCACCATACTAAAGTTCAGACGATGACTATTTCTGGGGGCTGTTTACCCAGGATTGAGTTTTCCCCCCTCTGGATTGTTTACTCAACCTTTAATTCATTGGTTTTTCAATCAGCTGGTCAGCTGCAAGGGACATTGGCAGTGAGGTAACAGAAGTTTCGTTCCCAGTAAGCAAAAATGGAAATGTTCACCAACAAAATGTCTGAAAGCTAATATATTACCAACATGTCCTGAGTGTGTCAGCACCAGGTAATACTACAGTTTGGTATTTCAGGGTTACATTGCCACGTGAAAATGAACGGTACACAAGTGGTTTTAAAGGTGACCCATCATTCTTCCTTGAACAGGTTAGAATAGGTCTGTAGGCTACACAAAACATGTTTATTACATTCTTTGCATGCCACTATTCTTAGAGGAGACCCAAGTCTGCTCAGTTCTGCCCCTTTTGAGCTTTATTCAAAATGTGCTATTCTAGGCCCTCTTGTCACTTTAACTCCAAATAAGCTGCTGCTGGCCACGCCCCTCAACTCAACGTTTACACTCCCACGTGAAAATGGCTGCAAACAGATGAGCAATTGCACAACCATACATCTTTGAAAAGCATTAATAGAGCCTCCTGCACAACCAACAAGGATCCCATAAGTGGTTTCTGGATGGTAAGTCAACAGTATACACCAGGGGTGTCCAAAGTCAGTCCACAAGGGCCGGTTTCCTGCATATTTTAGTTCTCTCCCTGGTTTAGCACACCTGCATCAAATGATGGGTCATTAGAAGGCCTAAGGAGAACACTGACTTGCTGAGGAGTTTGTTACTACCACAAGGGAGAGAACTAAAACATGCAGGATGCCGGCCCTCGAGGACCGACTTTGGACACCCCTAGTATACACTTTTCCAGCAGCCATTGTACAGCACATGCAGCGGTAAAACTGCCTGATCAAAGGTGTTGGAGCTCTGCTTGGGTTGCTAGGTGATGGGCTGGTGTTTCCTGGGGTTGCTAGGTAGTTAGCTGGACTTTGCTTGGGTTGCTAGGTGAGGCTATGCTGGAGTTAAGTAATGGTGCAGTGGTCAGTTGTGATTTAGGTTTTTGGAAAGGCTCATTTTCCAGACACCTAAAACCATTAACTGACTGCCAATAAAATGGTGTGTGTGTGTTTAAGTGCTTGGGTCATTTTAGAAGCGGTTGAGACAAAAATGTAAGAATAAAACATTTTATACATTCACATGTAAAGAAAAAATTGTTTCCCTCATTTCTTTTTTGTAGAAAACAGCTCCAACCTCAACATTTCCAACTCATCCCAGTCTGAGGCTGACGGCGAGGCAGAGGAGTTCCTGCTGATGAATAACTGGCCCATCTGCAAAGACCAGGATGAGATGCTGAATCTGGCCTTCACTGTGGGCTCCTTCCTGCTGTCAGCCATTACTCTGCCTCTGGGCATTGTTATGGACAAGTATGGTCCGCGTAAGCTAAGACTTCTAGGAAGGTGAGGAAAGAGAGAGAACTCCCTCTTCATTTAAAAATGTCTTCTTCTTCTTATGCATAACTATAACTTTGTGTTCCCAGTGCCTGCTTCGCCTTATCCTGCCTCCTAATTGCTTATGGTGCCAGCAATCCTCACAGTATGTATTTTTTTGTGTTCTGTTTGGCCCTCCATGATCTTGAACATCTACATTTTATTCAAGCAAGTCAGATTTGGCTTATCTGTCCTGTTTTACTCTCAGATCTTTCCATCCTGATCTTCTTTGCTCTGGCGATGAATGGCTTTGGAGGCATGTGCATGACCTTTACCTCTCTGACGGTAAGAACGAGTTATATTTTCCTGTTTTAGCTACACTTACACATGCAAAGGCAGAGGGGAACTAATTGGAGAGGCAAAAAGGTTTTCCCTATTTGTTTTTCCTCTAATAATAATTTTGTTAAAGAGGATGTAACAACACACACAGCAGAGCTCCAGATTCTGTTCTCAAGGGGAAATATTGTGACTCTCCAGAGTAGAACGGCTGAAATTTGGAGTTTACAGCCATCCATCTTGTTTTAGGACATGGAAATGAACATTTCATGAACCATTCATAAGGATGTTTGTTGTAAAACTCAAAGGGTTCTTCCACAGTTTCCTTTTCTTTAAACATATTCATGAAGTTTGTAAATTCAAAGGTGTTGTGATTTAAAAAACAGATAAAAGTTCATTTGTTCTCCCTTCCTGTTACCTTATTAAAATTGTTACTCTCTTGCATCCTGAGTAAATTGCAGACATGTCTTAAAATACTTTAGAAAGTGTAATTTTCTTTTAAATTGTCTTCCTTCTCTCCTATTTACAACTTCCACACTGAAGAGTGTTGTCATGAGATGAGAAGACAGATGAGAGATTGCTGTGCAGAATTGTTTAGAAAGGGAAGAGCACATGTGTGCATTGCAGAGCAGCTTGCCAATCAGCAGATACGGTGACCAGGATGATATCATCACTCAGATTGTGCTGCATCATAGGAGATAGCATGTGAGGATGGAGGCAGCTTCAGCGATCTATTATTCACTGCTGTGGTTTGAAGCCAGAAAACTCTTCATTGCTATTTCATTTGCAAAAGGAACATGGATTGTTGTATTTTGCCAGATGCATATTGACCTTAATAGCACACAACAATATGAGGGTTACACATAGAATCTGTGTTTGGGTTTGTGGTACATTGTGTCTGCATGATGACGCTTTCCTTGAACTGTGGCAGAATGGACATTCTGTTTTAAACAACTCACTCGCTCACACTCAGACATACTGGCGAGGAAGATCCAAACAGGAAGCTGCAACGGGAGAACTTCTCCACCCAATTCTGCTGTTATGCTGAGACTTTAATTAACACACACACGCACACACACCCCTGTTTCTCAATCTATCTTGCTCCACCTCCCCACCCCCCTTCCAGTCTTGGATTTGTTTTCCTTCTCTCCTGCTTTTTGCCTCCTCCGTCCTGTCGAGGCGGGACCCACATGCAGCTGTTAAAAGCATGTCACGGGTACGCAACAGTTTGTGGATGCTGCTGTTTGTGCAGGTGTGTCTGCACAGGCTGTGGTTTACAGCTTCCCATTGGTCCTAGGGAAATGTTCTAATTAGTTGCTGTTTTTATTTGTTTCTATTAGACATGGCCAACACTGAGAGCTTTAACAACCTTTTCTGTCATTTATGTGAATGGATCTCCGAATCCAGCATCATCTCTAGTTAGTTAGTCAAACTTTGCAGAAATGTAGTCCTTCT
This sequence comes from Poecilia formosa, assembly GCF_000485575.1. NCBI lineage: Eukaryota > Metazoa > Chordata > Actinopteri > Cyprinodontiformes > Poeciliidae > Poecilia > Poecilia formosa. The sequence goes on from NW_006800077.1 coordinate 286,556, forward strand.
TTCTTGGATTATTTTTTACCCTGCCTGTTGTTTTCCCAATCCTCCCCTCTCTTTGGCCACATTTAGCCTCCAAGGGAAAACATGGCCTGTATCTGGATGGAATGACATCCTATGTTTCAGAGAAGCCCTTCTTATTTCCATTTAAAAAACTCTCAAACAGAAGCCCCTCTATTCTGGTAATGGTACACATTCAGTACCACACCCACAGCAACACGTGAGGCTCTGTCTGTTACCCAGCACCAAGCATATTTCATATGTCTGGACTGTGTGAAAAGGTCACACGAGTGATCAACTTCCTCACACCCCTCTTGATGAAGCAGAAGCTGATATGGTTCTAAGACATTCAAAGTATTCATGAATAAGCTTCAAAGTAGAAGGAACTGGAAGACGTTAGTCGTTATATTAAGGATGTAAGGATTGGATAGAGTTATGACGGATGTAATCTCATGAGGAATCCTTGCAGTGCGAGGAATGTGCTTTAAGATGGAGAAGAAGCTGACGTCAGGTTGATGGAGGCATGCTGTCTGCTGTTCGTCAGCTGGTGTTTGCTAATCTTCCAGTCCACTTGGCTGCTCTTTATGATAGAAGGAGTCCCGCTTCATGCGTCAAGACAGGACCGGTCGGAGCTGGTTCTGGCAGCTGAAGTTTCCACTCGATGCAGCAAGAAAAAAAAACCTTCTTCCTCCTTTCGTTACTGTTTTTTTTTTCTCTCACACAGCCGTTTCCAGTTTCCTCTTTTTACTCAGTTAGTTTAAGTGGCTCAGCATGTTTCCCCTCCTTTTCCTTGGTCTAATAGTCACAATGCATTCTGCTCTGTCCACTTTAGTTTTCAACACTCGGCACACAGTCTTATCCAACACCACTTCCAAAACATGCACAGGAAACCTTGTTTGTAGAACATGTTCCCAGTTTTAGTCAAGGGTTAGACAAAAAAATCAGACTAGGAAAGTGTCCCTTCTGCCTAAGGAATTGTTGAAATATTCTCAATAACGATGGATGGGGTACACACATTCACCTCCTCTGTTTGCACCGATAACCTTCAGCCCTCTCATTCAAAAGATGACTAAATGCAAGCTCACCAGGACTGAAGTAGGTAAACATTACTGACAGCTGCTTTCAGGGTGTTTTAAGACCTGTTAGTCAGGTAGACTCAGTTTGACTGGAGACCAAAATGGCAACATTTGCTACATTTTCAGCTGGTGCAGTTCACTTTCACACTACTGTTGAATCAAACTACCAAACCCTTTTAAAAGCCCATTAACCTCCTCACCTGTGGTGGCGCTGCACTGAGAACCACTGAAGGAAACAACACAAACAACCTCTAAAGAAGACGAAATGTTACCAAAACCAGAGTGGCATCCGATTTGCAACATGATTTCTTTTTTTTTTTTTTTTTCCTTTGGAAAAACGATAAACCATTTTTCACACTAGCGCTAGACACTCACGTATGTTTTGGTTGTATTTACCCAGAATGCCCTGCACTATATGTTACCCGTCATGCCTTTGGAGCCGTCTCCAGTCTGGTTAGCATTCACATATATACATTCAAACTGCACTAGAGTTCACTTCAACAGAGACCTAAGTTTTTAGGTAGACCAGAGTTCGCTTTTTTTTGGTCCACATCAGAGTTCGATGGCACATTCACACCTTCCCAAACAAACCGGACTTTCTAGGCAAATGAACCACAGTTTGATTAAAGTGTAGAGTTGTTTAAAAAGCCAATATAAACAGAACAACAATATTTTTAAGGTTATAAAAAGAGCTGTTTTAAGCTACCCAAGTTGATTTACAATTTTGCACGACAGTGCTGCAAACAGATATTTAAGCCGCTCCCTTCGCCTGCAGCAACTCAACTGAACAATGATGGCTGACAAAACGCAGAGCTGGTGATAAAGTTTCAAAACTCCTGTATGTACAGAGAAGAGCCTTTATGACTTGTCAGTTGACAAGGAAAAAGCAAATAAGGTGGTCGAAGGTCGTTTGCCTGTAAGGCAGATGAATAGGAAAATCTATATGATGTTAAGCCTTTATTAAAGCTGTACCACAAAGTGGTGGCTAGGAAGCACTGCAATTTTGGCAAATCATTGAAAAAAAATCAACACATTTAAGATGAATTTAAGAAGCTTAGTTAAGCAAAATATTAGATTCCCTGCATTGGATTCACTTATTGGAAAGTTGACAAAGAAACTAGTCTGTCGAGAAGCAATAACAAAGACCATCCCTGATGTATCTGTGCAGATGAACATCCCAACCTATTATTTGTGTTGTAGCACAGGTTAGTAAACTAATAGAGGTGTTAATATTTTTAGTAAAGTTTCAAAGTGACGAATCAGAAAAGAGCAGCTGAGGTAAAAGAGGGGACAAAATCTCCTAAACAAACACTTTAAAAGACTGATCAGGAGGAGTCACATGGTGTACTTTGAAGGCTGAGAAACATAGAAAACACATTCCTTTGATGATTAAAAGTCACCAACACAAGCCACTGTTCTCTTTTGGGAAACCTAGTAGGAATTCTCAACATGAAAAACACCTTGAGACTAAGAGCCTCTGGGAAAGACGATGGCGATTCATTATTAATGATCTTAACTCAGACTGTACGTTATACTAAAAAAAGAAAAGATTGCTCCGAATCTAGATTATCTAGTAATTTTAAACTTCAGTGCAAAGAGTTGCCTCATGTGATAACATCCTAAAGCAGCTATAGACTGAAACATTAAACTTTACTGACTCTGCTAGTGTTGCATTCTTGTTCTATCAAAGCTGAAATATTCAGTAACATGGATATAAAATAAAAGCTAAAGTTTGGGTGATGCCTACTGTCAACAATAACATGCAGTGTATTCAATTCAAAATACTTTATTAATCCTAAAGTGAAATTAAATACTGTATTGAAGACATTTCAAGACGCTTCATAAATTTTAATAGTCACTGTTTTTGTTGTTGTTTTTTTTAATGTTTTTTTATAAATTTGGGAGTTATTAAATCCTTTAGCTTTTACCAAGTGAAACCCTGTTATGTACAGTTCTGATCAATTTACATCCACTTATATGACATTACATTAATTTGGGGTTTTAATTCTTTTTGTCGAAGAGACCAACAATCTCTTTGTCTTATTTTATCAGAGTTTACTACCAAAGACACTTGGCTGAAAATTTCTGAGCTTAATTTTGGGTCCATCTTAGTCCATAAAGTTGAATTTTTATCATATTGTTTCACATATTCTGACTCTGGTGTTTATAATGGACTTGGGCCTTGAAGGTTACTTTTTTTTTTTTGTACTTTATAATTAATTCCCATTCATTTGAAAGTGGCTGTTTGTTTAAGATGATTTAAACTTTGATAAAACTTTGTGTTTCAACAGAAAAATGAACAAACGCACATCAAAACAGATTTTGGATTGGATAAAAGACGATGACATTAAAGCTCCTTGCTCAGCCCTGTTAAGTAATTATTTATTGCCAGGAAAAGTGATCAAATATTGAGCTAGAATGACGCCAGAAGCTTGTTGATGCCTCAAGAGACTTTAGTGGGCGTAAAATCTCATATTGGAGTTTGTGTGTAGAATTTTAACCTTTTTGTAGATGAAAAAATCTGCAATAAATTCAACCTCATGCACCTTTTGGGTTTAAAATTCACAGAATTGTCGCATGACTTTTTCAACCTGGAAAAGGAACAGATCAAATCATTGACTTCATTGAAAAAATTTACAGTTGAATAACGGCATGGAGTCTAAACGTAAGCACATTTAAAAGAATATTTTTTTTTAACTTTTGTTTAGGAAATGACGGGAATGTTAGTCAGCTGATGAAGCATGCTCAGAGTCAGTCATGTCGTTTCTTCTGTTCTGGGACTGTTCCCGTTAAAGTTACAGCTGTGTGCGTTGTGGTCTGAACCCACAGCTGTTTCTTTGTTCCTCCATGTGTAACAGTTACAGAGCACTGACTGCCTGAATGATCTGGTTTATTTTCCTCCAGCTAGAAAAACACTTTAATCTTCATCTCATCAGGCCGAGCAGCTGCTCCTCCCAGCTACATGCTCACTCACACTTCACATCGCGACCAAATCCATTAATCCAGACTGCGTCTTTCGTGAGCAGCAGCCCAGACCGGGTTGTCACATGTTTTTGGAAAACGCTGGTTTTAACTGACTTACACTCGTAGTAACCCTGAGAAAATCTCAGAGTGACACAAAAACAGGCCTGTGCTTCGCTGTGTGTTTAGTGGGGTAGAGTAAAGAAACATTGTAATGAAGAGTAGCAATACTTTACCTATTTTTACTCAAGTAAAAGTAAAAAGTAGCCATCCAAGAAGTTACTCGAGTTCTGAGTAGCTGATGAAAACATCAATCATTTATTATTTAAAACTTCCATCAGATGGACCAAGATATTAAATTATGTGGAAATTTTGGTATTTTAAAAACCAAAATGAAAATGATTCATATAAATAACATGATTACAAAATAATCAAAAACATTTTCCCAACTCAGTTTCGTTCAGTGTAAAGCTTGTGAAACTTTTAACAAAAAACTACTGGTGTGTGTCACTGCCTGCTGAATTTATGGTTAAAACAAACTTGTTCTTTGTTCAGTGAAGCTAGTCACAGTTGCCAGAGTATCCATAAATCTTACTCGTTTAAAATTAAATAGTACAGCGCAGTAAAAAATATTCCTAAAAGTACATATTTTTCAGGCATGGTGGTGGTGCAAAGGTGAAGCGACTCCTTAGTCCTCAACATGGCCGCCCCTGTTCAATGACCTTTGCTGCATGTCTGCTTTCCTGTCTGACAACTATCAAAGAAGACCACTGGAGCCAATAAAACATTATTTTTTTAAAAAGAAATAAAAAAAATGGTATAGATCACATTTGGGCAAAAAAAGCAGCTTTGGGTCAGAACGTATCCACTGTCTCCACCTTTTGGACCAAAGGTTAGCCATCTTACCCTAAATCTAGTTTTCAAACTAGACTTCTTTGGTTCTGTGCTGCTGCAGAGGACATGGAAAGTTTTTAATTTGCTTTGAATTGTGGGGCCTACAGTGATTCTTGGGATCTCACTTTATGCTCCAGTTAGTCCAAAGGATGACATCTGTCTGGGTTGAACAGGTTCAGGAAGCTGGTTAATCTAGACACCTGTGGTGAACATTTTATCTGGATGGATAAATCATGACAAGCTGGAGAAGGATAGAAAAACTATACGTGACCCACAATACTGCCTTTAACAATCAGCCTCATTTCACTGCTGCTTTCTGTAGCTTCTAGAAACCACTCTAAATAATTCAAATGTCACAAAAGTACAGCAACAAATAATGTTTGAGGCTGACGTACATCACAGAGATAATTAACCACTCAGACATGCATCCACTCCTCTGTGCTTTTGACTTCCTGAAGAGCAGCGTTTACCGTTTCGTCTGGTTGAGTACGTGGTGTCCTCTTTTTGAGCTGTGCATGACTTGGTGCAACCCCAGCCTTTTTTCTTCACTCCACTGCTGCAAACACCAGAACACAGATGGTGTGATGTTCACCCAGTTCTGTTCACTACTGAACAGCTTCATCAGAAATCTGTGGGATTCAACATCGTCTGCCAACATGTGTGTATTTTACCACATTCTTTTCCAGTCAGTGACCTTTTGTTGGTTGACAAGGATTGGTGTAGAGCCTCCAGAGCTGTTTGAAGCACAAGCTGAAATCTGATTTTAGATAAGGAAATCCAATAGGTATAATTTTGTGTATCAGCTTGAAAGCTTTACTCCTGCAGAGAAAAGCTTTCAGCTCACATTCAGCAGCAGTCATTCTGCTTCTTTTTCACCATCTGGTCTCAATGCAATCACATAAATCAATGTAACGTTTCTTGACAATTTCTGGTGATTAAACACAACAAAATTGGGCTCAATTGTGAGATGGAAGAAAAGTTGTTCAAATTGTAGCTGATATGAAAAAGTTTGAGTATTTGTATTCAGAGCGATTTATTAAGAAGTGGCTTAAATAATCAGCAGCTTCATTAAGACTTAAAGAAAATAGCAGACAGAGGGAAGTTTGTTGCAACTCAGGATACAGCAAACCTGTGGTGAGATGAGACAGAAAAGACTAAAAAACATCAAAGGAAATGCACAAAACAGCATTGTGTGCTCTTTGGTATTAAAAAAATCAACAACTGTATGTTTTCCCCCCAGAGCATTTTTCACGTTTTATGTTGATGCTGGAGCCATTTTCCTGTGGAATCGCATAACCTCATTTATGCTTGTTAACTTCCAGTTTAGCACTAAATTAATAATAGAAGTGATGCACCAAGATCCTGTCAGATTACTTCAAACCCTGCAAATCTGACTGAGAGAAATGTGACCATCACAAATAGGTGCATGTGTTTTTTTGTTTTTGTTTTTTAGCTTCCCAACATGTTTGGAGACCTGAGGTCAACCTTCATCGCCCTGATGATCGGATCTTATGCTTCGTCTGCCGTCACGTTTCCTGGCATCAAGGTAAGTCCTCAAACTTCACGCCATTCTTGATTTGCTCCAGTTTGTTCAGCCATTACTTCTTAAAAGACAGCAAAAGATGGGTTATTGATTTTCCATTATGATGTTTTTGTTCGTCTGCCTCCAGGTGATTTATGATCTAGGTGCCTCCTTCATCTCTATCCTGGTGGTTTGGGCCGGCTGCGCTGGCCTCGTCTTCCTCAACTGCTTCATCAACTGGCCTCTGGAGCCTTTCCCAGGCCCAGAGGATATGGACTTTACGTAAGACCAAAAGACATGCTCACTCTGTCCGCGTCCTGCACACGTTCTTTTTGACTTGAAACTTCAATGTGTTTTAATATGTTTTTTGGGAATAGACCAACGTAGACATGAAGTAAATAAAAAAATTGTAAAAATAAAGGATAAAAATATTTTCTTAATCCCTATCCTTACTACAGAAAAGTATCCCACAACCCGATGCTGCCACCACCATGTTTTACAGTGTGGAGGATTTGTTCAGAGTGAACTGAAGGAAAAAGTTCCTTCAGTTCACTCTATCATTTTACCAAAGGATCCACCTTCTGTTTTAAAAAATACCCCTCTGAAGGTGCTCTGAGGGTGTTGTTCTTTCAGTTACTAAATTATTCAGCAGTTATTTCAATAATCAATTAATCACGAGCAATCGATTAATCATTGCTGCTCTAGCCAGATTCTCTCAGATCTAATTACAAAATATCCAAGTTCTTTTCATTAGCCTCCTCCTTGTGTTGTCTTGTTTTATAAAGTCCAATTAAAATACACAGTTTGTGGTCATTACAAAATGAGACATGGATACTTTAGCCTTCAAATACACACATAGCAGATTGCATAGATATGCCAGCTCACTTCAGTGTGGCAAATCCTCTTGTAAAGCAGCAGAACCCACTGAGCCCTAAAGGGGAAAGAACCTAAAGCCAGGAGATTGGCAGGATTTGCTCTCTTTCAAACTGGTCTTTAAAGGTGTTTTCCCTCTTTTCTCTGTTCACTCATTTTTTCTTCTTTTATATTTTTTCAGCTGTCATGTTGCATGTTTGCAAGATATTTGGGCTCACAAGGAACCTTCTCTGTCTCTTACCCATTCATGCGTCCCTTTAGGGTGAAGATCAAGTTCAGCTGGCTGGGCTTTGACCACAAGATCACTGGGAAGCAGTTTTACCGGCAGGTGACCACGGTGGGCCGCCGACTCAGTGTGGGCAATGCAATAAAGCAGCCGCAGCAGCCGTCCACAGATCTGTCAGCGCAGGACGCCAACAAACTGTGCCTGTCCACCGTAGACCTGGACATGAACTGCAAAGGCAGCGAAGAGTGTAAGTTACAGAAAGAACATCTCACTTTGAAATTCTGCAATGGTGCAGATCAGATTGAGGCTGATAGTAAAAAGAAAGAGGTAACCAATTTCTGAAGGTGTAGTAAAACCAGAGCCGTGCCACAAAAGGGATTTCTGTCTCAGCTTCACTTTTTTTGGCTTTATTCCCATCTGATCTGAACAAGCTGGATATTAACAGCGTGCTCATTTGAGAGGGAGCCAGGATCCCAAAATAAAACTGTTAACATGTGCCTAAATGATTTGATACCGAATAACATCATCCACAATTATTTTGGGTCAGTTAAACAATGATGTGCATGTGAGCGTCTTGGGTATCAGGTTGCTGGAGGAGCCAAGATGGAAATGATTCATGACTTTGAGGTTCTTGGAATGAAATATCACTTTAAGCTCATTTTAACTTCTTTAACCTGAACAAGCTAGTGGCACCCAAGTAATTAGGCCTGTAGTCATATCCAGATATACCTGCACATGGCATAACAACTGAAAGTACATCAAACTTTCTCCAGCTAGAGTGAAGCTTCACCTAATGCACTTAATGTTTCACACTGTCAGTCAGCTGGCTGAAAGAAAGCTGTTACCTTTTCCTCTTGATAAAAAAAGATGAATTCAGTTGTTTAATATTTCAGGTCCAGAAAAATGGACTAAAATAGCACCACTGATTAGCCTTAATAAGGTAACACTGCTTATAAACTGCAGTTAGCAAATTTGTTAACCAGTTGGTTACAAGTTTGCTACCCAGACTGTGGACTCATTACATGTTGTAAAGAGTCGCTCTTTAAAGAGTCAAAATAAACACAACTAATTTTAGTGTATTTTTTATTTTTTGCAAGATTTTGCTCAATAAAAGCGATAACAATTTGAACTTGAACTGCTGTTACAGCTGGAGCTAATAGCCAAAATAATTAGAATAAGTTTTAATAATTGTTCATTTTCTCTTATTAATAAATCAATTGGATAATGTCATACAATATTATTTTCAATTTTTATTTCACTGTGAGAATCTCAGCCCGTGCCTTATTAACAGCTTATCTGCTGAACACACCTCAGCACTCAGTCTTGTAGCGATAGAAACTGTAGATTAAACTGATGCATAAAAGGAAAATAATGGATTAGCCAAGCTAACAACCATTTTACATTCTTTTTGTGTAAAAAATTTGTAAAAACACCTGTACGGTCTTCAGATTTTTAGTTATGGAAGCCCTACATAATAAACAGAGACTTGGCCTATGCAGCAGTTACAGAAGAACCCTCTGCCCCACTTCCACACTACACCGACCCCCGTCACCTCTGCCTCCAGGCCTCTACTGGGCCTCTAAATTCTTCCTCAGGGTCAGGTTCTCCCAGCGGTAGGCTGGTGGGTTCCCTCTTGATCCTTTTGATACCAAATAGACCGTAGAACCAGTTCAGACTAATTTCTAGGAAAGTCACTCAGCAGGTGTGGCGCTCTGGCAGGGAGCTCCAGAGAGACATTGTTTGGGGTTGACTGGTTCAAACATGTGTGCACTTCATATTTATGTCTATTGAGAGCAGCTGTCCAGAACTGTACAGTCAATGTCAATTTTGTTTATGTAGCACTTCGTAACGACAAGGTCAGCTCCAAAGTGTTTTACAAAGAGCAACATAGATAGCAAAGGATAGACAAGAAAGGAATAAAAGACATTCAAACCAGAAGGAAGTTCTAAGAACAAAATCTGGTTGCCATTAAGAAATGGGTTTCTTGAAGTTCTTGATTCTCTGAATGGAAATAATGTAGAGAAGAAGCACGACCTTCTTCTGATTTAGCTGGTTATTAATCAGTTTCTGGCTTCGTCTAAAAATTGCTCATAGTATGTTTGTAACAGTCATAAATTATGTGGATGTAATAACAAACTAGAGACCAGAGTGTACTACTTTGGTATGTAAACTCCACTGGCTTCTCTCTCTCTGGAAATAAGACAGGACCCATTTTGATTGATATTCAGAAACAAACAAACTCTTTTTTTGTGTGCGTTTCTAAAAACCCACCTGCAATGGAAACCTGCAACAAATTAGTCCTAGGTTGCTTATTCTTTGCCCGATGCCGTGGTTAATGGATCGTGATCAGATTCTAATAATTCATGGCTAAAAGGGCTTGGAAAACATCCCAATTTCTTGTGGCCATGACCAAACATTTCCAGTGATTAGCCTGACATGCGTATCTGTTGATCAAGGCAATAAACCCACCTGCTCCATCTGTGCACTCACCACTAATTGGATGTTGTAGTACTTCACCATATGGACAGAAGTGTCCATTTTCCATTTATATTCACAACCTTCATTAATGATCAACTTTATCCACTGTCTGCTTTTCTTTGGATCCTCCTGCTCCTAATTCAGGTTCAGAAGCGTCACCATGGCGCCTGAAGGCAGCAGGAATATTTAGATGACAATTTCTCCTTCAAAATTATTCACAATCTTTGAACTTTTCATTTTGTTACATTAAAATAGGAAACTTCAATGTATTTTACTGGGATTTTATATAATAGACTGAAACAAAGGGGAGGAAACAATGCTCTGTGAACATCTCACAGAGCATTGTTTAATTCATGTAGAGCGTGTCCATCTTAACCAGCAGGCCGCTGGGAATGTAAGGAAAGCAGCCAAGACACTCGTGGTAACTCTGTCATAGAGCAACAGGTCAACCAGACCTTTAGAAAACTATTACTGTTTAGCAAGCAATCAAATATACCAAATGGTATAAATAAAGTTAATTTACCAAGCTGGCCTCATTGGAAGAGTTACAATAAGAACACCATAAAAAGTTCAGTTTACTGCTAAGGAATTGACTCTGGTCAAATGAAACCAAGCATAAACATTTCTGGCCTGCATGCAAAATATATAGACATAAACCAAAAAAGAATAAAATGTGGTTGTAATATGCATTAACTGAAAGTATCTGAACGCAACAGCACACCACACCTTTCAGATTTTTAGCTGTGGAAATTTTGAAAACATCTGTTTCCTACCAACTACCGTGTTTCCCCGATAGTAAGACACCCCCGATTGTAAGACGTATCGGGGGTTTCAGGGGGGTCTGCTAATATAAGCCGTACCCCGAAAGTAAGACATAGTGGGGCTTTTGGGGATAAAAAGAAAGTAAGACACTGTCTTACTTTCGGGGAAACACGGTAACAGTTGGTAAGAATCTACATCTTAAAGTGTATTGAGGTCTGAGGTTGTAAAGTGACAAAATGTGAAAATCTCAAAGAAAATTGAAAACCTTTTCAAGACGGATGCATTTGAAAATGAGCAACTGGAGCAGTCTTATGTCATCAAATAAGTGCAGAGAACCGAAAGTCGGGCATGCTTGTACTTGTCTGCAAGGTACATTATGATCTCCTGCTGCTGAAATATTAGACACCGTATCACCAGTCATCAAGCATGTGTGTTGATGTGTACACTTGTAGATCGTTCAAACTTACAATAGGCTATGTATGCATTTTTAAAACATGCCAGGCTGTAGCAGCTGCAATCTGATTCATTCAGTGGGAACCGAAATAAAGAAAATATGAACGTTAAATAAAACCCCTATTATCACAGCCTAATATTAGATTAAAAACAAAGTTGTTTACCTGCATAAGGTCATAATTAAAATGTGTCACCGGGCGATACTAGACAAATCTCTACAAGCCCAACCACTGTTTTTTAACTTTTAAAAGACAACCATTTGATTCATCATCAGTTCCTCTAAGGGGAGCCATATTCTGACCTCGGTCCTCACTTAATGCTCAGTTAATGCTCATTATCGGCCTGTTGATTTGATCAGAAGACGATGTGAGAGATTATGAGTGCAGAAGTGGCATCCCGCTGCTGGATGAGATAAAGTCAAGGTTTGGCTGCTATAAGATTTGCCCTGGGGGTTGTTGCATAACTGAACCACTGAGTAATTTATAGAGAACAGAGTTGCATTGGGTGCACCGAGTGCAAATTATGAAATATCTCCAAATAAATACCCGCCGTGAGCACCTGCACTTGCCACAACCAGTCAAACATCACACTTTTTATTATGTCTAATGTCTTTTTGATCCCTCGTTTAAAGCATTTTATTAAATCTCGCCTCATCTTCTCTGCAGCCCAGTCTTTCATGAGGAGCATCTTCAGTCCCATCTTCTTGCTGAGCCTCATCACCATGTGCGTTACACAGCTAAGACTCATCTTCTACATGGGAGCCATGAATACCATCCTGGAGTCCCTTACAGACGGAGACCTGAACACAGGTGAGTGTAACCACCCATAAGCTGCACATAAAAATGCAGAAGCTGCTGTGTGTGTCTTTTATCTTTAACCTCTGGACGTCCCTGTCATGCCTGCTTCCTGCTGCTGTTACAGTGGAGAGGATGCAAGTGGGTAAGAGCGCTGAGGCCCGGTTAACCACCTCCATCCATCCCCTCCTCCACTGTCTGTCCTCCTCAGCTGTCTTTGCTGTCCAACATGCATCATTTTTCTGTTGTGCTCCGGATCTGGTCTGAACGCATAATGAGTAACTGTGTGTTTGCTGTGTGTTCCTCAGTGAGCGTCTACACCTCCATCTTTGGCGTGCTCCAGCTCCTGTGTTTGGTCACCTCTCCTGTGATTGGATACGTGATGGACTGGAAGCTCAAAGACTGTGAGGATGAGAACGACAAGACTGTCAAAAGGTGAGGGTGCAAGCTCTTAGAGATCCAGAAGATACAGCTGGAAAACAGGATAAAACATGGCAGCTGCAACTAACAATTATATAATTATTCTACCAATTAGTCTGACAATTAATCAGACAAAAAAAATTACCAGTCTTGCAATTTTTTATTTAACTACTTAAGCTTATCTTTTACAATATTAGAAATGCATAAAAATACTAATAAACAAGTAATTTACTTTTTTTAAATGATAAACATTTTATTAGCTAAAATGCATTAACATAGAATTACTTAAGTGTAAACTTGATCACTTGTAATAAAGGATGCACCTGGAGCTAAAAAAATCAGACAGATATTTTGACTATTTTTTGATTGAACCTGGATATGTTGTTCTTTCAGCAAATTGACTTTCTGGAGTCTGTGTACTCCAGTTAACAATTAATCGATTACTAAATTAGTTGATAATTTCAAAAAACGACTAATCCGATTAAATATTTCTGTCCTAAAACATATATTCTTTTCATTTTCTGATTATTATTATTTTTTTTTTTTATTTAATTTCTTTTCCTCTAATCAGTGAGCCTGGCCAGCCCCGGCGCCCAACCAAAAAGATTCAGAAAATCATCAATGCAACTAGAGCCTTCATCTTCACCAACCTGCTGCTGGTTGGCTTCGGAGTCACATGCGTCATACCAAACCTCCCGCTTCAGGTGTGAAACTGTGTGTGTGTGTGTGTGGGTGTGTGTGTGTTGCTGCTCTGCAGTGTTATAGATATTTGGGGATTCACATTTCCAAACATGTGCCTCTGTTGCTCCACTCAGGGGTAACACTGCAGATACAGGCAGTTCTCTCAACCCAAGCTGCAAAAGCGCTGAAGCAAAATATGTTTCTTGGTTTTTTACCGACACCTACTGGATAAAGTTAATATTACTTCTTATTTATCCATTTGGTTCTGAATGGCCTTTATCAAAGATGAAAGCCAGCTGGTGCTAAATATAGACCTGCTGTGCTGTAAAATGATTGCTAAAGGACAACATGTCTGTTTTCTCTTTTCTTTACAGATTCTGTCCTTTGTCCTGCACACAATAGTGAGAGGCTTCATCCACTCTGCTGTCGGAGGCCTATATGCTGCTGTGTAAGTGTGGGGCATGTTTAAAAGATGATTGCAGCAAAAAAAGGGCTACAAATTTGGTTTAGGAAAAGAATTCATTCCTCTAAAACTTTTTATATTTTATGAGTACTCAACTCAAATCATCATTTCAGTCCAAATATGCTCACATTGTAACAATCACCTTTGCAAAGAACCCTTTGACACATTCTGTTTGTCCTCTACAGGTACCCGTCCTCTCAGTTTGGCAGCCTGACAGGCATGCAGTCCCTGATCAGCGCTCTGTTCGCTCTGCTGCAGCAGCCTCTCTTCATGGCCATGGTGGGACCCTTGGAGGGAGACCCTCTATGGGTAAGACACACTCTCTGAGACACCAGCATGATGGAGTGTAGTTCCCTACTCTGCATCACCGTTTATCACTGTCTATCTGATGCTCAGGTGAACGTGGGCCTGCTGGTGCTGAGCATGCTGGGATTCTGCCTGCCCTTCTATCTCCTGTGCCACAGCCGCCACCTCCAGCGCCTGCGAGACGAGCGCAACGACGACCCCAAGGTCTACGTTAAGATGAATAATGGCAGCGCGCCGGAGGCCAGCGTGTAGAAAGGATGAAGACATTTTTGTTTTTTAGAAATAAACAAGTATGGCACAGAGAGGAGGAGGAACGTGTGGTGAACCTGTACACGGACACATATATCGAACTGTTGATTCTGCACACGTGAACACTGTGATAACTAGTTTCACCTTCTGTGATGCTCTGTGAAAAAGCCAACACAAACTCAAACACTGCGGGGAGATGACAGTTCCTCCAATCATGATCCAAAACTGACTACAAAGGGAGAGAAAAGACAGTTCACTTCTCCCCAAATCACTCTTCCTCCTCCTCCTCCTCCTTCTTCTCACTCCTGCCAGTGCTATTCAGAAGCACAGAAAATGGCAGCTGCCTGATATCAACAGTGTGGATCTGAATTTAACCAGCAGGGGGCAGTGGTGCTGCATTCCTGCTCACTTACTCAGCTTTTTCTGTGTTCACAAAGAAATTTGAGCAGCATCCTCTGTGCTGTCATCTCCACTTCCTCCTGTTGGACTCAGTAGAAACCCACAATGCAACAGCTTTGAGATCGGGGCACAACACACTGATAAGTCACTGAGGAAACACAGCAGCCCCTGTGTTTGTGTTATATTGTCAGTGCATGATCCCAGTGACAGTGCTGATCCGTTGTTTATGTTTTACTCAGCCTCCTGAGCAGGACAACAGATCTACGCACAGCTTGTCGTTTGACAAACCTGTCATATCTTGTGTTAGTTTAGATAAGGGTCTCTGTGTGACGTTCAATCATGACCCCATAATATGAAGGAATGTTTAGAGCAGATAGACAGCACATTTTTAAAAAAAAAAACATCAGAGTAGTGTCCATACACAATGAAATTATAGTATTTGTTCATCTCAGCAATAAGTATTTCAGTGCAGTGGTGGACGCTGGACATTCATCCAAATACACGTGTTCATTTCACCAAGTCTCTTCCTGCACTGTGGACGGTGCTAGTTAGAATACCAGAAATGTGTTTGTGTTTCACGGTGGAGCTGAGGTGGTCGTACTGCAAACAAACAAATCAAATATCAATTTTTTTTCCCTTCACAGGTTGATTTCCAAAGAGTTAGCGTAGCTGCAGTTTCATGTAGCGTTTGCTTCCTGTTTCGTATACGTTTCATGGTGATTTCACAACATAAAACCTGATGTTCAGCACCACCATCAGCAGCAGCTCAGGGAAGGTTGACTCCTTGTCGTACACCTGGGAACAGCAATTTGCTTGATGGTAACTAGGCATAGGCTGGAATGAGATTCTCATAGTGTGGTAACCTAACACAATTTCACAGTATTTGCACAAATATTTACCACAAAATTGTATTACATGGCCAAAATTATTATGTTGAATACAGAACCACAACATTTAGTTTTTATGTGAGGATATTATATTGTTTTTTTTCTGCTCTTAAAAGACGAGTATAAGAGCTGATAATAGCTGGTTAGTGCAGCTATCAGCTCTGGTAGCTAGCCTGCAGTCTGCTTCTGCACACTCGTAGCTCTCCAACTAGATTTAAAACAGCGTTACCTTAATAAGAACGATGGGTGGTACTTCTTTATTAAGTGTCTTCTCATTACAAGTACTTAAATAAACATTGTAAATTACTTTTACTGTTTTAAAAGGGTTGTCTTGTAATTGCAACAGGCCTCTGCCTGACAGAGAAAACCACAATGATTTATTGTTCAGAGGGGGAAAAAAAGCTGAATGTAATGAGCTCAAACACAGACAAGAAAGACTCTTTGTCTTTTAGAGAGACAAATAAAACAGAAGCATGATGTGCTGAATATTATTCAGTTTGCCGACTGTAGATGCCACACAGTGAAGCTTGTCATAAGGTGAATCCAGGCAGGATGACCCTCTTTCCTTCCATCTGTAAAACTGTCTGATAATCACTTTCAGCTGCCCCGTCTGCAAATGTAAATCGTTTACAGGTGGCCGAACTGAGAGATGACACTCTGCTGCCTTCACGTATTCCCAGCGACAGACTTTCAGTGAGGATTAAAAAAAAAGCACATAATGCACTTTAAAACGTCTAAAATGGACCTTATTTGCATATTTCTGCACAGCTTGTTGTTGCTGTTTCTAACACACGACTCCTTAATGGTGGTGCACAGTGGAAAGAATGTAGACCCAGGGCTTTTGGATGTAGATTTGTTCATGCTGTAGAAGCTAAAAGATGTTTTTATTATTTTTTTATAATCAGAAAAAAAAAGAGGCGTTGCTTCACATTTGGCCTTTATTCACACAGAAGATGCAGCAGAGTCTTGTCTCTCAGTTCACAATCCATTCCTTTTAGACAGAATGTACTCATATTTTACTAGAAGAATTGCACAGTTATTTAAAGAAATCAGACATTTTAAATTGAAATGCACAATTTGTCCCTCATTCAGATTTAATTTTGATAACACTTCCTCTCCTTCCGGAAATAATTTGGGGTTGTTATGAAAAAGAAACTCAGAGGCAGGAATTTGGGTTAAAGTGTTTTGTTTCTGAGTTCCTGGTATTATATTAGCAGTATTTACAGGAAAGTCATCTAGCATTGCTAACCAATGTGAGACCTGAGCCTGTGCTGAACAAGCGATGAGAAAATGGGAACGGAGTCACTGACTTCCTTAGTTTACTTGCCTCATCCCACCGAACCCTGACCCCAAAGCGATTTTGTGTATTCTTGTTCATTTCAGTGGATTGTTTTGTTTCCTGGTGAGGAATTTTGGGTGTTAGCTTTTAATAGTTATGTAGGTGTGATGCGTAAAAGTGGGGATATAAGAGGAAAAAAAGATATACCTTTTTTTCTCCACTTGACATTTTGTATTTTTTCCTATCATGTCTGTCTTTACTTTTTTCCCATTCTGAGTTTACAGGATTGTGCATTTCCATGATATTTTACCTTGTATGACTTATTTTTTGGTCTTTTCCACAGTGTAACTATTGTCGGTGACTTTTCAAAATATGTTATTTCAACTGAAAGGAAAAAAAAAAGTTTGAATATATGAAATAAACAATTATTTGTATATTTGTCTCCTGTTTTTAATGGCACCAAAACAGGAGTGTTTGAGTGTTTTTCTAAATTGTTTTCAAGTGATTTAGAAAAGGGGAAACAATACTTTCCTAAATCACTAGGTCTCACACTTCCATGTTAAAGGTAATATTTGGACAGCATTGTTATGTATGTACAGCTGGGCTGCCAAAAAAATTATAGAATTGACCCAAATTCTTTTTTTATTAAAATACTTTTTAAACCTATTTGTTCAATTTATGAAGTTAAGTGACTGACACAACTAAAACTACAACCTTTTTTCCAGGTCAACCAGAGAAAAAAAATACCTGAACCATCTAGTGTTAAAAAGAAAATGCTTAATTGCTTGTAATTTGCATTTATGAAACAAATGCTGGCTCCAGTCTTAATCTGCAAATGATTTTGTTAGTAGAAGCAATTGCTTGCGAACCTTAATGAGTTGGAACAGCTGGCCAGTTTTCTTGGAAAATTGGCCAGATTTCCAAGATAATCTGTTCTCTTGCCCTCAGCAAGAGGGCAATAAATTAGCAATAAACTAAGACAAGATTCAGATAGAACTCATAAGGGACAAGAATAACAGACGTAATAACTCTATTAAACACAGTTGAATTTTCATTATTTCTTTGAAATGTAGTCCTTAAATGAAATAGACAAACATTTTCCTGGTGGTTATGGACATGGATGTTCTGCTTCTGTTTAAACTAAATTGAGGCAAGAGAGGTTCAAACTTTTGGGTCTGAGGTTTAGGAGGCTTGTCTATGCGTTTGTGTGTGTGTGTGTGTGTGTGTGTGTGTGTGTGTGTGTGTGTGTAGAGGAGGAGGGAGTGTTCCCGAGAGCTCAGGCCGCTCTGGGCGGCTGCCCATATCGCCCATATCAGAAACACCGCCACTGCATACTTGGCATATCAATAGTCACTTATCTGGTTTGTCAATTTCACATAATTCCAGGGGTGGATATAAAAACAAAGAGTAGTTTTATAGCAACATGCAGTATGAAACTACATTTTATTTGTGCGGTGCATACATTTGGTTCGTATTTAAACCAGAAGCGAAACGTTTGGCTCGAGAAAAACTGGTAAAGCTGGTTGATTATTTTCCGACAAAACCTGAACGCAACTGCTTGTTACCTGAAACTAGGTGGGGACTCCTCCTCTCCTCGGCCGCGCCCCTTCTACACACACGGCATCTAACAGGAAGAAAAGTCCCTTCAAAGCAGTGAATGAACAGCTCGGTTCGGCTCATTCCACACTCGGACACGGACGTTTGGACGGACGCACAGCCACCATGCTGATTAAGGAGTTGTAAGTACGCTTTGACTTCAAGTCGGTGCTTTGTTTCCATTTCACTTCGACGACTTGAAAAGTTTGAACTAAAATAAAATCTATTGAACTGCTAGAAAATTGTTAACTAGACCTTAAAAATGAAAAGTGAATGTTTCGTACTGTATGACTCACTTTTATTTGCTTTTTTTTCCCTCAAAAGCGGCGTCTTTTCACATATTTTAGTATCTAATCCCGGAGTTGTTATACGCAGAACTTCATTTAGATTTCTTCCTGTTTCTCTCAATTTTTTTGGTTTAGCAAACATGCAAAGAAGAGTATTTAGAAATAAGTCCAGGTGAACGCCTACCTGAGTATATGAAACTTCGGCTTAAACAGGCTTACTAAATTGCGCCTGAAACAGCGGTATAATGGAGTCAAGTGTTGAAATTGGGCTTCAGAGCGGTTTAATAAACAGGGAGACGGAGGCTAACGGAGCAGTGAGGGATTCCCTCGCTCCATTTCCTTTCCTGAAACCATTATCCCACGCTAAAAAGAAGCATTATTTAATAAAATGTAGGACTGCATTAAATGAAACATACCGGCAAGTTTAGAAGAGGACGTTGTTGCTGCATTTCTTTTAAAACTTTCCTTACAAGACAAGTGTTTGGGCTTATGAGCTCCTATAGTTTATCACTTCTTGTCATATGCACATCACTGCTGGGACGACGTCCAGCTCTAACTGTCATCTGACCACGGTGCAAAGTACATTACCAGGCTCAGCCATGTTAATTACAATCCCTAATAAAGCTGGATATGCCTTTAGGTCATACTAGTGCTAGAAGAACATGAAACCATTTCAATTGTTTGTTTTCCTCTTTTGAATCCGAACATCTGATCTTATTTTAGCCCAGTAGGGAACAGGTTGATGCCTTAAAAGCTCCTCGTCCACTCTGATCTGTCTTATGAAATATTCAAGCTCCGCTAGACTGACAACAGTTCGTCATTAATTCTCTATTGTATAGGAGGACAAAGAACGCATACAGGCACTGGAAGGCAAAGTTTCCACTAAAAACTACAGACTTGTTTGTTCACTTTACGGGACACGTCTTGATTGCGGCTTCATAATTTCCTCTTCCTGCTCGTTTAGTTCCTGTGATACTGGAGACTCCAGCAGAAGATCACATGCTTTGCTACTTCCCAGTGTACATTGTGTATTGCATAAGTGCACTTTTTTCATCGACGTTCTGATTGAGCAGTGTGTAAACAGGAAAAATAAACATATGTTTGTATCTTTTCTTTATAACTGTGTGATCCATGGGGTGAGGCCTTGGTTTTCACCTGTTGACCTGGAGGTTTACTCGCCTGTGCCTGACGGACCTTATCTCACTGAGTCCTACTCTATATTTCAGCTCACGTGTAGTGGAAGTTAGATGAGTTGTGTGTTGAAGTAAAAGCCATAAATGCAGGTGTTTCCTCATCTCTGAGTGGACCAGGAAGGCCATCCTTTCACTATGGATCAAATATACTATCAGGAGTGTTTAATACTATTAAAGTGTGTTTTTTTTTCTTTCCAGAAAAAGAAGTATATATAGTAGTTAGTAGTTTTACAATGAAACTCGGCTTAAATCTGAAAGTGGCTTTGCCTTTACTGTACCTTCTTGGGAACTTTTAATTATCCTGGGTAAATATTAGTATTTGCAGGTTGTACTGTTCCTATAAACCCCGCAGGATTATGTAATCACTGTTTGACTGAAAAGAGGAAAAGCTTTATAATTTCTCCTTGTACAGATATGATGTCTCAGCAGTAAATCTAACTAGTGTGTTTTCATCACTTCCTGCTAATGTGTGTCCTCTAATGAGTTATGTTTGCTTTTCCTCTCTCTCTTACAGCCAGATTGTCCTGCCCATCTCAGTCGAGGAGGTACTCATTTATTTACTTCACTTTCAATCGTATCAATAAAAATACAAGATTATTGACCTCAACAGAGTGTACATGTTTTATATTCAGATATGTGTTGGATCCCCGCTATCTTTTATCTGCAGAATGTTTTGTTTTTCTCACTTACTTGTTGTACAGTCAGAGATGCAGCTGTCAGAATTTTGTGCCAATTTTTTTTTATCGGCAGCTTTCCTAAGATGTAGGAATTTTCACTCATTCTGATGTTGAAAATATGTTTTCTAGTTTTCCTGCCTAAGCAGATGGTGATTATTTATGAGCAAAGATGGCTTCACGCCACTGTGTGCAACGGCAGCGAATGCTGGTGACTGACTTATTTCAGTTTGCGATTCTGACCCTGCTGCCTCTTCAAGATGATTCATGTTGGAGAACAATGGCAGTTGAACAGTTGATCAATCACTGTTGAAGATTAAGTGTTAGCTACGTGTGTGTGTTTGGTCGGGGTTAATTTACTGTAATGGTGGTTTTTCCTGAATATTCAGGTGAGCAGGTTCTGTTTCTTCACCTCTCCCTGCACTGTTAGATGGGTCCCTCCCTTTTTATTCATTGTGCATTTTAATCCAAATGTCATGTAAAACAGAGAAGTCTTTTTTTCCACTAGTGTGCCACACAGAGCAGAAGCCAGCATTTCACTCAAGCATGTACCCAGTTTGTCTTGTGGCCAGCTTTTCCTCCCCTCAGTGTGGAAAGTTGGTTCACCTGATAGTTGAGCAACAGGGATGTTTACGCCATCTTGTCTTGGATCACATTGGATATAATTTAGGGATGCCATGTGCAATCCTAATGCTTATTGTGGATTTGCAGTTTCAACATTCAAAATCATCCAACTCAAACGGATGGCTACTGTTACCCGTTTTATATTTTTGACAGAGTCGAGGTGGAATAATAAGAGTTTACTTCCCAAAGTTGGATCAGCCATTCTAGCGGCCGAACTGGCTCCTATTACACTATGCTTGGGTCAGATGAATGTATCCCTCTGACACAAGAGCTAGGCTTCTCATCTAGCGCTAAACGGTTAAAAAAGTGGAACCCTTCCTTTAGATCAGGTTTCATGAAGTTTTCATCTGGGGAGTTACAGATTAATAATGCATGCCAACACATCAAGGGTGTCTACAGTCAGAGAAACGCAGAGTTCAGTTCTGGCCTTTTTATGGTCAGTAGTTTATATCAAAATGATATAATATTCTTTCAGGATTACTGACTAACCTTCTATTTAAAATACTCTCAATTTTGAGTCAGTTGAATCTATCAGATTATCAGGTTTTAAACAAGATAAATGGAAATAATCAGCTGAATTACTGAATGAAAAGGGTCAGGATATATTGTAGTTTAGATAATTGCAAGAAATCAGAGTCTAAAAAATGCTACTACTGTGTCCAGTTTGTTGTCAAAATATGGACATTCTGCATCACAAGTCACAGAAAGGAATCAGCTGTTTATGTTTGAATGTTTACATAAAACATTAGTATCATGTTCTGGCCTTCGTAGCACACCAGTAATTTTTGTTTGAGAAGTTGATGCCGCTCCATCATGCAGCTCAGCTGAATGAACATATAAAATGTTTGAAAACAGAACAGTATAATTTGCATTTTGCACCCTACATCTGACTCAGTTTTTTATTATTATTTTGCTGATCTGGGATTGCCCTGCCATCTTTGTTTTTTTTTTTTTTATCACCTACTGGGTCTGCTTAAGAATGACGACCAGCACACCCTTCCGGATGATAATGCTCTAAGTGGACGTTATTAGTTAATTGATTGGAACTAATTTTAATCTAATGAACAATTGCAAGTTGATTAATTGTCTGCATCCCTAGGAACCAGGACACGCTGCAGGGAATCTGTTTCTCTGTTGGCTTGGGAACGCCTTTGGATTCCCCCAGAGAATCTGGTTCAAGTGGCTGTGAACTGATCCCAGATTAGATGGAGATCTAATCTGGAACAAATGACAACAAATCCTGACTTGGAAACTTCAGACATCCAAAAATGCACATTTCCTAAATGAATTACCTTGAATCTGCGATAAATCCAATGAAAAAGAGGTTAAAACTGAAAGGCCTGACTAATTTTATTATTGTAACAAAAAAATAAATGACACACATTCTGAATGGCAGAATGTTTATTCAGCTCCGACTCAAAAGCTTGAAGTTTAGTTATTCTGAGGTTTATTTGTGTGACTCAGTCCATAGCAGCCTTTTACTTTCGTCATTGTGGCTTTTGTTCAACTTTAAAACACACGCCTTGACCCTGTCGGTCTGTAGCAGGCTGTCTTTTCCTTTGACCAGCCTGATAGACGCAGTTCTGTGCCTGAAGCTGTAACGATTGTTGTTTTCTGGTTGTTACTTGCTGATGACCGTTTGTTTCCTTCTGGGAGCTGTCTGCTCTTGTCTTTGATAAGTCAGACTGGTTCTGCATGGCAGGTAACATTCCTGGTCACAAAGGAGAAGCTGAACATCCAGTGCTACCGAAACAAGTTGTTGGGCTGTAGCAACGCCTTGCCTCTGAGTTGAAGAGGGTTTGTCTGAATCCAAAAACAAGATTATGGCTTTTTATGTGTGTGGTTGGGCTGCTTGAAGCACCAGATGTGGCATTTCCTCTTCAACTGTAGCCCACTAGTAAGCACGCCTCATGATGACACAGCAGCTGCCCTGGTGGACCAGACGTCTCAGTGTTGACAGACCTTTTTGTTTAGTCGGTGTGTGTGACGAAGCCGACTACTCCCAAGGAGCAGGTCACTGTTTCCAGTGCTACAGCAGTTCTGCCTGACTTGGGAGGAAGAAAGACAAGTTTGAGAGAAGCTCACTCAGCTGCTTTTCTTCTGAAAAAGTATTAAATTGGTAGTGGTTGGAAAACTGTTTATGATTGGTCATTGTGGCTCTTTATAAGCTTCTCTTTCATAGCTTTCCTGCCATTCAGAGCACCTTTTGAAATATTTTCAACCTGATTATTTGTGTTGACTTCTTCTAGAAGTGCTTTACATATTAATCACATGTTCTTCTCTGAGACTTAAACAGATGTAAATCTCTGACTACATCCGAGACATGTTGGTACACATTCAAAGCAACAGCTTAGAGAGATCCTTGACTTTAGTTGGCAAATGTAGCATCCTAGTTAAACACTAACTTTGTAGCCTTGGCTGTCCAGCATGTGGGGATAATTAGTATCTCAATGCTGAGATGGTTATGTTTTGATGACTCCGTTCATAAAGAAAATTTTATTTGAGTGCGTTATGAATTTGAACTCTAAAGATAATCTTGCAAATCACCCGAAACGAATCCTTCCAACTGGTTGGAGAGGTTAGGAGGAAAATCTATCGGAGACCGAGAGAGACTTGAGGCCAAGGCAGATCTTCACCTTCCACAATCAGAACAAACTTGTGTTTTAATTTCAGTATAAATCCAGATGTTCTGTGAAGGTCTCTGAGGTTTTTAGTGAACAAACTGGGGCTGCAGCTACTGATTAATTTAGTAATATATTATCTATTGATTAGTTTAATGATTCATCAGGTAAAAAAACTTTGCACATTCAGATTTTTCATTTAGCCACTAAAACATTTTTATACAATATTAGAAATGCATAAAAAAGGATTTTTAAGATGACAAAATAAACATTTTATTTCCTAAAATGCAAAAAGTTTTCCTTTGCTGTATGCTTTATCATGACGTCTTGTTTTTTTTTTTTTTTTTTTTTTTTTGCTGCATTTAAAAAGTACTTTTATGTACAAGTACATGTGAAGAACTCAGACTTTTTTTTATTTAATTTTTTTTACAGAATTTGAAATGGGTTAAGCTAAAACTTCCACTTGAGGATTTCTGGGTAGAAAATATTCTCAAATAATTTTTTTTTTTAAATTCTTCAATGTAAAACCTATTTTTTGTACAGTTTACTACTCTGACATTCTTTCAACAAATGGCCTTTTTTTAGGCTGTTCACTCCCGTTAACTGTTGTTGGATTACTTAATTAGTCATAGTTATGTCAACAATCGAGCTCTGTTTAATCTGTTGCCTGACAATAAATCGTGGTGCATCTGCAAACCTACCAAGACTTGACCGTTTGTCTCAATTGACCCCTCAGCAAAGATGGCATAAATAAGCAGCTAAGACATAAGTTGTGGCTCTTGTGGAGCCACAGCTCAGGTGCAAGAATCTATTGAAGGACAACTGTTAGTCATGCACTACACAAACAAAAAGGAAATTACTAAGAGAAATCATGTTGTTGGCAGTTTGCCACAAACCAAGTGACACAGCAAACATGTGTTGCACATGTGTTGCAGAATACTGTGGCATGAACACATAATCTCCAATGTGAAACAAAATGCTGGCAGCATTATGGTGTGGGGATGCCTTTCTTCAGCATCAGAGTTGGTGGATCTAAATACTGGAGTTGGGTTCAACTTTCAGCAGGATGACGACTGTAAGCATACAGCCAGATTAGCTAGGGAAGGTTAGAAAGGCCCAGTCAAAGTCCAGACCTAAATCCACTTAAAAATCTGTGGTAAAACTTGAATATTTCTGATTGCAGACACGATTCATCCAGTTTTATATAGGTATCGGCTGATATTTACAACTGGTTTTAATTTCCATTATATTGCCGTTTGTTTACGTGTTTCTGAAGGGGCCGTGTGGTATTTGCTCGATCATGTAACGGTGATTGTAAGGCAGTGCAGGATGGTAGGAGTGTTTAACTGAAGCAGAAAAGCAATGTAAGTGGTGTGGTTGGTTTTACAGTTTTGAAAGTGTAGGGAAATGTATAGAACACATCAGTAAATATTGGTTATCAACCATAGCAGCAGTTTGACCCAATTTTTTTTTATATTGGTGCATCACTAGTGGTGAAGGACCCCAAAGACTTGCAGTTGTAATTGCATTGAAAGGCAGTTAGAAACGGGGCGTATTGGAATAATGCATTCTACATTTTTTAGATTTCTATTTCTTACCTTACAAAGGTAAGAAAACATTTTCTTACCAGAAAACTTGCTAAACCCGGTGGTTGGGCGTTGGGGCAGTCATTCTTCCAGCGGCCCGTCGTGTTTTTGAGTTAAAAATGTTTAAAGTTGACAGGAAACTTGAATATATCACTTGATAATTATGCGTTATTGGAGGATTAATACCTGAACACCAACTATAATGTCTTAAAAAATGCAAACATAAAAAAAAAAACTTAAAAAACTAAGCAATGCTTAGCCTGGTGGGGGCACAAGTAAAGTCTGGTGGCCCGCCAGGCTTATACTGCACTTGAGGAAACCCTGGAGCACATTGACATTTATCGCTGTAATGTGAGAATATTAAGTAGGAATTATTTTTTTGACCTTTTGTGTTATTATTCTAATAAAGAAAATGAAACAATATTTACTTATAAGTGGTTCAAAACTTGTACTTACAAAAGTTTAAGAAAGAGCTGTTATTAAAAAGATTTGGATTCAAAACTGAGCAAGTTTTTTTTTTTTTTAATGGATTTCTTGGTTGTTTTCAGTACCAAGTGGGGCAGCTGTACGCAGTAGCAGAAGCCAGCAAAAATGAGACGGGAGGAGGAGAAGGTGTGGAGGTTCTCGTCAATGAGCCATACGAGGAGAATGGAGAGAAGGGGCAGTTCACCCATAAAGTCTACCACCTGCAGAGGTAGGTGACCTTTGGCTAGCCAAACCCCTCATGCATGTCACAGTCCTCTTACTTTGACTTTCCTTCATGCCAAAGTTATCATTATTGTTGTTAATTATGGTTGAACTTTGCAAAACCTTAAATTAATTTCTACTAGTATGTCTGTATACATGTTGCATATAGAGTGGGGTTTGTTCAATTTATACAGCATAAAATGTATGACAATAGAGGAATATTTTTCAAGAAAAAAGTCACTTTGCACGTTTGTCTCTGCAGCAAAGTGCCGCCGTTCGTCCGCATGATCGCTCCAAAAGGTTCTCTTGAGGTCCACGAGAAGGCCTGGAATGCATATCCCTACTGCCGTACAAGTAAGTCACACTGCAGTGCACACATACAGCAACATGTGACACACTGAACCCTCAGCATGGGTGATCAGCTCCTTCTCAAACCCTGTTTCCCAGATATTTAGATAAACCTCAGTGAAAGAAAGTATGGTTATGTTGAAATCTGCAGATTATAATTGCATCTTTTTAAATTTCTTTTCTTTCTCGTAATTCTTCTTCCATCACCATCCACTGCTTCTTCTGAAACAGTCCTTACAGTAAGTATTTGTGAATCATAGTTGAGTTGGACACACTAATATTCCATGCTCATTGACCATTCTGTCCTGTAACTACAGAACACCTATATGAAAGACAAGTTCATGATCAAGATCGAGACATGGCACAAGCCTGATATGGGCGAGCAAGTGAACGTAAGTCACAATGTCCACCACTGCTATTAGATTTAGGTTTTAACTTACAGAGAACATTTAAGCAAAAAGCCTGGCTGTGTAAAGGGGAAATCTGTTTGTCTGAAGCCCAAAACCTTTATGCCAATAGTTTCTGCAGTAATCCCACTGGAGACTAAATTACACACAAGTGAGCTCACAGTTCAAGTCCAGGCAGACCAGGAGGAATGTGTGAAACTGTGGATTTAGGCCACAGTCATTATCATTTTAAAAATTAATGTGACTGTTTTAGATGGGTTATGCCGGGACTTTTATGATCTTGTCAGTAAAATTAATGAAGAGAAAAAGAAAAGTGTACCACAATCTTTGATGCAAACCCAAGAAAGTACTCGCTAAACATTTTAGTCAGAAGCGCTAAGGCAGGGGTGTCAAACTAATTTTCATTTTGGCCCATATCAAAAATCTGAATGTTCTTAAAAATATGTTGGGGAAAAAAACAAATGAACTGTTAAAATATCAATAAATAGTGGTTCCTCCAAGATTTTGTGATTGCTTTAGTGTTTTTTGCAATCAAAAGTACAGGTTTTGTGATGCCAATTTACACATTTTTATAAGGATTTTTTAATGATATTTGTCCTAGTGTATGATGCTAAATGTGACTTTTTATAATGGACTATAACTTGACATCAAGTAAGTCACTTAAACTCAATGTTTTAGACCAATCTTGAGAAAATTTGCAGTAAAATCAGAGAAAAATGTGGAGATTTTTTTGTGTGTGTGAATTTTACAGATTTGTGAAAAGGGACTTATTGATGTAATTTGTTATCTAGAGGGCCACATAAGAAGCTACGGTGGGCCAGATTTGGCCCCCGGACCTTGAGTTTGACACCTGTGCACTAAGATCAGTTTAAAAGAATAGCAGTAAAATGACCCATTAAAGTTTACACAGACTGTCATGATTTTGAGGGAATTATTTCCATTGCCTTCTGCCTAAAGCAGTAAAATGAAATATTAAATAATCTTAGATTGACACAGAACACACAGATATTGTACTCTTCAGATTATGAATATTATCCTTCATTTAGAATTGAAGTCATTGTATGCCCATGTGTTCTGGTACTTAATGTGACACAATAAAGCTTTGTGTTTATGTTCTAATGTGATGCCACGAAAACTGCACGTATAACCCAGCAGCTCCACTGCAGTTGTGAATCAGGGTGCTTAAAAACCACACAGGATGCTCGAGGTTTCTTATGTACAAACAGATCAGTTGTTTCCAAACTTCACTTTTTACTGAATGATTAAAACACAAACAAACCTGCTACACATAAGTTGTTTTTTGTGTTTTTTATTGACCACCAGGTAGTAAATCGGCACATTAAAATGAACCAATAAGAAGATGTGAATAAACATACCATGAAGATCTCTATGTGCAGAGCTGCATTTTAGCTGCATGTCTGCTGAGCACCATGTTTACCCAAGAAAAGATCCTGAATAGCTATCAGCTTGTTATATTAATTACCATACCAACTTTATTTATAAAGCACTTTAAAACAACCACAGCTTATACAAAGTGCTGTACATTAAAACACAACATAACAATACTAAAAAATAATAATAATAAAAAAAATATAAACTCTTACAGTTTAAAAACAAACATACAATTTAAAACTAGATCCCGCTGGAGTTGAAAGCCAAGTAAAACAGATGGGTTTTAAGACGAGCTTTAAAAGTGGACGGAGAAGGGGTTCTCTCTAACCTGCAAAGGCAAGTCGTTCCATAACTTAGGACCCATGACAGAGAAAGCCCTGTCCCCTCTGAGCTTCCTTCTTGATCTCGGTCCCTCCGAGAGCAGCTGATCTGCAGACCTGAGAGACCGATAGGGTATATAGGGGTGAAGAAGCTCAGAGAGGTAAGCCGGGGCAAGATTATGCAGTGATTTAAAAACAAACATAAGAATTTTAAAATGAATCCTAAAATATACAGGCAGCCAGTGAAGTGAGGCTAGGACAGGGGTCACGTTTTCCCTCTTTCGAGTTCCTGTCAAAAGTCGTGCAGCAGCATTCTGTACTAGCTGCAGATGTGAGAGCAGCGACTGACTTGACTCCCAGATATAGTGAGTTACAGTAATCCAATCGAGTCGAAATAAAAGCGTGGATCACTGTTTCAAAATGCTGCCTGGAAAGAAAAGATTTCACTGATGCCAATCGCCTTAAATGATAAAAACTGGACTTAATCACGGCTCTGATTTGGCTGTCCAATTTGAAATCACTGTCCACCTTAAAACCAAGATCAGGTTTAAAATAAACCTCCAAGGGTCCCAGGTCAACAGAGGAGGACTCACAGGAGCCACTGGGTCCAAACACCATCACCTCTGTTTTCCTTTCATTAAAATTTAAAAAGTTCAAGGCCAACCAAGCTTTAATATCACCTAGACATGCCAGGAGATGTTTGATGGAATGGACATCCTTCTGCTTCAGGGGCAAATAAATCTGGCAATCGTCAGCATAACAATGAAATGAAATCCCATGTTTCCTGAGGACAGAACCCAGAGGCAGTAAATAAAGAGAGAAAAGCAGTGGGCCCAGAATTGAGCCCCGTGGGACACCATATGGCATTGAAGCAGCAGATGATTCAGTCACTAATATTCACTGAAAATGTTCTGTCCTAAAATATACAGGCATATTAGTTATTAGTTAATATTAGTTTATAAGGAGCTGAATTACAAATGGGAATATTGTGTGAAATGACTACCGTTTTTCTTTTTAGGGTTTTGTCGACTCTGGTAGTCTTTAGCAGTTGTCAGACAGGAAGGTGGGCTATGAGAGAGGGGGAAGACATTTGGCAAAGGTCATCGGGTCAAGACTTGAACTCGTGAAGAC
Organism: Poecilia formosa; assembly: GCF_000485575.1. Classification (NCBI taxonomy): domain Eukaryota; kingdom Metazoa; phylum Chordata; class Actinopteri; order Cyprinodontiformes; family Poeciliidae; genus Poecilia; species Poecilia formosa. The sequence goes on from NW_006800077.1 coordinate 316,139, forward strand.
TGCATGAGGACTAAGGCCTCCATACGTGGGTCGTGCTTTACCCCGATGCCACTGCCGTGCCCTAGTGTATGTCATTATTAGGGATCCAGTTATTTCAGTAATTAGTTATTCTAACAATTAATTGGATAAAAAATTGGCCCATTTTTCATTCCACTCTGATGACTCTTTCCTCATACATTTAGCTTACATATGAAGATTGTTTTAGAAGAAATTTAGCAGTAATTTTCAAAGTGAAAATCAGTGTGACCTTCAGCTGGATGTCCACATTTCCAAAAACACGCACTACCCCGGTTGTTGCAATGAGCTCAGTGGGCTTCATATTCATTTATTGTCAACGAAATATGTTGAAGACGACGCAAGCAAAGCAGAAAATCTTCTGAGTTGTCCAGAAACCCCTGGATTTAAACTACTTCTCTTCAGATTGCTCCCCCATTTGGCAAATGTGTGAGAGATTATCAATGCAAGAGCTAGAGTTCATAGAGCGCATCTGCTTTGTAATTGGCTATTTCTGTTTTAATGCTGCCACTTATTTGTGTCCTCTGTTCAATGAAACCATGAAAATGTCTTTACTACTCTGCAGGTACATAAAGTGGAGAAATGGGATGCAGTTGAAGTTGTTAAAATTGACATTGCAGATAACAGCTGCATCGCTGAAAAGGTAAGAAAACATTTTTAGAAACTTTAACAAGCCGAGTTTTCAGCTCAGTTTCTTCCCTGATTAATGCTTCTAAATTTAACCTTCAGAAGCTGTTTTTACTTTAGTTTTTAGAAAGTTATAAGGTCAGAAATGAAGTTATAATGGCTTTGTTAAAAGAAAAAAAGGGAGATAAAAAAAGTATTTTGATTGGTAGTTAATGGCCTAAAATAATAAAGGGACACAGATGGCAGCATTTAGTTTGCCATCTGTGTCACATCTCCAACAGATTTGTTATAGATGTGAAGAAAAGTATAATGAAAAATGAGATTTCTGCTGAAAATGCATGTATCCAGATTTTATGGATGTTTTTCAATCTACTTGGATTTATGCAAATATACAAATGGTGGAACCCAGAAAAGTTGAATGTCTTTGCTTACCATTCAGTAAAGGAGTTACTACTTAATCGCTTGTCTCAATGCTATTTTGCATGCTTCCTTGATTTTTACAGGACTACAAAAAGGAAGAGGATCCTGCCATCTTTAAATCACAGAAGACAGGAAGAGGCCCTCTGAAAACTGGGTGGCAGGTGCAGGATATTATTTTATGATTAAAATACCTTAAAGTTTTTTTTTATTTTATTTACATAGTTAATTTAAGTTGTTAATTTTTGCTTTTTGTCTAAATCTGCAGACTGAGCTTGCCAACAACAAAGACTGTCCTCACATGTGTGCCTACAAGTTAGTCACTGTTGAGTTCAAGTGGCTGGGACTACAAAACAAGATGGAGAGCTTCATTCAAAAAGTAAAAGAAATATTGTCATATTTTGATTTGTTGTAGAAATGGGCTTTTGCTGTAAAGTTTGTTGACTTCTGTTTCCCTCCATTTCAATTTATGTTGTTTCCCACTTCTCCCACTGTGTCCAGGTGGAAAAGCGTTTGTTTACCCACTTCCACAGGCAGCTGTTCTGCTGGATTGACAAATGGATTGAGCTGTCGATGGACGACATACGTCGTATGGAGGAGGAGACGAAGAAGGAACTAGATGAGGTGAATGAAATGTAGTTAAATTTGTTCGGATATCGGCCCAAATGTTGATGCATCTCTAGTTCCAGTTAATGTGAGCAAGACTTAGTACATCACTTCATACAGAGGATATGACCTAATACAAATATTTTAAAACCATCTTCTTTGAACTGTGTACTGTAAGAGTAAATTAAAGTATGTGTCAGATTTAATCTATCTAAATTTGACTGCATGTATTGAATGGATCAAACAAAATCAATCCACCTTTACAAATGCCTTTTTTTAAAGTCTAATTTTGGTGACATCTAGTGATATGACTATCAAACTGCAATCTCCACTTTCTCCTCCATACAGGTTCATCTCAAAACTTAAAATACTAACCTAACTTATTAGTATAACTTTTTTTAAACCCAATTTCAGGAAAGTGAAACTCATATTTAAATCTAATACACATGAAATTAAATATTTTAAGCTTTTATTTCCTGTCATTTTGGTGATAATGGTAAAAAAAAATAGAATATTAGATTTTACCCCATTTAAAGAAAAAGAGTTGTAATGTATAAATGTTATGTAATGGTCACACAATCATGTATTTGACAAATGTTCAGAAGGCTTATTGACCTCCTCCACAAGGAGGGTAAGCTCCAAAATGTGAAGGCTGAAGAAGCTGGTTGTTCAGGCTACTGGTTCTGAGCATATTCATAGTAAATTCAGTGGAGAGAAAAGGCTGTATCAACATGAGGGATCTGAAGTTGGTCTGAAGGAGAGAGGATTATCTGTATTTTATACTTTTAACTGTTTTCACCTGTAATCAGCTGTCATCTAGAGAGAATAGTCGAGCAAAATCCGTTCAATCCATAAAGTGGCTGATCGTCTCCATGCCAAGCTGCATAGATGCAGTAATTCATGCAGAAGGAGCCCCAACCAAGTATTGAGTGCATAGAAATGAACATGCTCACAATTGTGCCTAAAACATCCTTTTTTTATATTGATCTTATACTTTATTATAATTTCCCAAGACACTAAGTTTTGAGGTTTTGTTATCTGTAAGTCATGATCACTAAAATAGCTAGAAATAAAGGCTAGAAATATTGCTTTCTGCAGTGAATCTGCACATTAGTTGATTTTCACATCATCTAATGTGGTTATGTGAAAATCATCACATTAGATGATGATTTATCATCTAATGTGCATTAGATGATTTGTCAATATTCTTTGACAAGAATATTGACAAAGAATATTCTTTGTCAACATTCTTTGACAAAGAATATTGAACTTTTCCTTTGTTGTAGCAAATAAGCAATAATGTGATTAAAACACGATATAGTTCTTATGTTCCTATGATTCTAGAGCATTTGCTCAGTGGGAATCATTTGTTCTACATTGAATATATTTTTAACACTAGAAATAAAATAAAAAAAGTCTTCAAAATGTACAAATAAGAAAAGCAAATTGTAACTGTGCATGCTTCTCACTCACTACTATGTTTCACTGTCAACAGATGAGGGAAAAGGAGGCGGTCAAAGGAATGGGTGCCTCTGATGAGTGATGTCAAAGCTGTAAGTCAGAAATAATTTCGTTATTAAATTGATGTTCCTCTAAACAGAATTGGTCTTATTTTTGTCTTCCTTTTTTCTACCCAGACACATGTGATACTGGAGGACCTGACCTTGTCCAGCAAGCTTGCTCTCCACTCACCAGGCTGACTGGAACTACAGTGGCTTCCTCGGCATAATCAAGAATACCTCCCCCTTACATCTTAATAAAGATTTGCTCTTAATAAGAGCTCATTATTGCAAAGCACTCGTGCATATTTATGTACTATTAAATTTGACCACGGCTGCTTTTAGTTTATTTTTTTATTTAAGATGCAAGTTAAAAGACCTACTTTTTGGATTAAATGTTCTTGTTTATGCCTATTCCTAACTACTTTTAAAACATACCGGTGTGGGTTCTTTGGGCATAAAGGATTTGTTAATCCTCTTGATTTTGTATTGTTTCTCTGATTTATTGTTTACTTTCCACAGTAAGGAAAACTTTTCTCTCAATTTTTGTAAGTGTTGCTTTTTTGTACTGTAACTAGAGGAATCAGGAATACTCTTTTTGTGATGTTTTCTACGGCACTGCTATTTCCTAATTTTGTCCAAATTATCATTTGCTCCACTTTTTGTGCCTCCAATCATGCCATGGAGACAAGTTTTTATTGTCTCCGTCAACTGAGACAATAAAAACTTGAGGATAGATATTTTTTTGACACATAAGGGTGTTTAATAATGACCCTTTCATGTTATGGTCTGACTTTCATGAGCTACCAGCACTTAATAATAAAGATCAGGGTTTGAGTGTTATGTCTCCAAGAAGCTGAACTGGTTAAAGATTTAAAAATATATATTTTGTCATTATGAGTCTTGTCACATGTCAATTGCAAATATTCTAGAGTTTTATGGGATTTGTGCATTGTATTAAAGACATTTTGCACTGGCAACATGTAGTTTGACATTGAGTTCTGGAAGAATTGGATTAAGAGGAGCAGAAAGTCATTCCCTGCTCACATGAAAAAAGTTGATTCAACATTAAAATATATTTACAAGAAAAGTTACTGTAATGATCAAAATAAAGATGACTGATTCAGCTTATTTTTTTTCTATGAATACAGAAATTGGTTTTTGCACATTATTTCCACAATGAAACATTTAAGGATACATTATCAAATTTTTGCAGCTGCAAATGTACACTGACAATAAAAGCACAGTTGGATAATGAAATGTGGATCTTCATTGCATAACTACACCAAAAAATAAAAAGTGCAATGGCGAACAAAACTATACACATTTGAGTTGATAAAAATCACAAAAGGCAGCTGATCTGCTGACATTTGTACACAGTATGGTAGATGTGCAATGTTTTGCAGATTTGTGGCATTACTTCTGAAGCCAACCTTATTTTTGTTACCCTAAACCAGGGGTGTCAAACTCAATTTCACCGAGGGCCACTTCAGCATATTGGCCCCTCCTCAACGGGCCACATTGACGGTACAAATCAGGAGTGCATCCCTGCTAAAACACCCCAGGCAAAAGGCTGACTTCCCTCATTCAGTTCTGTAGAGGCTTATAATGAGTCAATGGTCCAGGTGTGTTAGAGAAGGAATGCATCTAAAGTTGCAGATGGTAGCTCTGGAAAACTAGGGCGCCCCTAGCATAAATGTATAAAAGTACAATGTTAAAAATAAATTAAACACCAACTCATATTGTTAAATAACTGATTTTATGTATCAAAGTTTTAAATATTACATTTGAGTTTCCATGGATGTAAAATTACTGCTCAGTTTAAAAATTACAACAGTGTTGAAAGGTAAGCAAACAAATAATAAAAACAAGTCACATGGGCAGACATTATAGACTTTATGCAACTGAAATCAAATAATTAAAAAAATCCTTTCTGAATATCATCTCATGGTCTCTGAACTAAAAGCGTCTTTCTGACCGGGAGCTGTCAGCGTGTTGAAGAGTTATGGACCGGACGCTGTGGAGCGTCTGGTTAGGAAGCGCATTACAAACCTTTGGTTGAAATGTAGTTTGTAGTCAATTCATGCTCAAAACCTATTTTAAGTCAATCATTGGCCTATAAAATGCTGGGGGGCCACATGTGGCCCACGGGCCTTGAGTTTGACACATGTGCATTACGCCATAGAACTGCCAATTGGTAATTGAAGTAAAGTAGCTTCGATTTCAAAGAAGTTTACATTGAAGTCGATTGGCAAATGAACCATCACAAAAAGGGAAGGCTCTTGTCTCACTGCACCCCAAGAGATGCATAACCTACAAAAACCATTTCTGTCTGGTTTTGAACCAGAGACCTTTTGCATGTGAAGCAAATGTGATAACCACTACACTACAGGAACTGAACTTCTCTGCTCTGTTTCAGTTTGAGGTTCCAAAGTTGATGATGTGAGATGCAACATGAAAATTTCAACTGAGGCTTGCACTCAGATGCCTGGATTCAGAGTACAGACCATGACACCACAGAGCCCTTGTTGACCTTTAGTAAACACCTGTGATGAATAGAACATGCAAAATCCATTTCTGTCTGGTTTCGAACCAGAGACCTTTTGCGTGTGAAGCAAATGTGATAACCACTACACTACAGGAACTCTTGCTCTTTGTAGTGTTCCTGGTAGATGATCCACATTTTGTTAGAGACTAATGTGAACAATGGGCATGGAACAATGTCAAATACTTACAGATCCTCTCAGAGAGCACAGTAACTTGGTGAACAAACTGTCAGACTTATACTTGTGCCTAATTTCACAAAATGAACACATTAAAATAAAAAATATCTCTGAAATACAATCAACACTAGAAAATTAAAAATGGTTCAAAAATAATATCAACACTTCAAAATACAAAATCTCTGGATTTTGGATTATGTATGTTGTTTTGAAAAACATTAGAATATAAGCACTTTTATCAAATCTACATTGTGGCAAGATCATCTGAGTTATTCTTAAATCCATGGAAACTCAACAATTTGTAAGGTAGGTGAGTTAGCTCAGCAGGTTAGAGCACGGTGCTGGTAATCCTGAGGTCGTCGGTTCAAACCCCGTATGGGGCAATTCATGTGTAAGGTCTTTCAGACAATCAACACTTCAAAAATAAATAAGGGTTCAAAAATAAAATCAACACTTCACAATAAATACAAAAATAAAATCAACACTTCAAAGTAAATGTCTGTTCAGTCCATAAACTAAGCCTGGGATCAAAAAATATATTGTAATATTATGTATGTTGTTTTGAAAAACATTAGAATATACTCCCTTTTATCAAATCTTCATTGTGGCAAGATCATCTGAGTTATTCTTAAATCCATGGAAACTCAACAATTTGTAAGGTAGGTGAGTTAGCTCAGCAGGTTAGAGCACGGTGCTGGTAATCCTGAGGTCGTCGGTTCAAACCCCGTATGGGGCAATTCATGTGTAAGGTCTTTCAGACAATCAACACTTCAAAAATAAATAAGGGTTCAAAAATAAAATCAACACTTCACAATAAATACAAAAATAAAATCAACACTTCAAAGTAAATGTCTGTTCAGTCCATAAACTAAGCCTGGGATCAAAAAATATATTGTAATATTATGTATGTTGTTTTGAAAAACATTAGAATATACTCCCTTTTATCAAATCTACATTGTGGTAAGATCATGTAAGTTCTTCTTAAATCCATGGAAACTCAACAATTTGTAAGGTAGGTGAGTTAGCTCAGCAGGTTAGAGCACCGTGCTGGTAATGCTGAGGTCGTCGGTTCAAACCCCGTATGGGGCAATTCATGTGTAAGGTCTTTCAGACAATCAACACTTCAAAAATAAATAAGGGTTCAAAAATAAAATCAACACTTCAAAGTAAATAATGGTTCAAAAATAAAATCAACAGTTCACAATAAATAAGGTTTTAAAAATAAAATCAACACTTTACAATTAAAAAAATGGTTCAAAAATAAATTCAACACTTCAAAATAAAAAATGGTTCAAAAATAAAATCAACAGTTCACAATAATTACAAAAATAAAATCAACACTTCAAAGTAAATGTCTGTTCAGTCCATAAACTAAGCCTGGGATCAAAAAATGTATTGAAGATGTCATTTGCAGAGACAAATGGTTCTACAGAGTCTTGGCTAAAAAATAAAATCAATACTTACAAATAAAAAATGGTTAGGAAGCGCGCGTTACAAACCTTTGGTTGAAATGGCGCGTTAAATTCAAGCCTCCATTACAGACCAGAGAAAACTAAAGAGAATGCAACGTTGTGTTAATACATTTGAGGAGCCAGCAGTTTATCTTGAGGAAATAAATAACGATGCAAAAGTTAATTAGACTGTAACATGCGCAATCCGCTGCTCAACCACAGCGGACGCGGCTCCGCTGCTGCGAAGAATTAAAAACCGCTGGAAGTAACTCATCCAGCGGATTTAACAAATGGAGCCTTCTGGGTGGAAGTTACACAGGAGAGCGGCGCTCTGGAGGAACTGCAGACCTAACATCTGTCTGTATCGGAGAAGCGAAAACACGCTAAATAAATAAATAAATAAATAAATAAATAATCCTGGTAAAAGCGCACACCGGACCGCTCAGGGTAAAACACTCACAGAGTTCAGTTGATCTGTTTGGATCAGACAGATCCAACTGAGTGATGAATTAGCGCAGATTTTTATGCAGATGGGGACCAGGAGGAAGTGCTTTCAGACCCCAGCGGGTGAAGTGATGAATTTAAGTGAAGTCGCTTAATTTAATTTATTAAAAGTTATTGGGGTGGTTTTTGTCACTACGAGAAAAATGTAGATGCATTTATCTGTTTAATTTGTGATGGGATTCACGGTGAATATTAACTAAAGCGCATAAAATGCGACTAAATAGGCGATGTTAATATGATTGTAATTTCACGGATAAAAATAGTACATGACCGATTTTTTTTATGTTGTCGGTCAAGATAACAGATAACAAAAAAAGACTAGCGCGACCTGCCGCCCTGACACCAACTCACACACATCTTCATTCACAGTCTTACTTGTAAATAGATTTTTCTTTTCTTGGACGTTTTGATGTTAGTTTGTCGATGTCTGAGTTTTATTCGCTGGGAAAAATCAATAAGCAGCTTGAGGTGACTGATGCTCTCTAGTGGCGAGAAGCCGTAATGTTGGCTGGTAACAATCGGAATGCATTGTGGGAGATGTAGTTTGTAGTCAATTCGTGCTCAAAACCTATTTTAAGTCAATCGTCGGCTTATAAAATGCTTGGGAGGCGGGGCACATAAAATGACATGGGGGGGGCCACATGTGGCCTGCGGGCCTTGAGTTTGACACTTGTGCCCTAAACCAAGCCAGAAGAGGGCAGTCCTACGAACATGTAAGATAATGACTAGAGATAGAGGATGTTCCTGAAACCACTCCCTCAGTGTGGGTAGCAGCTCAAAGTCGAAGATCACTGAGGACTTGACTCTCCAACTTCTATTTCCTCTTTGAAAACTTGGTATTTATCAAATTTCTCATGTTCCTTCTTATTAGAACCGGACATATATATAACTACAATTTATGTTTTAAATAACTTTCTGATTTGAGCTTAAGCAACACGACATTTACTATTAGAATATTGCAATATAGACCAATAAAAAAAAAGTTTAATTCTGCAATGCGGGCTAAATGAAAAGCTTGTTTACCTACCTAAAGGTTTTCAAAATGCACTTTAAATTTGAGAAAATAACCCTACTGGGACGCATATTCCGAAGTATTTAGAATAGAAACAGGAAATGCTGTTTCTTTCATATTTTGATTTAAAGTAATATTTTGTCTCACCATCATTGGTGTTATAAGAACGAGATAAATTAATAAATGGAAATAATTAAATCCGGAAGTCAAACGACCTTGCCACTCACAATATGACCAACACGCTGACGTATAGAAGAAGCAGCTCTTAGAGTAAGTCTTTTATTTTGACAGTAAACTACCTACATTCCGGTTAGGGGCGGGAACAACAACAATACTGTACTTCTGCGGCTTCTGACTGCTATGCTCCATCTCGTAAGTTGATTTTAAAGCCAAAATAAATATTACCAAAGCCTTTCAGGTTGTACGTGATAATATAACTTCTGGTGCATCTTGTTGCTTCGGGTATTTCGTACTTATTTTAAAACAGGACTCTCTTTAGCTTGCTGCGCAGTGCAGCTAGCCTTGTGTTTCGTCACAATACCACATCACCAGAGTATTTGGGACCAACGGATAAAGTTTACAGAAGCAAAGAAAGAAATAATAAAATATATTAGGTCTAATATTGGCTGTTTAGCTGTTTACAAGGGCACGAATCTGGAGTTGAATTGTTACATCTGGTGCTGCAAGGCGTGGAGATGATGGAGGAGAACGAGGAGCAACCAGATGATCATCAGCCACTGGAGAAGGAAAGTGAAAGATTCAGGTAGGATCTTCTTCCGGTTAATAAACAAGTAAATAAAGTCACACTGATGTCCTGCTCTGATCTGGCACAAGTTAGAAACCAGGTAATAAGTGTTACCTGGTAAACAGTGTTGGGTGAAATGAGATGATGCGTGGTGCGCATTCTCAGTAACAAAAAGTTAATCTTGTTTTTCTTTTTTGCTGTTCATTGCTTTTTTGTTGCTTGCAGCACTTCTGTGATGCTTTAGAATCTTTTAAACAAAATTGAAATACTTCCTATGATCTGCACTTTTAGAATAGAAATATCCTTCATTGTCCCACGGTGGGAAAATTCAGGTGTAACACCTAAATTCCTGAGCCTACGTGCTTCAGGATCGAAGCACGTAGGCTCACACGAAGATAAAAATATATTTAAAAAGTTGCACAAAATTACAAATTTTTAGCTGTAGCATTACTTATAGGTCTGTACTTGCTGCTATATTTAGTACTAAACTGTCAGCATTAGATCTCTTAAGACCTTGAAGTTGCAAGAAGGGTCTCCATTGATTCATCTACTCATTCATCCGTTGTTCTTTGCTTAATTTGCGATGTTCACCAAGGATCACACTGTTTACAGTGTTGTGATTGGACAGAAATCACTTATAGCCACATACCCATCAGCATAAGGGGCTCCACAGAAGGTCACAAAAATGTTTTCCCTGCACTGAGTCCTGGACCTCCCATAGGATCTTCTTCCTTTGGGATGAGGCTGGATTGTCAGAGGCATCCTGATCAGATGTTTGAACCAACTCAAGCGACTCTTTTTAATGCTGCCTTTCTACTGGTGAAGCTCGTTTCATGGTCTTGTTATTTCTGTTGTGATCTAGATCTCATAATTATAGGTGAGGTGAGGGTTAAACTCTTCATCATGTCATCCTCCATTACATTATAGCACCAAGTTAAAAAGTATCTTCATCAAGTGTCAACATGAAGCTGTTCTCCTTCTTCTCTTAATCAAAGGCTTTGCTGTAAATAGTGGATCTGCTCTTTGTGCCGTGCCTGGCACTCCAGGGATCTCTTTAAAAAGCCCGATTGCATGAGTCATGTAGGATTGAATGTGCTGTAACACTAAACCCGGAGCACTGTTTACCACTTCGCTTCATTCTGACGGGCGGATTAGGTTGCTCAACAACATACACCTAATGCGGATTTGGAGTGAAACAAGCGGCCAGCGTGCTGCCGTCCAGCTGAGGCAGGAGCAGCTCTGTTCTCGTTTGCAACGTGGTTTCTCAATTATTTTAATAGGCCTATTGTTGGGACATTTTTCAGTGAGATTAGAGGTAGAGTTCAGAGCACAAAGGCGACTTGTAGACAAATGAACCAATTCCCTAATCTCCCTGTCCCTGGACTTTCTCCACTTCCCTTTTGGTGGTTTGATTCTACAGTAAAAGCGCTCTCAGCTCCCTTGATTCACTCTCTAATCAACCCGTTTTTGATATTTTTCACCGAGTCCTTCAGATAACTTTAGAACCTTCTCAGTGGGGGATTCAGGGACTTCTTACTGGACTTTGCATCTCGAGCCAGAATGGACGAAATCAGCGGTCTGCTGGGAACCATGGGGCGCGTCCGCAGTGACACCCTCTCTTCTGATGCCACACAGTCAACGGCGAGCAAACTGGCTCTGCGCCATCGGCTAAACCAGCTGATGACCTGCGTGGATGACCTGGACCCCAAAACCGAGCTGCACCAGAAAATGGTCAAGACCCTGGACAGTGCCTTCCTCTCCTGTGCCAAGAGAGCCAACAAGCCAAAAAAGGACAACTTCAGGTGGAACAAGAAGGAGCTGGACCCAGATATCACTTTTTTAGAGAAAGAATTTTGCTCTGTTTGTTATTTTTTTTATATCTATACCCCTCTGTGTTCTCAACAAACTTCTTTATTTGTCCTTAATAACAGCCTCTGTTTTTCTTCTAATTGTAGCTTTCCAGTTTAACCATTTGCTTTAATCTTTCTGGTTAAGATCAGGACAGTCCGGGCTCTGAGTTGAGTCTAAATAAACTGTAGCAGCCTGATTTGCTTCTGGCGGCGGTAACTCACTGCTGCCATTGTAACGGCTTTCACGCTCAGGCTTGATGAGCTTTTCTTTGGTTGGTGGTTAAAGAGAAGCGCTGACCCAAAAGGTTCTCAGAATAAGTCGAAGCAGATTGAATTAATTCATTTGGTTCATTTTTTTCATTTTTTTTTTTCCATCTTCCAGACTTCACATGGTGACGTGGAACGTGGCGACGGCTGATCCTCCTGATGATGTGGCCTCACTTCTCCACTTGAACTCACCAAAGACTCCTGACCTCTATGTCATAGGGTATGGCTGAAGTTTTCTTTTTCATTTATGTTCAAGTGGCAAAACTGTTAGTAGGCCTTTGTTAATGAATAAGAAACCCCACAATGGTCACTGAAATAACTTGAAACTGATAAAAGTAATGAAAATGGAGCAATGAAAATCAAACACTGCCGTCTCATTAAGAGTTACAGAAATTGTTTGGTTTCAGTTACACGTACCAGCATTTTTGTCCAGGCCTGTTTGTTTTTTAAATTATTCTGTTGAAAGACAATTCAGATGCAATGTCAGATTTTCATAGGCTATTTTCAGTACATTTTTATGTATTATTACTTTTATTGCTTTCAAGTTATTTCTGTGTGCATTTATACCCGACAGTCATACCTGTATGTGCTCAGGCTGCAGGAAGTTTACTCAGGACCAGTGAGGTTTGTGTCGGACATGATATTTGACGACCCTTGGAGTCAGCTGTTTATTTCCACACTAGCTCCGTTGAATTACATCAAGGTACATTTCCTCCATACAAATCCATACAATGGACATATTCTGCATGGTAAACGAGAACAAACGATGAATACTTTCAAACTAAGGGTTGCATATGTTGTGAAACGACGTGTTTCAGGTGTCATCGATAAGAATGCAGGGTCTGCTGCTGCTCTTCTTCTCCAAACTGGAGCACGTCCCCTTCATCAGAGACATCCAGGCCACCTACACCCGCACCGGCATATTTGGTTACTGGGTGAGCGGTAAAGACACACATAGAAAATGTCAATTCAATTCAAATTGAGTTTTGAATTGAATTTCAATTGAAATGAAGCGCACGCACGCACGCACGCACGCACTAGATTGTATTTTTACTCTTATTATTAGGACTTTGTAATCGGGTGAAAAGAGGGCCAAAGCTGTTTCTGAATCCAAGCGATGTTCTCACCAGGAGTGTTTGAAAACAGAATGTGTCACTATTTGTTGTTAAAAGTAAATAAAAACTGTAATGTGAAAAACGTGAGGAGCACATTTTCAAATGCGCACTCAGAAACTTGAAGTTCCACATTTATATTTTCAGTCCAGTAGTTCCTTAAGCCACAGTGCATCCTTATTATTCTGTTTGGTTCATGAAGCGAACCAAAAAAGCAGAAGGAAATTTTTGTACGTTTCAGTGCTTCGTACGTTTTTCCTCTTACTCCTGCATGTTCGACTGTTTTGTTTCTCTCCCTTCCTGTTTGTCTGTCAGGGTAACAAAGGCGGTGTGTCGGTTCGTCTGTCTTTTTATGGACACATGCTCTGCTTCCTCAACTGCCACCTGGCTGCTCATATGAAGTATGCAAATGAAAGGATGGATGAGTTTGAGCACATCATGGACACACAGACCTTCGATTGCAAGAAAGCTCCAAGAATAATCGACCACAGGTGAGAAAACACACGCGGCTCAAACAGCACAGGTAACATGTTTTCTTAATTTCTGCTGTCGTTCTGATCAGGCTGGTGTTCTGGTTCGGAGATCTCAACTTCAGGATCCAGGACCACGGCATGCACTTTGTCCGCTCGTGTATCAACAACCAAACCTACAACCTGCTGTGGAGTCATGACCAGGTTGGACTCTTTCACCGTCTTTCAGCTCGTATTTATGAGAGAATCCAGGGGTCACCCGTCAGTACTTGGGTAGCTATGATGATGCCGTGTGAAAAAAACGTGTTGTGTTTTCAGCTGATCATGCTGAAGAAGAAGAAGCAGCTGCTGCAGGAGTTTGAAGAAGGACCGCTGGACTTTCAGCCCACATACAAATTTGACTTGAACTCAGATACCTATGACAGCAGGTACTCGGATTAAAATCATCATGATGATCGAATTCATCATTTTATTTCTAATTTGTGTTTATTTTATCTTCGCCTCTTTTTAACTTTTCAGATTCTACACAGAATGGTTTGGCTTTAAGTAAGCATTCCTAAAGTCTAATCATATGCACATTTCCCTAAAATACAGGACCTTCTAAAGTCACTCATACTCCTGAACTCTTCCACGTTTCGCCATGTTATAAACACAAATTTCACTGCACATACAGGTGAGGCCAAAGTTATTCATATCCATTGCAGATTTAGTTTTACTTGTCATTTAATTTTACCAGTATGTTTCATCTGACTGGAGGTGATGGTAATAGCTTTGGGGTGATCCAATCAGGGTCCTGATCACGAATTATAAAAAGGATTTGATTGTTATATTGCCAGTAAATATCTTGCCATAGATTATTTATAAAACTATAAGTCATTATTGACATGACAATTTTAATAAAATGTAAATAAAACCAGGTAAATTATTTTTGATTTGATTAAATATCTATGCTCTTTTCCACACAGTTTTATTGTTTTTGGAGATACCTCTATTTTCCAACATGCTTTTAAGATCTAAGTCAGTGAGGGCTATGAATAATTTTGGGCTGAAATGTACATTGAAGTTTGTGGCTGTAACGTGACAAAATCTGATTGAAATAAACAGTGATTAACTTTTATAAAAACAGGGTTTTTTTTACATGTTTGTCAACATGTCCTGACAGCGCAACATAAAACAGATAATCTGAAGAAGTCGAGCTCCTCTGCCTCCGCTCTGCGGTCCTACTACAATCTGCAGAAATACACTGCTCTGTCAGAAACAACCAATCAGAGCCAGGAGGAGGGTCTTAGCGCCGTAGCTCTCTGCTGGGCTACAGTTTGGCTGTTTCTGGCCGAGTGGTGTCAGCACTAGCATTAGCCTTAGCAATAGCAGCACTGGGAGAAGGAGGTGGAAAATCTCAATTTTTCTCACAGATTTTCTATTTCTTGTTTTGCTGTCATGACATAGTAAAGGTTTTAAGAAGAAAACATTTTTTATAAAAGATACATATTCAGCTTTCAAAAAAGTTTGAGAGATATGAATACTTTAGATAGGCTCTGTATTTGCCCATTCCTAATTCATCTAACCGTGCTTTAATGTGCATATGTACCACTTTTACCTCCTAGTAAAAGTGACATATTTTAAGCATCTTATTTAAACCTTAGCTAAGAGATAATAGCAAACTGAAACAAGCAGAGATGGTTATGAGTTTTAAACTCAGCCTGTCTTTGCACACAAAGCCTAAGGTATTTTTTCTTCCGGTTTATTTCGGATGTTAGGGAAAGGACCGTTTGGGTTTTTGAAGCACTATGACACAAAAAAGAGCTTTCATTAGATTATTTAATAGATTTAAATCATAAAAGTATTTCACGTATATATGAATAGTGAAATCACACTACTCATGAAGAGTTAGTGATATATGACTTTAGGACAAAGTTCCCTTAAAAATTATTTTAACCTTTACAGGTGAACTTAATGTGACCTTCTCTAAACTGTTGCACAAATCCAACTGTTTAACGTTTCAGTGCATTTTGCTCAACTTCATGGCCTAACAACAAAATTCACAACAGGTGTTTGATCCATGATTCAGTCAATGAATTTCTTTGTTCACATTTTGAAATCATGAGACCAAGACGATCGGGTTTGCAACGCTGAGCTTAGCTCACCATCACAAGGTTGCAACACAGATCCATATTCTACATTTTTCACCCCAAAAGCCAAATTTTCCCAACTTTTTGTGAGTAGTACGTATTAAATGCTATATGAATAAAAGATACGGATTATGAAGCACAGTTGGTATCTGTTACCTGTATTAACTCCTGTTAACCCTCACTGTTTACCACCACCCTACTGCTTTTCAGGATCGTTTATGTAAAAGGGAGCATGTTTTCTAATATGACTGGCTTATTATCTAACATGTGTGGACAGATATAGAGATTGCGCCACTTCTTGACCGGTGACTGTATTAGTTTCACAGTATTATCAGGAGTGATTGTAAGATTAGGCCGTTAGGGTTCTGAACCCTTACAGGTCCGAAGCTAATCTCTGCATCATTCAGGGTTGAATACTTTGCTTTTATGATCAACATTAGAAACAACCAGTTGGTTACACAAACCATTCTTTTTTTTTTTCTTAAACAAATTGCCCGTAAAGTCAAATTAAAGGATTAGCATTGCTGTTGTCGCCATGAGCTCTTCCCTGTTTTCAGTTACAGCAAGGATAGACGCAGCAAGATTCCTACAACTTTAGCATTTAACAGTCGTCCTGGGTATAGATGCTAGAAATTGCAACAAACTCGTCCATTTAACAGATCTTCCTACATACAATCTTGTATTTCATGTATGCATCATGAGGGAGAGGGTGTGTAAAAAGGATAGACTAATATGTTTAAATGAATATTTGAGTCCATATATCCAACTCAGAGAATGTTAACACATAATTTCAAACTTTCTTTTTTTTTCTCCTACACAAATTGAGAGAAATAACGTGCTCAGCTGCACCACTCAGATTGACTGCTGTATAAAAAACTATTTACTGGAAATATAATGCTAAAAGATTGGAAATAAAGATGCTTCACGTGTTTTAAACATAGGCAGCTTTAACATAAATAAAATATTCAAATATGTGATGGAGCAAAATGTCAATATAGGCAAAGTTTTATTCTGTCCCCTCCATAATGTGGCACCACCATCCGCTGGCTGATCACCTAAAATCTTTACCAAAGCTATAAAGTTTGTAGCTGTCATGTGATCAAATGCAAATAAGTTCAACAAGTATCAATACCTTTGCAAGGTATTGCTCCTCTCAGGGAACAAGCTTCTTTTTATTTTCCAAATTGACATTTCCCTTCCTATATCGTCTGTGATCACCTGTCTAGCGGTAAGAAGCGAAAACCTGCCTGGACCGACCGGATTCTGTGGCGTGTCCGACCTAAATCCCAACCCAACGACGAGCAAGATGAAAACGATGTCAAGGAGAAGAAGCAACAGAAAGAGGAAGAGGAGTATCCTCTGAAGGTCCGGCAGGACTTGTACACCAGCAACATGGAGTTCAGAATCAGTGACCACAAACCTGTGATCGGCATCTTCACCCTGGAGGTGAGAAACTCCATCAAGTGGGAAGAAATGTGATGAATCGGAGCTCAGTTCTCTTGCTTTGCTTCTTTATTCTGCATTAGTACAGTTTGAGCTCAAGGCCTCTGTTTTTGGAACCAAAGTGGGGGCTACATACATAGCAATGCTAAGAATTACTGTTGAAAATATCAGATTTGGCCTACAGATGAGCTGCAAGACAAGATGACAAAATGAAGATTGACTTTGTTTTTGTCATCTTGACAATAGATTAGAGGTATGAATAAATACACATTGTTTGGTTTCCTCCTGCAGTGTTAGAGACTTTATAATGACTGTATTTACTGTTAAACACCCATTAAAGTTGGTATCTCTGTCCTTAAAGCTGACAAAGATGCACCAGACTCCTCTGGTGAGTCTGCATGCAGAAGGCGACTGGAGTGCGGACATCGACTCCATTGTTCTCTACAACCCCCTGCAGCCCTTCCCATCCAGTACTTGGGACTGGATCGGACTCTACAAGGTTATCCTTCCACCAGCAGCTCATTAGGGTTTCTGTTTCTACCTCACTCACACCATGTCTGGATTTCAGGTTGGATTCAGCAGCGTGTCGGACTACATCACCTACACGTGGGTCAAAGACGATGAAGTGGCCTTTAACAACGAAATGATGCAGGTAGTAGCTAAAGAAGCCTAGAGTGTTGCTAAGTCTGAGTGGAAAGGTTTGCAGAGGCGTTTTACTCTTTTGCTGTTTTTAGGTGTTCATGGGTAAAGAGGAAATCCCGGTTAGGGGGGGAGAGTGTGTCCTGTGTTACTATAGCAGCAACCTGCGGTGCATCATTGGAATTAGTGAACCATTTAAGGTGAGCGATCAACAAAAATATGAAAAGAAAGTGTGCATTAAACTAGGAATGATGATATGATTATGGAGTGTTTTGATTTGGGGACATAATCTTTCAATATGTTAGTTATTAATATTTCTATTGGATTACAGTCTGCTTAGCACTCATAGCAGGGTGTCCACACATCCTCAAAAAGTCTTAAAGTCATGTATCTAAAATTAAGACCTTAAAACATCTTAAATTCATTAGAAAATGTGTAAGTTGATCTTAAATACTCACTAGTCTTAAAATTTGTTGCGGCAAGACTGTTTAATGTCCTATATTTTATGTAGTTCATTTTTCTCATGGGACTTTTCTGTCAGTCAAAAGTTGAGACATCTTCATTATGTTCTGTGACTTGAGGCTATTCAGGATACCACCGATTAAGTTGCTAATAAACCCTTGCCAGCTCTCTGGCTTTTCTTCATCTTCATTGGTAAGTCTAAGTTGGCTGGATGACTTTTGTCTATGCCTTTGGCTCACTTCTGTTGCCAACCAGTACAATACAACATTCATTCTATGGAAAAAATGCATGGCGCTATTATATAAAATATAGTATTTCCTTTTGTACATTTCTGTTGTGAGACAAGTCTTAAATTTCATTCATAATAGTCTTAAAAAGTCTTAAATTTAAGTTGGTGAAATCTACAAAAACCTTCCATAAAGGAACATTTTACTACTCAGATTTTCAGTATACTTTCTTTCTTTCTTTTTTTTTTTTTAATCTTCATATTTTTAGGTCCAAGAGTCCAAGGTAGCTGTGGCAGAAGGCTTGTTTCCTGAGAGGATCAATGGACTGGACAGAATAGCAAGAAGTGAAGACTTTTGAAGCAAATCGCTCCCAGATGTGGAACAACTGATCTGGTTTCTTGACCTCCAGCTCAGAGTTCAAATTTGGAATCTCATCCCCACTGAGCCCAAAACCTCTGTGGTTGGTACATTTTTCTGGAATGAGTGGTCATCTGGTAGACAGACCAGCTGCTGTACTAATACCTGGCTAATGTCCAATAGCTTATAGATGTAAAGACGAAGGATATTGGAGAATTTCCTTAAGTCCAGCTCAGGGAGGAAGGAACCATTTTCTCGGCTTCTGTTAGAAGACAGCAACCCTCCAGTAAACTGTCAGCTTGGAAAAGGGAATTAGGAAGCAAACTTTTCTCTTTCCATGCTATCTCAATTACACCAATTTACATGTGAACACTTTTCACATTTTCAGCAATTATATACTTTTTTCTGAGAGCCAGTATGTGCTTGTGCAATGCACTGATTCCTAAGAAAATAACCTTAAAAACAGAGATTCTTTTATTAAATTATAAGGTGTACAGAAAGTGTGAAATGTTTAGAAAAATGAGAAGTTTTTGTTCTGGAATGCTTCTCTTTATCTGTGTACTGTCATGGAAAAAAAATCACTGCTGTTGTGTGAAAGCTAGATGCGATTGTGATTTTAAATTATTTGGTGATTATTGTTGTAGAGATGCGCTGCTGTACAAAGACAAATGACAATTTGACAGTTTGGATTTTAAAGCTCTCCAGTGAGAACTGAGAACTGAACTGCTGTTTTATTAGTTGGATCTGTTTCCAATGACTCCAGGTCAGCTTTGCAACTTCAGCCCACAGGAGTTTAAAAGAAAATATTGAAATCATTCCCCTTTAATGTAGATTGTAGCATCACTGTAAACTTAATGACTGTTTTTACACTGTATAATGTTGTTAAACATAGATATATATATATATATATTTAAAATTTGTCATTATTATTCAGTATATGTTTTGTGGTAAATTCATCAGTGCCTTTAAAGCAATTGTCTAAACTGAACTGTATGCTGCTTAACGTAACTTTGACCTCTTCATCACCAGTACCTTATATTTAATCTTTCGACATCTTTATTGCTTATTTTTTTCAGATCTCATTTGGATCTTTCTTTTTACAAGCTTAGAGCCACATCTTGGCTCTCCGGAACTTTTTTTGCTGTTGATTCTTTTTGTCAGCTGCTTCTTTGCAAATGTACTGTAAAAAAAAAAACAAACAAAAAACACACATTTCAAAAATAAAATTTAAATAATTCCCTACTTAATCTTGGTTTTATTCGTTTGTTGTTATTCATGCTGGAAAATGTACAGTGTGTGGTAAATGGCATTTTTAATCGGTTTTGAGCTAACTTACTGTAATTTTTGTACAATTTTTAGATGATCTAGGAATGTTAACCAATCAAGAGTTTACACTTTTAATACTTTACAAAAACGTATAGCTACTAACACTTTGGTAAATAACAGCACTCAGGATGGAAATGACCTGGGGATATAACTTTGTAAATGTCAGAGAACTGATGTATTCAGAAAAAATACCTGCTAAGGAATCATCTATAACATAAAACAATTAAACTGTGATTGATTGATAAAAATTAGATAATAGATTTCATTAATATTCACCTGAATAAATAGTAGGTTCTATACTGCCCGGTTTTTAAAATGCTCTAAAATTGAATGACACTGCTTCCAACTATTAGATTAACAGCCAATAAAGCACACATGGTTTAATTGTGATTCTACTGCAGATTTGAATATTTTTTTCCAATTAAACAAATGGACTGTCCAGTGCCATGGACAGCAACACCTCAGATTTAGATTCATTTAACAGAACCGAACTTCAAAAATAATGTTATTTGCAACTGGTAGAAAAACACCTTCGTGACCTTTGACGAGAAAAATTAAATATTTAATCGTTTTGGAATTATCTCAATGTTGATATGCTAGTGTACGACTTGACTTGAACGCACCATGGAGTAAAAACACGGAGGTCAAATGCTGCGTTGAAGTGCAGCTGGTAGGGAAACGCCTCTCGGCAGAGGAATCTCGCTTTAGGATTTGTCCGTCCGGTTGCCATAGTAACCATTTGTTTTGTTAATTTGTGCCTGCGGTCAGCGGGATCTCCGCTACATTTTCTCTGTTTCAGCTGCGCGAAAGAAGGTGCGTTTCACACAGAAACTTATTTATTCATAAGCTTATATTAATGTCGAGATAAAAATGTTACGTTCGTATTAAGGAGCACTGGTTAGCTAACAGGTTCAGGTTTGGGTGACTTGTTGCTAATGTCAACGGTTTTTTATTTTTATTTTTTAAGAACAAAAACTCCGACGTAAAAAGAAAGTTCAATGTATTTTATGGTTTTAAGTATTCGGAAATAGTATTTTATTTAGGCCGAATCCCCACAGTCAAAATAAGGTTTTAAACAGTACATTTCACCTTTAGCAGCTTTAACTCTCAGTCTCTCGTATTGTTGTTTCCCACAGTTTTTTGTTTTTTTTTTCAGGACTGCTTCAGTGGTTTTATAGCGAAATTCCAGCCAGGCTTTAGCTGTCTGGCAGACTACGTCACCTTTAACCTCAAACGGTGTCTGCAGACATTAATTCAAACTGCTGAACATTTTGTGTGACGTTTTTGTGCCTATGTGCTGTATGTTTGGTTAGGTCAGGACATTATGACCTATCATTTTCACTTTAGACCACATTCGTCCAAAGAGCATGGCTTAGTAAGTCAGTTGTTTAACTTTAAAAACGATGCTTTAGGAGAGAGAAAGCCTTCTTCTTCTAAAAAAGTAATTTGGGTTGCAACAAGTGATTATTTTATTAATTGATTAATCTATCGAGTATCCTGACTATTATTTGGATAATAGAATGATCACATTCTGGAGATTTTTAATTCAAGCCTTTTTTTAATCCAATATTAAAGGATATAAATAAATAATTAAATTCCATTTTTGCCTTTCTATTTGCCTTAACATCAATACAGGATAAGAATGATTTATTTATTGTTTGTATTAACTGATTAGAGGTGCTTAACAGGACATTTTTAATACAATCTGAACATGCATAAGCTAAAAAATATGCCACTTGAGGAGTTCTGGGTAGAACAAATTTACAAAGGCTTTTAAAATCTTTTTTGTTCTTTCAGCAAACAGTCTGCATACTCAAATTAACGGTATACTAAATTAGTTGACGATTATTTCAATATTGGATTCATCATGATTAATCAGATTAATTGTTTCAGCCCTGAAAGCATTACCTGCTTAGTCCTTTTCTAAGTGTACTGACATGATATTTATGTTTTAATAAATAATGGCATAGTGGAATGTATTGTGTTTTTGTGTACTTGAAAATTTATTAAAATCATTTTAAGACCAGGTAAAGACCAAATATTTTTTTAAATTTTCCCTAACATCTAAAAACCCAGATATAAAAGAGGTAAATTATTTATATTTAACCATTAATAATTGGATTTTCTGTTATCCGCTCCTCTGACATCCTCCTTTCCATCCGTCTCTCCTCAGAACCATGTCTGTCCTAGATGTGAGTATCCCGAAATTTGATGGACCTGATCTCCTCAATGTTGAGGTTGTCCTGAACCGCTCTGAGCTCTTTCGAGCAGAGTGTAAGAGGCTCATGTCGGAGTCTGAGAGCGCATGTATCCGTATGCAAAATGGTGACAGTAAGCGCCTTGGTAAGTAGGAAAGGACGGGTTTTGTGGTGGCTCATGTTTAGAATTAAAGGAAATTGCTTGCTTGCAATTGAGCTGTGATCTTTTTCTTTTCTCTCCCTGATGTTCAGATCAGCGGGTCAGAGACATTCAGTTTTTAAGGAAGGAGGTGGAGATGAAGCTCGAGGAGCTTATTCCAGAGATTGATGCCCTTGAAGCCTTACAAAGCAGAGTGGTGAAGGCCCTGGCGATGAACCAAGACGCAATGAAAGTCACTCTTCTCTGTCTGGAGGCGAGGTGAAACCACCAAATCAGAAGCGAACGGCCTACCTTTCTCTTTTCCGTCTTAAGCATCTGGCAGCTGTCCTGAAATGTCAGTAACTTTAAGCTTAAACTCCCAGCTGTTGAGTGAAAATGTTCTGCTGTGTGGCTTGCAGAAGGAAACGGGCCCCTTCTGACAGGGTGCATGATGCGGTGGACGCCGAGCTGCTGAAAGAATGTTCGATGTTTCATGAAGTGACAGGTCTACTTCAGATTGTGCTAGAGCAGATTGCTGAGCAGATACGGTGAGAACTCTGGCTAATATCTGTATATCGTTTTGACCTATAATGATACTACTGAATGAGTATATATATATTTTATAAACAGGAACATGAAATGACACTGATATTCTTTGATTACTCCAGTCTGGACAGGTCTGCTAAGTTCTACTTAGAACAGGATCTGAAGGAGAAATTTCAAGCTCAAAACATTGACAACTCTTGTGCCTTGATGACCGTGCAGACAATCCCTAATCTGCCACTGTCCAAGAAAAACATCACTATGCTGTCAAGGTAAACCATCAGCTTCTTGTTCCCAGAAAACAAGAAATTTTATAGTATAGCTACTCTAAAGCCTGTTATTTGAAGCCCTCTTTATTTATTACTTTAAATGCACCTATTACACAAAATAGTAAGCCCCTAACAGGCTTGAGGTAAAAATTGGAATTTGCAGACAGAATGTTGCAAGCATTTGTCATCCATCCATGATTCTACACTTAATTTCTTATACCTACCTGTTGTGATGGTGAGCTGTGGGGGTTTGGACAGGACTGGACATTTGATCAAAATGCAACAGAACAGCACACAAGGAGACATGTTAAGCTAATGAAAAAGTAGCCATTTCATTGTTCTATTGTGGGAGGAAGCTGGAGTACCTGGAGAGAGACGGTATTTTCAGTCCAAGCTGTTTTTATGGTTTTCTTTCCCTCTCCCAGTGCAACAGTTAGCCCAAAGCAGTGGGAGAACATCTCAGACCTCAACATAGCCAGGGCCGAGCAGCAGAAGAATAACTCTTTGTCCCTGCGCGCTCTGGTGGAGTCTCTGCTGGCGCAGTCGGCTGACGACATGCAGAAGCAGTTCAGGGCTACTAATGAAGCCTTGCAGCTCAACATTCAGCTGATCAAGGCTGCCAAGACCCAACTGGAAGATAAACTTCCCAAGGTAGGGCTCAATGTGCGGTTTATTTAAGGAAGATACAAAGAGATGTTACAATACAGAGAGATTTATGTTCTTCGTTTGTACCCTGAACAAACGAGGAACATAAATCTATGACATGGCCAAAACAATGCCGATGTCACTAACGGTGTTTTAATATGTATATCTTACGAAGAGAATAACTTCAAATTCCATGGATTTTCTAGTAAAGTTGTGTGGTCAATCAACTCAAAATAGTGTATCACTATATTCTGAATACAGTCTGATGTAGTCTGCTTCAGAAGTTGGTAACAAAACAGCTTCATGGCATTTAAGATACACAACAGACGTGTCAGGGAGAGAAAGTTGTGGGCAAGTTAGAAGAGAAAGGTTTAGTCACAAACAGTATTCCAAGATTAGAAGGAGAGTATGGCATGTCGCTCTTCACCAAAATTGACAAGGTGTGCATTAATCAGAACAGCAGCCAAGAGAACCGTGGTAACTCTGGAGCAGCTGCAGAGATGCACAACTACTGGTATAGCATGTAATAGGACAACTATTAGTTGTGCAATCCCCAAATTTATCAAATTGAAAGTCACTGTTGAAAGGGATCAAAGCAAATATGTGCAACGAGGTGATCTGGTTGGGGGGATGTTAGAATGGCTCAGTCAAAGTCCATACAAAAACCTAAACTAGAATCTATGGCTTCACTTGAAAACCACTCCTCATCCAAAACTTTTAGTCTTTAGATGCGTAGATCTGGTGGAGACATACCACCAAATACACGCAGCTATAAGGACAGTAAATGGATAAGGTGTGGACTCACAAGAGCATGGAGGGGGCAGAAACATTTCTGTTCTTTGTCTGTAACCAGACAAAGGAAATGCATACTTTTGTTTTGTTTTAGAATAATCCATAACTGCCCAACAGTTAGCAGAGCTGTAGGACAGTTATGGATTGTTGTTTATCACCAGAAACAAAAGAGAATTATTAACAAAATCAATAAAAACATATCAACAATAAGATGAAATCAAGAAGTGATAATGAGTTATAGTAAGTAAATGTGCTCCGTATTCAAAGGAATACAGAGCACATTTGCTTGCTCCGATACTGTCTCTGCAACTTGCTTTAGATTTATTGTCTAATTTTGTATCTTTGAGACTGCAGGGATTGATGGTTATTATTATGGGTGCTTCTCTCTAGGTCATTTGTGAGATTAGCAACCTTCAGAGGATCAGAGAGGATCTGCTAGCAGCCATCGCAGAGAATGAACAGTTCTTGAGTTTGGCCCAGGCCCGGCTCCTTCTGCGCAAAGAGAGGCCTGGCAAAGAGCAGTGTCTCGACGCACCCCAGATCCAGCTCCTTGCCGAGGTTGAGCAGCTCAACCTTCACATCACCAAGTGAGTCCTGCAATATGATACATGTTGATTGATGTTGTTTGTGTGCTTCCATTTGCTTCTGAAAACAACCCAAGTGCTTAGAAAAACACCCAGCCATTTTCAGCAATAAGTTCATGTTTTTTGGTGTGTGGAAAATGAGCCATTTCAAAAACCTTTTGAGCTTAAAAACCCACGTGCCAGCATGTTTGGTCAGCTGGTTTTACTGCTGCATGTGCCCTGTAATGACTAATAGAAAAGACGTGTGTTTTGTTGTTCACTTACCATCCAGAAACCCCTTGCTGCATTCTTTTTGTGGTTGGTTGTGCAGGAGGCTCTACTTCTGCTTTTCAAATTTGTATAGTTGCATATTTGTGTGTCTGATTGCAGGCATTTTCACAAGCGAGTGTAAACATTGAGTTGGGATTGTGGCCAGCAACAGCTTATTTGGATTTAAAGTAATAAGAGACACTAAAACAGCTCATTCTGGAAGAAGCTCTAAATAGGCAGAAGTGACCAGACTGAAATTTCATTATCTGAGAAAGATTCTGTGCAAAAAGTGTAATGAACATGTTTTGATCTAACCTGTTAAAGGAAGTATAACAGATCATCTTTAAAATGATTATCCTCACACTTTTGTCATAAATCAATATTATTTACAGATCCCTTTCCTGTCCTGCTGTACCTGATACTGTCATCTTTTAAGGATATTTCCTATTATTGCTATACAGATGATATCCAGTTCTTTTGTCTTCCAAATGAAGTTTTGAAACAGTACATCTTTACTATAGTAAATTAAAAGCTGCATGTCTGCAAGAATTTTTCTATAGTTGAATGAAGAAAAAACTTAAGTAATAATCTTGTTGGTTCCAGGAGTAGTAACTGTAAAGATAAAGCTTATCCTCCAGCCTCTTGGTTATTTGACTAAATCTTCATTTAGAAAGTTTAGGATAGCCTTCGACTCATGTTTTATATCTGAAAATCATGTCAAATCTCCGTTTCGACCCTGTTTCTACCATCTGCTAAATATTGCCAAGTAATGTCTGAATGGCTAAAATTTCTAGAGCTTTAAAGTGAGTGCTACAGGATTTAAAGAAATACCAAGCACATTTACCGGAATATTACTGGAAACCCACCGTCCCATTCCTAGTTTCATAGATGTTTTCAGAGTTCCTGTTCATAAGAATTGCACTTCAGAGCTCGTCATGACATGGGTGTTTGTTTTTTATTCTGTTCTGTCAGACTACGTGAGGAACTGGCTCTGTCTGAGGAGGAGCAGAGGGCGCTGGTTCGCTGCCAGCTGGAGCTGCAGGAAAACATCGAGATCAAAGCCAACTCTCTCTACATTGATGAGGTCGTCTGCATGCAGCTTAGGGAGCCCGTCGTCATTTGCCACGTCTGACCAATCAGCAGCAAATCTTCATGTGTAAATGTTATGGATACATACAGGCATGTAAAATATGTCAGAAAATAAATACAGTTATGTAAAATACCAATTTTCTTTACTCTGTGACTAAAACTTTTCTCGTTTAAAATCACTTACTAAAGCTTTTATGTCGGCACACTGCCTGGCAAAACTAATTATACCTTTTGAACTTTTTCTGTTCAAAAGAACAGAAAAAGTTCTTTTGAACACACAAAGTGTGTTTGAGACACTTTTGTGTCTCAAACACAAAAGTTTGAGACTTTTGTGTGAGACACCAACACCAAAGTAGGGGATTATTGTGAAGTGGAAGGAAGGTGATGCATGGTTTGACATTCTGACTCATCAATAAACTTTTTTGGACTTTCAGTTGCCAGGACAACTAAAAGGTGTCATGGCAACAGATACCTGAGCTGTGGATCTTTGCATCTCCTCTAGTTACCATGAGCCTCGTGGCTGCTTTCTCAGACTAATCCTCTGTTTGAACGACTTAGTTCATTTCTCTTTCTATTCTCAAATGATGGATTGAACAAAGCTCTGTGAGGCGTTCAAAGCCTTTCAAATAGATTTATAAATGTCACAAAACAGATGGCTTATACTATGCCAAATTACACACTGGTGAACCCAATTTTTAGATTTTAATTTTTAGAAAATGTTTTAACAAAAGTTATAAACATGCAGAATTTCCCTTCCAAATCACTACTTTGATTTGGACTCTAATAAAAAACACTGGTGGAGGACACTGTAAATCTAATGAGACAAGACTTTTTACAACTTTTTAATACATTGAGCAGAAATAGATAATAGATAAAACTGCAGTGAGTGTGTAAATATGACAGTAGGGTATGGAATGTGAACTACTGTAGTTTATGCTCCAAACACAAACTAAAAGACCAAAGTAGTTGTTGACTTTTTAAAAGACAATATTTTAAGAAATGACATAATGAAAGTACACAAAATTCACAATAATGGATTGTTTTAATTGTAGTTTCGTATTCATAAAAAATATATCATGAAACCAAATAGTGTTTCTTCTGTCAGGATGAATTCACACTTTCCTTTGAATGTCAGGAGTTTAAACAAGAGGGAAGCTGATGTCTCAAAATGTTATTTTGTAATGTATTTTGTAAATACATTACAAAATTTGATTTCCCGGTTTTACAGGCTGCTAGAAAGTTTTGTTTTATTTTCCTAGTAATGTCAGAAGATTTGGAGGCATGAGTGTATGCTCTAGTTCAGGGGTGCCCAAGTCCAGTCCTCGAGAGCTACCATCCTGCAACTTTCAGATGCATCCCTGCTTCAACACACCTGAATCAAATGAATGGCTCGTTATCAGGCCTCTGTAGAACTGATCCCGGTCTGTTGGAGTAAGGATACTTCTAAAAATTGCAGGATGGTAGCTCTCGAGGATTGGACTTGGGCACCCCTGCTCTAGTTAATATATAAATCTTAAGCGTGCCACAAAACTGACACAAGTATTACTCGAACGTTGTGGCAATGACAAATCCCAGTACAGACATACTATTCAAAACATGGACACAACAGCATCGTCACTCATATGACTTGAAAATACACAACATCCCATAAGAGATGATTCAGCTGAAAATAAAAATGACAAAACAAATGTAAACACACATTCTAAGATGGCAGCTGAGACAATGGATGGCCTTTGTGTTTGTCATTATTCTCAGGAGATCCATTCATAGGACTTCTCTCTGTCCTTAGCCCTCTCTGGCTTTCAAGACAACATTGACTCTGCATTTTGCCTACAGCACAAAAAAGAAGAAAAACACTGTTATCAAAGGAAATATTTAGCATAAATAAAAGAAAACCTGTGTGATTTAGGAATTTTACCTCATGCCATTTCAGTGTTGGGAGCGGCAGGGCCAGGTGACAGTGTGGGCAGGTGCTGATCTGGTCCTGGTCTCCGCTGACCCACGGACCCTGTCTCCCTGCGTGTGATTGGGAAGTGGCTTTATAAGCACTTCTCAGCTGGTCTTGACTCTGCTGTTTGAATAAGTCATCTGCATCCTCCCACTTTTGTTCTTTGGTGTCAACCTCTTCATAGAGCTCTTGATAACACCTCAGCTGCTTGTGAGAAAGAAAGACAGACACAGATACGTGTCAAAGTGAATTCCTGAGACTATAAATCCTAATATTACTGTGGCGATGCAGGTCAGGATCAACAGATGACAAAACACAACATTTAAGACTAGAGTCTTATATCAGTCCACAATAAAATTCTGTTTTCTGAATTTCATGACTGCATAAATTAAGTGAAATTTATGTTTATTGAGTTATATTAATTCCATGTATTTTCTGCGGTAATATTATGTTTTGAATTTTACAGTATTAACTGTTGATATTTTACAATTTTTTTTTTTTTAACCATAAATTGCATTGATTATTTTTACAGTGTGGGATTAATAAAAGGTCTGTTTAATACCTGCCCAAAGGTAAATTAGCCTCAATGGGAAAAAAAATCTGGTCAGATAAGAACTTTTTAGATGTGTGAAACATGGTAGTGGCAGTAGCATGCTGTGGTGACCAGGGATATTGAACCCAAAAGACTTGCAGCTGCAGTTGGAGCAAAGTGTGGTTCTACAAAGCACTGGCTCAGAGGGGCTTCATACAGATACATGCCACACTTTTCAGATATTTACCCGTTAAAAATAAAGTTAAATATTGCATCCTTTTCCTTCCACTTCACAATTACACATTACCTTGACGTTTATGACAATAATATGACAAAATATGAATTATGAACTGCATAATCCACATTAGATCAAACTGTGAATTGGACACAGTTTGGTCCAATTCACAATTTCTCAAGGAAATATAATGGAACATGTTTAACATACCTCATGACGGTCTCTCTCTTTTTCCAGAAATGATCTCCCACAGTATCTACAGCTCACTGTGTTCTCCACTGAGACAAAGAAGAAAAGCTCAGGTTAAGCAGGAGGGAAATATATTCTGGGCATTAAGTGAGTTCAGGGCTGAACTGGTCCATTTCAATACTTGTATTTAATGCACTGCTGAGAGTTTGAGTCGAGTCCTCTTCATCGGCAGCTGAGCAGGTTGAACTGTGCTCTGACTGGTCACTCAGTTTGACGTAGCGACCGCAGTCCTTGCAGAGCTCCGTGCGACTCCCACAGACCACACTGTGCTCCTCCAGCTGCTTCCACGGCACCTCCAGCTCACAGAACGTACACATCTGCAGACGCTCCGGACACTCCTCCGCCTGGAAGCAGAGCACAGTTGGAAAGATCCATTTGCTCTGTCGCACACGCTGATACATTTACTCTGTGTCATGATCTGACAGGAAATTGTCTTTTCAAATAACTCCCAACAGTCTGCATGAGCTTTCTGATACTGGTGGCTAAGACCTGCGTCCAGTGAGATCATAATGAAGCGTAATAGTCCATCCATACAGACAAAGCTAACCCTTGAAAAATAATATCCAAGCAGTTCTTTCTGACTGATATTACACTACTTAACTACTTAAGTAGTTGAGGTTTACTTTTTATAAACTATATTTAGGAATAGCATAGTGAAGTATACTTGGCTTACACTGAAAAGCATAAAGAGAGTTCACTTAAATTGGTAAATTCTAGTCATTAACTGGGCTTTGAAGCAAAGTCCATCAGTTTTCAGTCAGTTAAAGTCAATGTGAGCCAAAAGGTTCATGTAGAATTAGAGATCTCAAAGATACAGCTGTTTTTTTTAACCATAGATTTTACTTTTGTTGCGATATCATCTATTTTCATTTCATTCCTGGCCCTAAACTTCTTTAACCTCAACTTTTTATAAATGTTTCAGTCCAAAGCAGCAAGACAGGATGTATTTGAACAAAACAAATGGATGTAGAAAGACATCAAGGTTGAGATGTGAGCTGTTCCTCCACATGACATTGTATTGAACCTTCTTATTAGTTCAAAAGAACTCACCTCATGATCCTCAAGGTGACACCGTTCAATCTTCTTGTTGCATTTGGAGCATTTCACCTTTAGATGGACAGAAATGGTTCAAAAAGAAATAACTACATAAGCGTCATTCTGCAGGGAAAATGTTGGAAAAAAACAAAGTGGTGTAGTTTATACATCTGGGCGGATGATCACCTTGGTGTGCTGCTCCTCTCTGTGCTGGCTCAGCTGGTCTTTGGGGACAGCTTCATCACAGTCAGGACAGACACTCAAAAATCGTTTGCAGTGGGTCTCATGCAGAGGGAAGTTGGCCTCTGCCACCTCCTTGTGGCTAAAAGAAGAAAAAAAAGCACAAGCTCAGGAGAAAAATACTTAAGGATAACTTTAAATTATTTTATGACCTGGTAAAGATTGAGAGTCTTTGAACCAGGAAGTTCTCTTATCAAGGACCGAAAGCTCCACAGGGTTATATCGTGTAAGCCTAAAAGTGGAGTCAGGAGTTATTGCAGTGTCACAACAACATGACTCCCTCTGATCAGAGGGGTAGAAATCATTTAAAACTTGAAAGTTAACTTATTGTTTACTCTGACCAGCTGTTTCACTGAACTACAGAAAAGTTACCCAGCGACTCCAAATATGTCATTTCAAACTTAGGCCACACAGAAGTGAAACCTTTCTTTTTGCACCTGCGCTCCTTTTAGCCCAACAATGCATTTAACTTTCAGAGCATTGAAAGTTAAATGCTCTCAAACATTGAACTTCATGTTGGGCTGAGATAAGATTAAAACGTGAACAACTGGTTCTAAAACCAAGGCGTCTACACCTCAAAGATCCGTATTGTATTCAGGCTATTTATGTTGGTAATAAAACAAAACGTAAATCATTCATCGTTCAATGCAGTTCTGTGTCAGTTCTTACCATGTTTCACAGGTTCGGGTTGGTTCTGTGTTTTCCATCGACAGCTGTTGCTCAGAGTGGGAAGAACTGTCTTGAAATGTCAACGCAAAGTTCAATCACGTTTCTCCGAAACAGAAAGTGAAATCATCTGCTCCGTCAGGCTGCACGTACTCCGATTCACCAGCGGGAGGCGCTGAAGGCTCTTGAGTGGTGGTTTGTATTGACTGCTGTATTTACTCACATATTAACGTTTCAAATACCAAAAAGTCAAATACAGTTGCTGCTTCCGGCTTCACCAGGTGTGACGAAAGAAACAGAAGCACAGAGTTTCTAGCAGACGCCCTTTATGACCAATAATAACTTGTTTTTTTTAAAACAAGAATCAATTCACCAGAATCTATTCTTTAGTTATGGGGAAATTATGGCTGCTTATTAGAACAGCACCTGTTAAAATTCTTGAAGCAAAACTGAAACGGTTTCAGTAATCAGTTTTGTTTTTGTCCAAAGTAAAAACTCAACAGCTGAATACATTCTCACATCTAAAAAGAAAGCAGAGCTTTCTTTTTATCTCTACTGTTTCTTTCTTTTTATCTCTGTCTTAGGTTTTGTGAGTTGAGTAGAAAGATTTTGGGTTTGCTGTTGCACGTTCCTTTTGGCTTCTCTTTTTTGACGAAAAGAATCCTCATGAAACAGTATGAGAGAAAACTGAATTTACATTTTAAAGCAGCAGGTTTCTCAGATAAGATGGGTTGTAATTATTATTATTTTTTCTTGTTTAAAATTAAATTCCTGATTTAAAAGAAACAGTTAATGTCATCTGACTCTGCTGCAAACCAGTTGCTGAGAGGATATTCTCAAATCCAGACATCATCTGTCCTAAAATGTGTTATTGAGTTATAATGGTGCATAATATTCCACAATTCAGTTTAATTAGAGAGCATCATTTCATACGTTGTCATAAATGTTTCTGAATTCATAGTTATGGTGATATTCAGCTCCTAATTCTTCTTAAGTCAATCCATCTCCTTACAGTACAATGCAGTCAAACTGAGCTGATTATAAAATAGGAGCTGGTGTCAAAGGTCACCGTCCGTTCATTGGTGGTTATAGTGATGTGGAGAAATTCATACAAGAACGCAAAAACAAAGCACACTTTATATCTGCATTTATTTGGTTATGGGCTCCAACCTATGAACTACAAAATGATAAACAAGAGGATTTTAGATTTACGTTCAGTTCTGATGAAAAAAGACAAGGTAGCAATAGTCCCGGTTAAAGTCATCAGGTTTCCTCTTTGTATGAAATACCACTTCAAAAGGATGGCACACTTTACCTGCTTCTGGGAGCATCAGATCATTTCTAATTCTGCACACTTGTTTTTTTTAGGGAAATATGAGAAATTTTAGAATCAAAATGAGAAAAATCCCTGCAATTCTTTTCTAGATCAACCAGCTTCCTAAATCTCAATTTCTCAACTATTTTCCAGAAGATCTGAGATGCATGTTCCCATAGGTAAACGTTTTTAATTGGAGCCTGAACAGAAATCAGTCATGTTTCCATTTTAACACAAGCATAAAGAAACAACGCAGGTGTTTTATCCTGGTTAAGAAAATGACAGTGATTTTAGACTGAAATTATGCCACCAAACACTGTTCTGCAAACCTAATCTTCTATACTGGGTCTCTTATTTGTAGGGAATCATTTGCTGAGTGATTTACACATCAGTGTAAATATGCACGCCTCCACAAAATCTATTAAAAATCCATAGTGCTGACTGAGCTGCTTCTTCCTGATGCAGTACACAGATCACTGGAGACAGGAAGATTAAATACTTTTTACCAACTTTTGCTTTGTTTACAATACATGGTAAAAAAAAAATGCTGTTTTTATGTGGCATCGTGTGACAAATAAAAAATAACTAAATGTTTATACTATTGCAAATTGTGTCGCCTTATTTTTGTGCTCACACACTTAATTGTTACAGAATGGCAAATTTGAAAATCTATTTATTTATTAAAAGTGAGGACATTTACTGATTATCAGTCGATCAATGCAATTGTTTTGAATACTTTCCTTTAAGCCCAGGCCACTGGAAAGCCTGGGCTTAAAGGAAAGATGTTACACAGCGACAGTAAGAACAAGTTTATGACGTTACTGCTATGTTATTGTCTTTAATGAATACTCTGATAACTTTGCTCAAACAGAATCATTTTTAATCCAGAAGAATATGAAATATGTTGTCATTCTTAAAGAACAACCACTTTATGCAGTTTTTTTGAGTTTTATAACAAGGCAAAGCATAAGACCTTTGCAAGAAGAGGATGAATACATTTTCTTCTGTGGGATGCTATTTTTGTAGAAACTATATTAAAAACACGTAGATTCCAACCTAATGATAAGAAAAATAGATCTAAAAAAATATGTGCATCTGTTCAACGAATAAAACTGCTAAAACTTGCATTTATTATGTTATTTATGTTTAAAGATATTCACTGGATCTTTGGACATTTCACAATTATTCTTAACTACATGGGTTAAAATAATAAAGAGCCACTCCAGCTCAAATACATTGCAATTTGCTTATGTAATGTTGGAAAAAAAAAACCAAAAAACCCCAAAACAAAACAAATATATATATATATATATATATATATATATATATATATATATATATATATAAGTTCTTGTGG
Organism: Poecilia formosa; assembly: GCF_000485575.1. NCBI lineage: Eukaryota > Metazoa > Chordata > Actinopteri > Cyprinodontiformes > Poeciliidae > Poecilia > Poecilia formosa. The sequence continues at coordinate 350,105 of NW_006800077.1, forward strand.
TGTAACAACTTATGCAAGGCTCTGTATGTTGTATAGGACAACATCCTAGCTTGTACAGATTATGTTGTATTGATTTCTGGCAGGTTTTGCACGTCATAAACAACCCAGAGGCAGAGTTGGAGAGGTGAACTTTCAATGCCCGACAATGTTAAGCCAAGTGTTTTAGTTCACATCACTCTGAGCTTGAGAACCTGGATGAAAACGCAGTTATTTAACCACCTGGACACGGTGAGTGAGCCTTTGCCTTTATTAGAACATTAAACAGCGACCAACAGAGAGGGAAGGAGAGCAGCCACACGTGGGTTAGCAGCTGTACACTGAGGCGCATGTGTGATCTTCCATGTTAATTGATCAGAATTTAACGCTGCTCTGGATGGAAACATGCACTCACTTCAACGACCGTTACATCTGATATACGTCTTCACTGTACAAAGAGTCTAATCATTCATCTGTTTTGGCATTAACAAATTCTTCATAGAAAAGTAACACTGTGTACAAATGTATGATTCTTTATAGTTACAGTTGGACTTTATTGTACAGGGTGTTGGGTTTTGTGATGAGTTACATGTAACATGTGACCTCCAATAGATCTTCTGTTTTGGCAGCAAGGACTGAAGAGACGATTTCTCTCTTTGGTGCTGCGTGTTGCTACAAATCCTGAGAAAAGTACTCAGCGTGAGTCAACAGGTTTAAAAAAAAAATCTTACAAACACTCACAGTAACGAAAGACCAATGCAGGCAAACATTAATTACAACAGTCGAGACGAGCTGGACACTGACCATTGCTCTCCGTGGCCACAAGAGGGCAGCGATGCAACACATTAAATTCCAACCCCAGAGCGAGAAAACGCAAATGTTTTCTAAAAACTGCAGGTTCCCGACTCCAGGGCCTTGCAATCCACATTATGTCATTTTCTGTTGTTGTGTTGGAAAGGATAAATCCGTCCAAAGTACTTCAGTACATTCACATACAAATATAAAATAAGAACATCTTTTTTTTATTTTTTTTTTTAACTGTTGTTAAATTAGACTAACCTTTTTCTGGTTAGATCAGTTATGGTTACCAGAATTATTATTTATATTTGCTAAAAACTATAATTATTAAAAAAAACAACTTTAAAATGAAAGGTTTGCATGAATTTGTTTAGTATCTGGTGGACTTGCCTTTAAACTGTTTTAGGGTTTCTTCCCATGAGGCTCTCACAATAGTTTGGTGGAATTTTAGCCAATTTTATTATATCATATTATTACTTATTTACCCAAACACAGTTTTTTAAACTCTGTCTGCAAATCCACTGAAATCAGGGATTTCTACTGGCCACTCCAAAACTTAAACTTTAATGTTCTTTGTAACTAATTGTCAGTATAAAATTAGTTACAATGTCAATTTGAAAAATCCATTTGCTACCAAATTTTAACTTTCAGGCTGAGGTTTTGAGATGTTGCTTTAATATTTACTCATGATGTTCTTTCTACAAAATGCCATCAATTGTGTGAAGTGCACTTGTCTCAATACACACAACATGATGCTGCCACCTCTGTGGTACACAGTTGGGATGGTTTCACTGGTCACAGGACTAAACACTAAAATCTTTGTCCTTCAGTCCATTTGCAAACTATAATCTTTTTGTTTTTTTTTTGAGTTGCTTCTGGAGAGGATTCTTCCTTACTCCCCATGCTGGTACAGGACTCATTTCACAGCAGATGACTCCTCTACAAGCTTCAGTCAGCATCTTTGCAAGGTTTGCTTTTTTCCTGGGGTCGATACAAACATTTTACACCAAACTACACTCATCTTTTGGACACAGAACCCGTCTCTTTCCTAAACAGCATGTTTATACTTATGCCTCCATTTAACTTGGATGACATCGTCTGGGTTTCTTCAAATTCTTTAATATCTTCCACGCTGTAGTGAATTGAAATAAGTCTGTTAATCCTAACTGATTCAAAACAGAAAAAGTTCAGTGAGCTCTAATACCATACAGTAAGAAAAACAAAACAAAACAAACGTGTACGCATCTTTTCATAGTGTATGTAAACATGTGTTTTCTCTGGAGGATAATAAAAATATGAATTTAGCCACAGCAAGGTTACTATGAGGTTTAATTTCCTGGCATGAGAGCAAACAATTTGTGAACTGGAAATGGTAGTGAGCCTGAGAGTGACGCCTGCAGATGGATACTTCCTGATTGTTTGGCTGACACTAAGATGCTACAGATCCATATTCACTCTAAATTGACTATTTTTTCATTACATATGAAATAAGTCTTTTTCATACAAAAAAACCCCCAAACAAACAAGAAAACATAACGCCTAACCTGAAACACAACTCTATGAATCCTAAACATAATGTATGAGATATCTGCCAAATAGAAAAATAGATGATTTCAAAATAAATGTCAACATAGAAAAATATTTATAATCACATGATATTTGTACACAAGCTACAGTCACATGACTCATGCTTGGTGAGACCAGTGGTACGCAGTCACTGACGGTGATGATGATGTGGATCCATATGCAGAGGGTCTGAACACTGCTTCCTCCCTGATGAGCTTCGGGAACGTGTGATGTGTCTGACGAAACGGTGAGTTTTGTTTGGATCTTGAAAATGGAGGGTCACTGGGGTCACCAAACAGAGCACTTTTCCACAGGGTTCATCGGAGAACCCTTGGGACAGTTGAAAACACGGGCAAACTCATCAAACTGGGAAACGCTGCCAAGCACCCTGCAGGGGAAGCAAACAGGACAAAAAAAAAGAAGTTAAAAGTGATCCGGAATGTGTAAAATATCGCATTGTTCATGAATGTTTTATAGTAGAATTATTTTTCAAGACCAACATTTGATAAAAATGTCACCTGCAGTGCTCTGGTGCATGCTTGTCAGTGAGCAGCTGCAGATAGATGGACTGAGATCTTCTCTTCATGCACCAGTTCTGACAGAAAAAAACAACAACACAACAGTGGCTTGAAGGGTTTATATCACTTTGGAGCTGGAAAACCTAAACACAGTGAAAATATGAAAGACTTTTAAATCACAGTCTACCTTTAGAATGATTTTTCTAAATAGTAATTTTAAAAACCATACTAAGATGACAAACTGGCTGTCAACAGAGAACAAGCTGTTTTCTTGATTTAAAAACAAACTTTTTTAAAGACATCTCAAAAAAATCTATGTGGTGGCTTACTGGCAATTCAGAAAAGGGATGAACTGAGAACTCTAAGGGGTAGACCTTTTGCTCATAGAATATTAAAAAACTGGAATCAGGCAACTAAAAGAAAAAAAACAAAAAAAACCGGAGATTTTTCTTTAGCCTCGTGTGGCCATAGTGTGATGCACTGATGTCAAAGGTCAGTGCTCCAAACATCATGTCATCACTCTTCCAACAGCTTTTGTGTCGTTTGTATTTTACGAGCTTTATTTCTTTTTATTTGTGATCATGTAAAATAAATATACAGATCAAGAGCTACAGGCTGGAACAGAATTGAAATGAAAAAGCTATAAAAGCATGTAATTACAGTTAGTTTTATTGCATTGACCTTATGAGCATCCCTGTACCACAATAAATTAGAAAAAATACCAGAGCTTCTGCATCTGTAGTTCTGGTCACTTTATGCTTTTCTTGATATTTTCTGCTGTGCTTTTACTTAACCACTTTTTATGGTGTTTTAAACAGCTTTTCTGCAATCGTGATAAATTCTTATGCCTTTTAAAGATCAGTGGATGATGTTTTTTAAAGGCAGGACTCGAGCAAAAGTTGACGAGAGAAGTGTTCATACATGGCCAAAAGTTAAGGCAATCGCATGTGAAGAGTGGCTAGACGTACATTAACACATGGAAAATTGATTTCTCAGCTTGGAATAACTAAGAAAGACATCAATTAAAGATTGAAACTCTGCAGGAAGTTTAAATCTTCCTGGTTGTGAGGTAGTCTGACACAATGCTGAATGAAGAGTGGGATAAAGACGCCCAGCAGGGCAGACCAGAAACAATCCAGAAGCAATTAGGTGATTATCTTGAGCATCTTCCAGCATAATGAAGCACCACGATGAGAAACACACTTCAGACCCACAGCCAAGTAAGGCCTTAGGTCTGACTTGAAGCTGGAAGATAAGCCAAAGTCAACAAATTGTGATCAACTTTAAAGTGCATCTTTATGGTTCTTTTACATATATATATAAAAAAGAAAACCACAATCTGAGGCAAAACTGTAAATATGTTTAGAAACAACTAGAGAGTATTTCAAAGAGTTAGATCAACAAAAATAGCTTTGTTTCTTCTTTGTTTCTTGAAAGAATACGCACGCCTCGTCCACCTGAGGTGTTTGATGCCTATAAACTAAACTTTAGTCTCATCTAAACTCACCTGTTAGAATTTTGCCAACTTTATACCTTTATTAGTTTGTGAATGATGGCAAGATAAAAACAAATAAGTGTCATCGTTCAGCTTAGCAGCCAGGAGCTGAGAGAAACTGGTCTTTGTGTCATGTCATAATTATACCCCAGAGAAACAAGAAGTCAGGAAACAGTAGTTCCTACTTCGATCTCAGAATTCTGATCAACATAAAATAGTGATAATTTGAAAACAATGCTCATCCAATATTTAAATATATATTAACAAAGGATTTTAGAGATATCAATAACTGTGTGCCAAAAAACTAAAATGTGCTCAAGGGTTAGCTTTAAAGGTAAAGTTTTTATGTTTAGAAATTTCAGAGTGGGATCATGGTACTGTAACATAAAAAATAATTAGTTTAAACGTTTCTTTTTCTTTTTCTAATACTTTCTAATTTTCCTCTGTGTACAGAAATGTTGACATGAAAAAAATGATCTAATACAGCTTTCTCTGGTTCACGGTTTTCTCTTGTTGATGCGGTCGAACGCTGAGCAACTGTGGTTTGACTTTTTCCTTAGGTGACGACAAATCAAATGGAATAAAACTCTGCTATTTGTTTGTGATTAATACTTTTAAGGTCCTCATGTTGTGATGATTACATTTCTCTTAACTTATTTTGGTTTTGCAGCTACACCTAATAAGTCTTATGTTTATAAGACACGTGTGTCGGCCTGCTGTGCAGGTTGGAGGGTCGGATTCATTTTGTTCGAGGTGATTGCATCGCCTCAAGCGTTTTTATTCACACTCGCATATGACATTTCAAATGAATGTAAGCACATATTCCTGATTTTCATAACACTTCCCCCAGGGCAGGAGTTTTAAAAAATGAGCCTAAACACACCACGTTGCATTCTTAAGTGTTTTCAGATTCCGCCTCGGTTACATTAAGCTATGAATTTCAATGAAACCACTGAATTTCAATGATGACACGTAATACTTAAAAGGATCAGGGGTGGTCTAGCGCTCGGAGACACCGTGCTGTCATCAAGGCTCTGCTGATTTAATCCCTCTAATACTTAATGTATCTATCAGCTAATGCTGGTGTGTGACACCTACAACCTGTCCTCTACCTTCCAGCTCCAGCTGAGAGTGGCACCTGATATGATTTGATATGTAAATGTAAAGAAAAACAGAGCCGCAGACAAACTTCCTCACCTGTGCAAAGGCTATGAAGAGCAGCTGTTCGTGGGTGTATTTTAGCTTAGGGAGGGGCCTCTCTGGACCGTTATCCCGCACCCATTTTTGATATGCCTGCAAGGAGAAGTGAAGGGATAATGACTGACAGGAAATAGAAAAACAAATAACCTTCGAGTTAGATGTTAGGATGTTTCTCACTTTTCAAAGGAAAGTAAGAAAATGGATGTAGCAGAAAACATTCAAGCAGGCTACAAAATACATACTAATTTATTTTACTGTGATTTTATATGAGGAATCTGCACAAAGTAGTGCAGAATTGTGAATAGAAAAGCGTGAGATGTATTTGTATCCCGTTTGCTGTCTCATCCACACGGTTTTTAGAAAACCACAAAGAGGGTTTTTCCCCCTAACTATTGCTTTTTTCTTACCACTCTTCCATCTCCGCAACCTTTTCCCTGACCTGTTTATTGTGTACGAAAATCTTCATGATGCCATTTGCTCACCAATGTACTCTAACAAACAAGTGAGATCCATTAATTAGTCACAAGGAATCACATTTAGCTTATCCAACTTAATTTATTCTGATTATTAAGTTGTCAAGTTAAGCAAACACAAATAAAGTAGTTTTGACAAATTACGACTTGTGATCATTTACCACATTTTTTTTAAGTTGGAGGCGCATTCTCTCTTCACAGCATTTAAGCTGAGATTAAATCCTTCAAAAGTGGAATTGATTTAGGAACTAGGTAACTTCTGCAGACAACTGGTATTGCTGAATTTTATTTAGAGGTGTCAAAGTAATTAAAAATGAATAAAAATGCATCCCATTCTTCTGAAAAATCTGTATTTCCTTCACAATTATGTGCCACTCTGTTTATCTGTCACATAAAATCCCAAAGAGCGACATAAGAGTTTATGATATTAATGGAAAAAGAGGTTTGAATGTTTTTTCCACGGCACCGCATGTGAATTATGTAACTGTAGGGGGATTAACTTTTGTTTTTACCAGTATTAAATACTCCTCAGTTCAGTGGAGACCTGATATTCTCAGAGAATTATACAAGATCCACATTTCTCTTTCTAAGGAAATAAAAATATTGAAGGAATGAAATTGAACTAAATCAGATGTTTTATCTCGAGTCTAGTGCAGTTCAGCCTTTCCTCATTTAATGAAACAAACTAGGGTGGTTCATAAAGAATAATTCAATCCAAACGCAGGTTTTTACTTACATAGTACGATAATTTTAGTCCTCCCATGTCGGCTATGTTCTCTCCTAATGTCAGGCGGCCATTCACCTGCACACACAGGAAGGACGGAAGATTAATAAACAGTAAAAAGGACTGTAATATCAAGTTCACTGCGACCAGGAGATCTGTGCTACAAAACACCGGTAAGTGCTCCAGTGGGGCTTGCAGTTTTGTGTGACTCACGTCAAAGGTCACTTTGACTCTACATGTCAAACCTTCATGCTGTGTATAATGGAGTCAAGTTCACGTAGCTACACCTGGAAGCAGGATGAAACAGAGAGCAGATGTTTTTGTTTTGATTTCGTAATTTTAAAATGATGCAATAAATTGGACATCGCTCTTTTGTTAAGTGTCGTCATATTAGTTCTTGGACAAATATTGTGATTTCTTGGAACCACTTCCTGTTTTATTTCCTAAGCTAACACTTGTTAGCTAGTTTTGACTTCATGCAGTCGTGGCTAAAATGCTTGGCAGTGGCACTAATGTTGTTTTGCCAGTTTTGTACAATTTTGTTTTAGATTTATAAGATGAATGCATTTCAAATCATTCTAAGTCAGAGATTTATTTAAAAACATTAAAAAAAAAACACATTACCCTGGTGAAAAATAGTGAGCTAACTATTTACTTGAATTTAATCAAAAGCAGAAATGTAGCTGTAAGACAGTCCAGCTGAGTTCAATTTATCAAACTAATCACTGGTAGATTGCTATAAAAAGAACAGATGTCCTTAAAGCATCATCAGCATCTTCAGTTAGAAATGGGGCAGCGCTGTTGCCTAGCAGCAAAAAGATCCTGGGTTCACGTCTCAGAACTGCCCATGGTCTGCACTTTCTCTCACGCGTTGACAGCTGGAGACATTCCTAAGTAGGAATGAGCAGCTGATGATAATGATAGTTGTTTACAATAGTAACCTTTAAAGAAAAATGTTAAGCCTTCACCACTTCACACAAAAGCTCTCACATATAAAGAAAATGCTGCTACGAATTTAACACGTGACAGAACTTTGTCAAGATGATCAAGAAGTGGAGCAACAACGAAAAAAAAACAAAACATTTCTTCCAGACGACCCCACTATGACAGTATGTTCCCACCAGAGCAGAGCTTGTTCAGAATAGTCTGAACAGAAACTGAAATGAAGGCTTTCAGATAGTTGTCTTGTTTACAACAAGGCAGCATAAACCATGTTATGTCCAAGAAAAACATCAAGAATGGAATGAAACCCTGTGAGACGTACAAAGATGGACAAATCCTTTCTAAATGGGATTTTTGAATATTTACGTATTTTATAGTGGGAACTTGCCTGCATTTGTATAGTACTTAATCAAGTCAGATTGCAGACTGACAGAAGTGAGGCTGCCGTGCAACCGGCGTTGAGTCCTCTGACCAGTGCTCTTCATCATGTTGAATTCAATTCAATGTGAAGTATGTCAGATCAGTCTGATTCAGTTTAGTTAAACTGTAAAGAAATGCAGCTGAATTCAGTTAATTAAAAAAATTAAATTAGTAAAAAACTGTCCTTTGAACCAGCAGATGGGCTCAAATCCTGAGAATCAATATAATGTAGTGATGTCTGAATGTTTTCCAACATGACAGAACATGGTGTCACAAGAAAAAAGTGATAACTAAGAAGCTCAAATAAAACTGTTATTTACCGATACCTGTTATTTAAATATGATATATGTTCAAACAAACTGTGGTTTTTCCTTTAAAATATTTTGCTAAAACTTAGGACAGAATTCAAATAAAGATTATTGGTGTCTAAAAAGTACTTTAATAGCATTAACACGATAAAGAAAGCCAACAGAAAAACAAAACTAATCTCTGTGTGTTGTTTTCTAAATAAAAAAAATTGTCATGAGAGCAAATTGAAGCAAAATAATGTTTACTGTAGAGTTGAGAAAATGCAATACAAAAATAGTGTAAAATTTAAAGAGGGAATCTGAAACTACAGTATGAATCTTATCATGTTAGTACTGATTGCATACTGATATAGACTCGGTATCAATATTATACTGTAATTTGACTGTTTGCATAATTTTGTTGCTGATAAAACACTTTAAACTTCTGAAATGAACATCTTTATCATCTAAAATATTGAAAAACATCTAAAATTACTGAAGCCACAGAATAAGTTCAAGCCGTTTGTCCACCAGAATGCTGTTAACTCTGCACCTCTAACAAATGAATGAAGTGAAACTCAGAACCGGGACGGTCGAATCAGTCGTATCACAAGTTTTAGTCGTATGTTGTGAGAGTCGCCTGCCTCCATTAAACAGGACAGAAATTAAGAATTTACAAGTTATTTCAACAAATAGAATCACTATATCTCAGTGAGAGATATGCACAAATATCAACTGCATTATGAAATAAAATCAAATGCATTTTCAGTCAGTGTTACTTGTGTTGTATGGATTAAAACCCACCTTCTGGTTATATACAGTGAAGTTATCGTAGAGCTTGACGATGCATTCGGCCTTTTTCTGGAACTTTCTGTAGGACTCCTGAGTCCACCACTGTTTGAGGTTGCCGTAGCGATCGTACTGGCCCCCTAGGGACATGAACCATTGCATCACTAAGATGAAGGGCAAAAGTGAGGGTGGATGTTGAATATTAGCATGAAGTCAGCATAATCTATAACTTTTTTCCACAGTCAAAGAGCTGCCAGACATGCTGTCGCTCCAGATTTTGGAGAACAAATTATACTGCAAGTTCCCCTTAGTTTGTTTGTAGATTAAACCCCTTTATACTGCAAGCATAAAATGCACCATCTTAAGAGGCTTATGTTGTTCAATTGATTGCTAGGTGAATAGCAGATATCGAATGAGCGTCATGGTAATTTTTGACTGGGATCAAAAGTTATAAGTAAATAATAAAGAAGCACAGTGAGGATGCAAAGTAAAAAAATGGCAAAAAAAAATAACGTTTGTTTTATGCAATAAAATATGGACAGAGAGGTTTTCATTCTTACCCCAGTCATCATAACCGTGTGTCAGCTCATGGCCGATGATAGCTCCTATTCCTCCGTAGTTCAGGGATCTGGAAGCAGAATGGGAAAATGGAAAATTACTGAGATTCAAACTTAATCGAGCCGCTGTGCTCACAGTGGTAACTGTTGATGAACTTTACAGAGAGTTAGATTTAACTTTTTTAAATTTTGAGTCTGACATTATGAGTTCAGTTTGTCCTGATCTTATTTAGCCAACATACAGACGTTCCTATGTCACGGTTCCAGCAGCCATCTTGTTTGAAGAACGGAGTGATCACATGGTTTTGTTGTCCTTGCATCACACCCTCATACACAGACACACACTGCCACATTATTATATTTATGACATTTCCAATTAGAAATCTAGTAAATAGAGCGGCACTTAGAAATAAAGTGTTTCAATGATTTCAATTGTTCTTTTAATAAAATCTATTGTTGTTTTTGAAAAGTTTGTATTTTGTAAGATTTGCTAGTTCAAAACCCCCTGATGTTATAACCTTGGTATTGAGCACTTTGAGTGTCTTATTGTGACAAATTAATCTAATGTAACTGACTGGTGGTGCAATGGGAATAATTTTATTGATAAATAATGCTGTAAGACATTTATCAATATTTACTAATAGCTACACTTTTTCCTTACACTTTTCTTAAAGTTGCCCTCTAACAGGCATTTCCCCAACATACAATTAATATCCTACTGATTTTTCAAAGTTAATGCTATTTACATGACCTCTTTAAAGCTTCTGGCAAAAAAAGAAGCCATTTGACCGATTTAAAGTGTCTCATTGCTGTCAGTTACTTGGCTTTCTTTGCTTGTGTCCCCTTGTCCTCATTGGAAATTCTGCTTAGCCAAGCAGGATTAAAAAACTGAGCAAATGAGACCTTGCTTGAATCCATGTGTTCTGGATTTGTATTGAATACAAATCAAAGCAATGCCACCTTTTTATGCTTGCATTAATTAGAAAGGATCAAATATATGTTTCACAAGGAATGCACAAATCCATAGAGGGACTTGGAACATAAATCTTAATTTCCCTAGTTGTTGATTGGTAAAAAGAAAAAAAAAAAATGGCACAAATCACGTAAGTACCCAAAGGTTTCCAATGTCCTCCCCAAAAAGCCTCACACTGCCCCTCCCTCTCCCTGAACCCTGTGTGGAGCGGGAGAGGTGTGTGTGTGTGTGTGTGTGTGTGTGTGTGTGTGTGTTGTACATGCAGATCCAGAGAGCGATGAGAGGGCAGACTTAAGGCTATTCACATGGCTACATCTGAAAATGACTTTCTGACAGCTAGTCGATAAGCTGCCTCACACTGGGCCGACTCCCTTGCTAAACTAACAGGCTGTTTGAAGCTTCATTATGCTCAACATCAGTGCAGAGGTGTGAGTGTGTGTGAGAGTCTATATGGGAGGTTGAGGCTACTGCAGTAATAACTTTACGGTGACGTGTCTGTGTGTGTGTGTGTTGGTTCGGTCATTAATTAAAATCAATTCGCATGCATAGCTACCACTAGCAAAAGTAGTGGTGATAACCTCTAATGAAGACATAAAAATGTAAGGAAAAGCTGAATGCGCCAGCCACTAGGTCTAATTAGTTTAGGCTTGTGAGTATCTAGTTGTTCAGGAGAGTTGTAAAACTACAGGTGAGATAGTGTCGGTAAATTTCAGTCAAAATTAAAGCTAAAGTAGTTAACTTTTATAAACAATATGTTTTTGTTTTGTTTTTGTTTTTCATATTTGTTAAAACTGTCACTATGTTGTAACAGTAGAATAGGAGACAAAAGTCAAACTCCTCTGCTTCTTCCCTGTGGTCCTACTGCCATCTGTAGAAATGCACTGCTTGGTCAGGAACAACCAATCAGAACCAGGAGGAGGGTCTTAGTGCTGTCAGTCATTCTCATGTATGCACTGCTCACACCCTGCCCTTTGCTCACTGCTGTGCTACAGCCGTTAATGGGGCTAGTTAGCATGGCCAACAATGATGGCAGATAAACAGCTTTACTGTAATGGTGAGTTGTTCGTCCACCATTAACATATTTAGCAGCGTGTACATGAGCGTGATTGTATTTCTGGAGATGGCAATAGGATCACATGAAGAAGGCAGAAAAGGGTCGATTTTTTCTCAGATTGTATGTCTTATATTATATTGTCATCATGACATAGTGACAGTATTCATAAATATAAAAAAAACAACATAATTTTCTGAAATAAAAGTTATCTACTGCAGCTTTAAAGGTATTACATTTGGAGCAGGGTTTTCTTTCTTGGTCAGCACACTCAGTTTATGGTGCAGTAAAAGTAGAATCACTAGTTTCTCATTCATTTTAGCATCGCTGATCATCTTGGTGCTTCTGCACATTTCTTAGACTCTGCTTCAGCTATTTTATTCTGTACAGTCTTTCATACACTGCATATGTGACCTTACTGTACAGTCTTTGTAGGATTGCTTCATTTAAAATGTGTATGTCTTCTTTAGTCTGCCTTTCACTTTGCTGCTGGCACACCTGGATGTCCTCTCTGAGTGACAAATAGACGATAATTCGACTCTATTCTGTGCTATCTGCTTATAATGACGATACGTTAACCTCTGAACATTACAAATTGTTGTAGCCAATATTTCTGTTACTGTAATTCCTTAGCACTTTATTAGAAAAATCTCATCTGATAGCGAAACTCAAGTGAGAGCATTAGATCAGGCAGCGACAGACAGGGAAGTGATCTTCTTTCATGCACCATCAAATTACTCGACGGACTTAAATTTAGGAGACGACCTTTCAATGACACCTGTTCCATTAGCAGTGGCTTGTTCAGTAATTGAGCTCTTGGTGGGCAGTTAAATTGGTTTAATCAGGTGTGCTGGGACGTCAGGAGAAGCAGAGGGTTTCCAGACTAACGCGGGTTTTAACGACCTCTGCTGCAGCTGCGGAGCGGCTGTGGGTTCTCTGTGGAGAGGCAGTGGGGATACTCACTGTGGAAATTCAGGATTGTAGAGGGTGGGCTGCAGGATGCCAGCAGGAAAAACTGTGAGACAGATAGAAAAAGGTGACATGAGAGAGTTACAAGTGTTTAGAAATTACTCACTCAATAATGAAAAGAAGACGGGGATAATTTGCTCAGGTCAGAACATGAATGAGGTGGTAAGAATACAAAAATTAACAAGAGATGTTTATTTTAATGTTCCCAAAAAGCAAAACTAAAGAAATCCATCTATCCATGAATATCTTTTGGATTAAAGAAAATGTATATTTAATGTGATGCAGTTCTGTGTTGCCTTTAAGCCATATGTGTTTTGCTTACACTTCTAATACATTGTCATACTATTGCACATCCGCCTTACATTTTAGTGGCACAGGAAAAATGAATAGCCTTAGTAAATAACATTCCTAATGCATTAACTTCTAAACTCTGCTATTTACATAAGTTGATCTTCGTCTAATTCAGGGCGTCATGAATTTTTTTAAATATCAAAAACGTCCAAAACATGCGAGCCACCGTTCTCACACACATATTTCATGTAACATAATGGAAATCCAAAGATTTTTTCACTTTGCCCAGTGATACATCTTAAAAGTGAACGTGATTGTTGGTGCTACATTCGGTTTATTTCAGTGACTGATTATCTGTAACTTTTATCAATCATTAGAATTTTACTTTTAGAAGGTCAGCTTAGTATGCATAATTTTGAAAAATAAAAAACAACAAGAAGGTTAAGATATGGAAAAGTAAAATATGCCTTTCTGATTCAGTTGAACAAAATATATTCCACACCATTGAACCAGACATGCACAGACTATTCCAACTAGGAGTACATTAAAAACCACGTAACTACTTCAAAGATGAGAACTTGGTGTTTCACAAAATCCGTTTCATTTTCTCATGTTCAAATATAGAGGTTTTAATCTGCCAGCATACATGGCAAGATAAGAAAAGGTGCTACAGCAGCTTATAGTAGAGCTATCTTCAAAACCGTTCTGGTACTACACCTGGAAGTTATTTTTTCAAAAACGCCCTGCAAAGGTTCACATTGAGAGGCAGAAATCTGTGATACAGCAACAACTTTTGAGAAAGCAGAAATCCTTAGTCTTAAAATCAAACTTGACTACACTTGTAAAAACTGTGAACACAAGGAAGGAAAATGAAAAAAAATGTGGATAACTTGAGAGGAGTAAGAGCTTATCTACTTAGAAAAAAAATATTCCAGTGGACTCTGATGACTGCGTTTGTCAAACTCCTTCTGTCCCCCAGCATCAATCTGTGAGCACGCCATTGATTTTCCTGGAAGAGATTGAATCCTTCAGGCAGACACAGACGGCGGACCGATCCTGGGAGACGATGAAGAGTGAAGGAAGGGGTGATAGCGCTAGGCTAGATTTGTTAAAGCTCAGGAAGGTGATACTGCTTGTTTTTCCTTCAGGGGTGCATTAAACATCCAACTGTTGTAGAAAGGGAGGAATGAGGGGGATTACAGTATGGGGAGATTTACATGTTTTGTTGTTTTGTTCCTCCAGAAGTCATTGTGTTTGACTTGCTGTAAACAGACAGCAACACGGAGTAATTGTCTGTGACTAAACACAGGAAGGGTTCCCTTGTGTGTGTGTGTGTGTGTGTGTGTGTGTGCGCGCTTGTTTGTGGCAGAATCCGGCACTTGTATGGCCATGAACAATGAAAAGTCATGCACTCACCCATTTGATTCTTGTTAGGCAGGTAGTAGGCATTAAGAGCCTGCGGGGGGAGAAGCCACCTGAGGAAAAAAAAAAATTGGACAAAAAAGGTTTTAGAGACAAGATCCCCTCACACTCTATCCACTCCAAACACACCAAACAGAATCACAAACACAGCTGCCTTTATCCCTCCAAACCCCCTGTTGAGATATCCACTCTGTAACATTCCACAGCTGACGCGCCTCTGTGCATACAAAAACATGGATGGTTCCTTTATGGTAATCCACTTAAAGCCAGTAAAATCGATTGGCATAGATCCCCCAAATGACTAACTCCGACAGACTAAGATGCCCTTGTTCCAGCTAAAGGAGTGATGGCTCTGCATGGACTGAGGAGAGACGGTGGAGAAGCGACAAGACAGACGATTTCTGTCTTTATTTAACACCGACAAAACCTAGTGAGTGATGGAACGTCCACTTTTTGGTGATAAAGAGGGCGTATGTGAGTGTGGGCTAACGATACCGTTGTGTCAAGCATGCTGGAATACTAATGCGCCTGTAATGTGTTGTCATAACAGAAATGCACTCAATCCAAGCCGAGCAGGGCTGTATTTTAGAAAAATGAACCGTATGTCCCACAGCACTCTTCTGCTGCCTGGCTGCTACAGATAAGTACGTCAAATGGATTTTCTGCAGCTGTTTATGATGATTTAGGATCTGTGTGTTTAATTTAGAGGTACATCAGCAAACATGGCAATAGAGAGATTTCTGGGAACACATGTTAGGCATGTTCGACACCTGAGAGTCACGCAGCAGGGGAAGGGATGCGTCTGAAACATGCAGGATAATGTTGGGAATCACAGAACTAAAGGGTGACACTCACGCCGTCTTGTCCACTTCTTCGTGTATTTTCCGGACAGACAGTTTGATGTTGAACTTAATGCTGTTGAGGATATTCTTGAAGTAGGTCTTCTTGTTCACATCAAACTGCAAAGCAAGAGCACAAGTTTATATGTAGAAAATAAATAAATATAACAAATTAAGATTTTAACAGTTTCTTCTTGGAAAAATTGCAATGAATTTCCACTGCATAATTACACTAAAAGAACATCTTAGATCTATTTTTATTTATTTATTTTTTTGCATTAGATTAGAAACTGGGATTTTAATATAGATTTCCCATAGAAGAAAATGTATTCATCCTCTGTTTTGCAAATAATTTATGCTTTTAATTATTATGAAACCCATACATTTAAGTGAAATATTATTTTTTTAAAAATGGCAACACATTTCCTACAGTACATTTTAATCATATTCATAATTTCTCTCTTAAAAACATCATGTAACATTTACAGCGCTGAAGTTTTATTTAACCGAACTAAAGACAAACATGGCTCTTTGGATTGTAGTTAGCAGATTCCTGATCTAAGCAGTACTTTGAACTCGACCGATAAACCAGAATCTTTCCATTTTTAGCTTCTTCGGCTCTAACCAATGAATATCCGGTAGGAAACAGAAAAATCTGATCTTTTTCTTGTCTTTGAATGCACCATGTGATCCAGTTTACAACACTCGTTGCTTTTACCAAGTGACACAAATGTAAACATTTAAAGTTTCAGGTGAAGTCAGAAGAAGCACACACATGTAGACAACATAATGAAAACTTGATTTTTGTCAAATGGTCTGTAGTTTATTGAGGAAGAGAGGGGAAATTAGAGAGAGCAAATATCAGAAAGACTAAGATTACACAAAAAAAAAGAAAAAAATCACTTCGGCCGACTTCAGTGGCCCCTGACACATTTTCGCATTTTCACTTATTTGCTAGGTAAATAAAAAAATTGAATTGTGATATAAGATACTAATAACTTTGCTTCATCAGAAACTATTCACAAATAAACTTAGCAACACACAGGAAAAATTTCACAGAATTTCTACTCCACATTTCTAGCAATGCTAGCCCTGCGATGTCAAACTCTGCCTCTTTTTTTTCTTTGATTGGGAATTTTTTAAAACCCTGTCTAGTAGCATCTGGATCCCTTTACTGATTCTAATATAAATACTGATGACAACTCACAGCAGGAATGTTGGGGGAAAAAAAACAGTAAGGCTAGACACTATCTCACTGTGAATCTGCCTTTTCACTTTGGACAGGCATCTCTCCAAGCTTGTTCTACCTGCTTCAATTGGAGAGGATTGATAAAGTGAAGCAGTTTTTTTTTTTTTTTTACTTAGACATTTCAAAACCTGTTGCAGATGTTGTAGGCAGTGCACACCAACTCACAAATTGAAATGTAGATGTCGAATTGAAGGGCTATGATAATGATTGAGTCCCATGAGGGAACTCTATTTGCATAAACTTACTTAAAAACATGCTGCAGGATTTTTGGAGAGGAAACTACTCAGAAAAGTAACAGCAGAAACTCAGGTTTCTCTCCCCTAATAATATCTTCCCCAATGGATGGAAACTTTAGCGGATTTGTGTTGATGTGTCGTTAATAAAATTAGTAGAGCTAATTCTCAAGAAGAAGTACAATGTTTATAGGTAAAGTTAGATTCATGATATTAATTTGAAAATCAAAGCATTTTGCAGAGTTAGCCGGATGTGACACTGCAGGTTGCAGTTATTCATAACAAGTTGAAGGTAAAATATGAACATAATTACACTAAAACAGCTGAGATTGTATGCAATTGTTCTGTAGCTAATGTTTCCACAAGCTTCCATGCTTTTTGCTATTATACTCCATCATCAGGACCAATTCCTATAGCATAATTAGCTTTCAGAAAAGTTCTGCAATCTCTGTATACTTGATTTACATCTACACATTCAAATCAACATTTGTTGACTCGAAACTACACTTTCACAGCAACAATTAATACTACTTATGCAGAGCGAGTATACCCTGTGCTGTAATTGGTCACTACTGTTGCTTCTAGCTAATATTTTGAGTGGAAACCTAGATGGTGTTCCCATGTCAAATTGTTATATCTCTGAGAAAATGTCCACTGTCTTGCAAAAATGATTTTCACAACTGCAAACCTTAAAATGCAATGTGAAAAATCAGAAAATATCCAGGTGTGTAAATATTTAAGTAGCTGCTGTGTCCAACCACTCTGAGTTTGCCTCTCCCAAGGAAATTGTTAATTCTAGTTTTCATGTTTAACACTTTGATGCAGAATTTTAATGAAAATCCTTTATTTCTTTTGAGTTATTTGTCAGCCGTCCTTTATAAGCATATTGTTTGACAAGAGTTTTATTTGGACCTGTCTGAATCAACAATCCTTGTAACTGCTTCTTTATTATAAATGGTCCCATCACGATTCTGTAAATGATGGTGGATTTTTCTCTAACTGAGTTCAATCACGATGATGCATGACGGTTCCACCTGAAGATAAATCCTTCCAGTGCTCAAGAGAGAGAGCTGGATGCAGGGAAGAATGACTGGAAAGGATGATGTGTGGGTACTGGATGACTGCATGGGCCAAAGTGAAATAGGAGGTCCATGACTCACCCCATATTCCTGATCAATGAGTTCATCTTTGAGCAAGAAGTCTGGGTATCCCGTCATCACCATCATGTGCTTGAGCTGCGAGATGGGAGAAAGAAAGAAACAAATCGGTCAAACAAAATTCCACATCCACTTTGCAGCAACTGAATATTCCACATATGTCCCTGGTTTCTGACCCGCTCTCTTGTGCGCATCAACTAATCAAGCAAACCCAGTCTAATAGGATTACAGAGAAGCTCTTTATATTCAGCATGCCCCTGTAAAAGGATTATAACTTTAGATTGTAAAAGTATTAGAAAGGATATCTTGCAGTGCAGACCTTAAATCAGCACCACAGAGAGATCCGGATTAGGCAATCCTCACTTCTCAATGTCAAGCCCTTGATGTATCCTATCACATTTCTATCTTACCAAGCAATCAGTCAGACTCGTTCAAAAGAAAAGAATCACAAAGAAGTTATTAAAACCTTTTCAAGTACTAATCGGATCTCACAGGAAGTCGTGTTTGTGATTTCAAGGTTCAGTTTAGGATTCAAACCTTTGCTCTGGCAGCCTCCTTGGTGGCCTCATCCATCCAGTCCAGTTCCTGCAGCCGAAGATCCAGGGCATGTTTTATGTCCTCCACCAGCTTCTGTACCTGGAGGGAAAATAGAGCTAGTTAGTAGCAGTAAGTTTATAATTAAAGTAATCATTTGTAGGAGAGCAGGAAGCAGGGACATCAATAGGATTGAAGTATAGGCTGAAGGAAGTCATACAAATAAACATTCTTGGCTATATATCATTGAAAATCATTTAAGGTCCTTATAGCTGGTCCAGTTTCCTTCTCCCCTACTACTGCTCTACTAAAGGCAACTGTACTGATGGCAGACTGGCCATCTGGCGTATTGGGCATTTTCCCGGTGGGCCGAAATGCTATTAGGGCGGACATGGTCTGACCAACCCATCACCACTAGCCTAATAACACCAGGCTGGCCCAATCACATTAATAAATAAATACCAGGCCTTTTCCTTTTGGTCCTGTCTGCATAATGCATTCTGCTGAGAAAAAAAAAAAGTAAGTGCAACAGTCCACCGGCCAACCACTTCCTCGAAACATGAACTTGATACAGAGCTTTGTTTGCTACAGAACCTGTAAGATGGACTGCTTTCAGAAAACTCGTTGCTATCAAATGAGTCGACTAAAGCAAGCCAAACTTCGGTAAATATAATACAATGGGAAAATCCATCCATCCATTTTCTGTACACCCTTGTCCCTAGTTGGGTCGGGAGGAGTGCTGGCGCTCATCTCCAGCGAAGGTTTCGGGCGAGAGACAATGGGAAAATGTCAAACAAAAACTTGATTTGCTCTATTAGTTTGTATTGCACGCACCGGAAGCACTGAGTCCGAAACAAAATAAAACTATCAGACACCATCTTTCCTGAGGAAGAGAAAAATACAGTTTCATCAAGAATTGAAGGTGGGCTCCTGGAGACCAAACACAGTTAAAGCTTTCTGTGACATGTTTAATA
The DNA here is from genome assembly GCF_000485575.1 of Poecilia formosa. Classification (NCBI taxonomy): domain Eukaryota; kingdom Metazoa; phylum Chordata; class Actinopteri; order Cyprinodontiformes; family Poeciliidae; genus Poecilia; species Poecilia formosa. The sequence continues at coordinate 369,542 of NW_006800077.1, forward strand.
CTCCCAAATTAAAACAGAGGGCTCCATATTTATAAAAGGCACAGATTAGCACTGGATTAACACAAGATCACCGTCTCTCATTTTCCTGCTATTTGTTTTATTACCAAATGTAAAGATGTTGGGTAATTGGACCTCCCAGTTTCACTCCCAGCCAATACTTTCATCTGAATTTATCAACAACATATGCTCATTAACACTCTTCATATTTTTTCATATCACCAGGGGATGTGAATAAATTTAGAATTAAAATGTGTTTCAGGTTATTTTTGGTTTTTATTTTCTTCAGTGAGTGGACTTAATCAACTTTTACCTTGATCTGTCTGGATTAGTGACCCGTTGATGTAAAACTATGAGAAGCAGTTATTCAAGTTAAAGGTGGTAAAAAGATTACTTGTAATGGGCGGATAATATCAAGAGCCCATTACTGGAAGCATTTCAATCTAAGTTATAATTGTCCAAACTGGGTAACAGTGGAGGTTTGTAATAGTAGCTCATTTGCCCATTCACCCTGATTGATCCTTTCAGCAATGCTCTCCCTTTGGTTAGGATGAATAATGTTAATTATTCACTACAAATTTGTAAAAAAAAAAAAAATAATAAAAAAATAAATAAAAATAAAAAATAAAGTTCAGAAAGCATTTAGAGCTGATGGTGGATTTCAGAATTGGTAAAATAATAGTTTTGTTTCTGTCTCACAGTTGGTTGGAATATTTCAGCTTACTAATAAGCATTTTTTATATGGAAGAAAATATGAGTCACCAGAATCTGAATAAGTACAAATACACAACATTAAAATTTCAGTGGCATTTTTTATTCAAATCCTGGTGACACACACAGCTCTGGAAAAAATTAAGAGGCCACTTAAAATAATCAGTTTATCTGATTTTTCTCTTTATAGGTATATGTTTAAGTAAAATTAAAATTATTCTACTGACAGCATGTTTCTGAAATTCCAAACAAAAATTTTGTATTTATTTGCACAAAATTTGACATGATAATATTCACATAGAAACAACAATACTAATTTTAACTCAGGAAGAATTCAGGAATTAATATTTGGTGGAAAGACCACGATGTTTTCAATGGGGGTCAGTGCAATTGTCTCTCAATTTATCCAGAGCTGTTTTTACTTCCATAGCATGAACACTGACTGCATTTTTCATCGTGCTAATCATGCTAACATTAAAAAATATTTCCAATCCAAAAATTTATTGATTTTGTCTTTGATGTAAGAGAAAAATGTATTTCTTTATTATACAGTGCAAGATAGCTTGTGCTTTAAATATAACAAACGACTGACCACTCAACATATCTGCTAATAGTTTTTAAAGAGAAATTAGAGAATGTCTGTATCAGCAGGTCACAACTTAATGAGCCTAATATGAATTTTGCCAGAAAATCTGAGTGTCTGCACAAACAATATGTTAACACGTGTTAGCATCTCTGCTTCTGAAGATAAAGATGCTGTGAAGTAGCTTTGTGTTTAACCTTTCTTTACCTATTTAGATGTGTGCTTTTTAAAATGCCACTCCTACGAGATGTCTCTACATTTGCCAATCACCATAACAAGCTTAGCAAGAAAGCCAGTCTTGCGCAGCCTTCTGTTGTTCAGCTGCAGCTCCTGAAGGCTCATTAATTCTTGTTCATGCTGAGGTAAGCAGCATCTGTAAATGAGTGAAAGCTGCACACAATGTCACTGGCCTAAGGTAGGCTACCTGAGTGATGTTTAATGAGGTCGGCTACCTGTGTGGTCATGACAACAACAGGCAAGCTAAACAAAGAATCAATCACTGCTGGCATGGCCAGTGACAAAAATGCAGCTCGTTCACTCAAACCTTTCCATCCCGTCCACACAACACAAGATTTACACGCATCAAGCTTCAAAACCATTGTTGTTTTGAGATGTTAAGCAGCCGCTGCTAAATGCTTGATCATGAAAAGCTTTCATCCCTAGCAATAATCAAAAAGGCTTCATTAGTTTGAAGCACTTCTGAAAGTTAGTTTTGTTATCTGATTAGGATCTTAACTGGAACGTAAGGAGCTCAGGAATTTAACTTTCAATTAAGATACCATCCAGAAAAATTAATTAGCATCCACGGCTTATTTAGTCAAAATGCTTCATGCTTTAAAATTCAGTTTGGTAGAAATTTAAAAGGTTATTGAAGAACAGAAATGCTGTATAAGAGACTACTGTGATGATGTGAGTAGCTGTATTGGAGGAGGCGAAGGAGACACAGGGTGGGGTTTAAAGAATGAACATGGAGTTATAGAGATTGGAAATCATGTTGGGATCCATATCTCCATGACCTAGAACAGACAACAGACAAAAAAAAAAAAAAAAACATGGAGGAGTACTCAGGTGAAACAGTAGTAAATGTCAAATGTTTGGGACTGACCAAGGCAGAGAGCAAAGTGGAAAAAAGCAGCAAACAAAACTAGACAGGGTAGATGCCTGAGATTAGTGCTGGTGGGATTTCAACATCCCAGTTCAGCCATCAGAGCCATTGAGCCGTGCCAAAATACTCTGCTGGACACCGTCTCTGCAGACTCAAATAAAGATAATACAATGATGACCTCCAAAAGGAGGAGAATGAAAATAGATGTTCATAACAATTTTGCTGAAGCAAAAATATGTTTCTGTTTTTCTATGTTTTTCTACATTAGCCAAAAGAGATTTAGTTTTCTATTAGAAACAATCTAACTGAGGGTATGATGTGGGCTGCTGAAAGATATTTAAATACTTCCATTTCAGAAATGCTTTCAGTTTTACCTGGACCTGGTCAGAGTGGACATTTTATTACAGAACATTTTGAATTCAGGAATACCGCTAAGTAAAACAGAGAGTTATTATTCACCAGAAAGCGAGCGCATGGTTATGTTTGTATTCAGACTTCACAGTGTGAGCTGTCGTAGCTGCAGGCTAGAATGTGTTTTGACAAAAGCTTTGTTTCTATAAGTTTTGTTATTTTCTGCTGTCAAAGCTGATTGTGTTTTTGTTCACTGTTAAATTGTGAAAAATGATATTTACCGCAGCTTGGTAAGAACTGCCCTAGAAACACAGGAAACACACTGGGTCCTTCTGATAATGTTAGAGTGATTGTAGCAAACTTGGAACCTATGCAAAGTCCTTTTAATATGTTGGTTTAAGTGTTTTTTAGAGATTGATTTAAATTAATTTAAAATAGCCAGAGTAGCTGCCAGCAGAGTAAGAACATTTTAGTGGTTCTAGAACAATAATTGTTGAAAACTTTCATTTGTGTAACCAAGTGTATGGTCTTTCTAGTCAGAAAAGTGACCCAAAGTGTGGAGTATTTTATGACACATGAAAACAAGTGATTTAAAAAAAAAAGGATTAAATGAAAGCCATCAGACGGAGAGGCGTGTGTCTGCATATATTCCAACCTTGACTTTGCTCTCTAAAGAGAAGTGCTTCTTGACAAACAGCGCCCCCAGAGCCATGCCGAAGTGCTTGTTGGCCTGAGTGAGGCAGAGCCGGCCCAGCTCCAGCTGCTGTTCGGTGCCGTCGATCTCTCGAGAAAACTCGTGGATGGTGCTTCGGAAGGCGGTGGACAGGTGCTCACTTAGCGCTGCCACAATGCGCCACAGCATGTAGTTATGCAGAACCCTGAAGAGGAGAAAATAGATACATTATTCGTCTTTTGCCACAACGTTTCTTCTGTCAAGGGTTTTTTGAAATAAAACCGTTTTTTGAAATAAACCAAAAATAAAGGATTAAGTGAAACATTATTTTAACACAATACTTCCACTTCCCATGACATACATCGTAAGCTACACATGTCAGGATCGAAATGTCGATCATTTCCTACCCAGTGACTTCGGGGAATATGTCCATCTCTCATAACCCTTGAACCAGATTATCTGGAAGGAGAAAATGGCTGGATGGACTTTTTACCATCACCATGCTTCATAGTCCAGGTTTGCTTTATTTGACACTGCTACACTCCATTTGATGCATCGCTGCTCGCAACAAAACTCAATAAGTGTTTACATCCATGCTGGTATGTGTACAACTCTACTCAATATGAATAACATTTCTGCTGGTGTCTGCACATCTCTGCTGATGCAGTTATTTATATTTTACAGACATGCATGTTTTGCACATTTTGAAATTAACCAACTCAGTTGCATGTTCTTTAGGACTGGAGTACACTATGTTTTTTAGAACTACACAGTATTGATGTAATTTATTTTGACCTTACTCTAGAGCAGTGTTTCTCAACCCTGGTCCTCACCGCCCCCCTGTCCTGCATGTTTTTAGGTATTTCCCTTCTGCCACACATCTGAATTGTATTAACAGGCTTCTGCAGCACTTGATGATCATGCAATCATTTGAATCAGCTGTTCTGAAATAGAGGCACATCTAAAACATGCAGAGCAGGGGTATGCTGAGGACCAGAGTTGAGAAACACTGCTCTAGAGTATTTTTATTTCATATTCTGTTTTTTTCCATTTTTTTTTTTTTTACATTTTATGTTCAGTTTGTGTCTAAGTATTTGCTTTAACTGCTGCTGTTGCACATAAATTGTTGGACAACAAATTATATTTCTCTCCTATTCTATTGATTGGTAAGGGACTCAAATGATGTATAAAAACTTCAGATGTATTTTTAGAGAACATTATTAAGCAAATAGCATCAAGAGAACCAAGAAACACACCTGACAGGTCAGAGACAAAGTTGTGGAGAAGCTCAAAGCAGAGTTTGATATCCCTAGTTGTGAAAATCTGGAAGGCCTTGGTTCATTAAAAAATAAAAACAAAACAGCAAACCTAGCAAGACATGTGAGACCAACATCTAGTTGTGCACTTCACAAATCAGGCAAGAGTGGCAAGAAGAAAAGCATTGTTGAAAGAAAGACATAAGAAGTCCCCATTAAACTTTGCAGCAAGTCATGTATGGAGAAAACCATGTGGACGAAATTCCTCCAAAACCAGACTTTTTAGCTCGCAGATAAATACTATGTGTGGGAGAAAACCTGGAAGCCTCAACACCCCAGGCCCATTATGGCAGCATTATGCTGTTGAAATGATTTTCTTCAACAGGACAAGAAAGCTGGAAGGAAAATCCTGCAAAAAAAAAACAACAAACTGCTAGGGGCTGGAAAATACTTCATGGTTGCTACAAAATTAAACAAAGTTTAAAGTATGAAATATACAAACTTTGAAATGTGGAAAAAGGCAAACTTGGAATTATCCGTGCTACTTTATGCACAGCAATTGAAAATGAGATCTTCACAAGTCAAAATTTTTATTTCAAGGGAATGTCGTGCTGATTTTTCTGAATTATACCTCTGAAATCCAGACTTTGTTAATCATCTATCACTCATTTTTAATTTTAGCAATGTTATCCTACAGACGATCCTTAATGAGTCTGTCTTTTACAGTACTGCTGCTCCACCACTGCATCGCATCAAGAGCTGAGGGATTTAGCTTCATTCCTGTTGTTAATCAAACTTAAAGGTTTGTATATAGAAAAACTACACATTAACATTTTCCTTGAAGCTATGGAACTTGAGTTGCAATTAGGCTGTTGTGAGACAGGTTAGTTTTATTCAACTGAGGCAATGTCATTACCTTAGTAATCCTATTTGGTGGCAGATTAAATGCAAATAATTTTGATAAATCCTCTTATAAATGTGAAAAGCTTCATAGTGTTGCCTGAGGATGCATATTTCTTTTAGTTTACTTTAAGCCCAAACTGACAAATCTGCAGCTAAATTCACAGCATTGGCCAACTACAATACCTGTCTTATTTTTCATATAAATTGTGAAAATACGGGAATTAAAATAAGGTGTAGCTTCATTTAATTACTTATTTAATTCACGTGTTTTTGAGTCAGGATTCTGTATCTTGAGCAAACCTCTTACTACTTCTCTCATGTGCAGAGTCAGAGAAGCACTGCTGGACAGTGAGAAATCAGCGGGGTCCAGCAGTTAAGAGCTCCCTCCGATCCAGACGGACTAACAGGAGCGAGGCAGCAGAGGGCTGAGGAAAATGTCAAGCAGAGGAAGAGAAAATGGATCATTCATGTACGTATTCAAGCTGCGTCTTCTGCCCCCCAGACGATGCAGCGCTGGTGTGTCCTCGTGCTCCCACTGGGTCCGTGCATCCAATCTGCCTCGCAGGGACAAACGCCCCCTGCTCCTACTGTGAAGCTGCATGCTAAACTTCAGGCATGTTGTTGTTTTTTTTGTTGTTGTTGCTGTTTCTATGAATAATTTTGCTTATGCATGACAGATGTTAAGTCAAAAGTGCCTTGGCAACAGCACCCTGAGGTCCAACAGCAGAATTGTGAGGACAATTTAATTAACAGGCAAAGAAAGAGGAGGGAGGACGGAGAGAAGTGGGTGGTTTAGTAAATGACTGGACTTCTCGTAACAGCTGAGGACAATGAGCTGATGATAATATATTTATTAGCGCAGTTACTGGTTTGACTTGCTCTTTCTACTGCAGCTATGCCCAGTATGAATATCTAGTGGTGTAGGTTTAGGAGTGTGTGTGTGTGTAAAGTAAAGCCATCATACTTATGTGGAAGTCATCTATATGATAATGGTGAAACTAAGACATGTATCCGATGCGTTTCTGGGGCCGGTGGTCGAGCAGCTTTATTTGAAGCATCTCTGAAGAAAAGTGACGACAGTCTGGGGACACGCCACAATGAGGTAATTATGATTAAAACCAACCCCGCGAAACTGTTTAATTTATAGATGTTTGTTATTCAAGGCTGTAAAACAGGAACGCAGTTGTCTTGGTGTTCGTGGGCCTTTCATGTTCTTTGCGACTGCCACATTGGGATCGTTGTAAGATAGCAGCATATGATGCAGCAGGTGGCAAAACAAGAATAACTGTGGAGCTCTCAGGTTTGCTTTGTTAGATTTCTGCCTCGCTCACCAAATTGAAAGGAAGAAATACTTGTTGCAAATGTGACATAAGCAAGGGAAAATGTTCTGTGTGGCTCACACGCAACCTGTATTCTGCTTCTTGTGGAGCGCGGCCAGTCGGATTCAATATTGTTATCAGAGACAATGCTGACATCAATCTTAGACTGAGTGCGAGTTGAGGCCACCGACCAATTCACCAACCCCAACGCCATGATTGTGTTGTTGATGCAGGGCATATTTTGAGTTATTTTACTCTGCACACCAAAACAATAAAACATATGGATACATTACATGCATTGCATGTCAACTGATGCTTCAAATATGAGTAGATGGATTTCATTGATTCTACAAAACGATTAAAAGGTTCTTGTTATGGCCAGAGTCTATTTTGGAAACGGTTGGAAACGGTGTGCTATTAGGGAGAGAACTCTTCAGTTCTCTTGTGCTTCGGAGATATTTTGGTGTTAAAAGGGAGAAAACGCCAGACAGGCGTCTCTTACAGCCTGTGCTGGTTGCAGACATTGAGAGCAGTGGAAGTTGTGTGGGACTCTTACAGACAACTGGAGCTCCATAGCAGCAACACAGAGCTTCAGAGGAAGCATGAGGGTAACTAATGCAGAATATTTCTCTCGTGGATGTACCATGAAGAGTGCAGGATCAGAAAAACTTGGCAGTCTGTCGGAAGACTGACACAAGATGTAGATGTCTAGAATATAAATATGGGGGTGATGTTAGAGTTAGCAATGCAAACAGGGCTAATGAGTACAGCTGCTCATCATAAAGAGGTAAAACTGTTTGAAATTTCTCCATCATAAGCTTTGCAGTATGTGTCAGTAAAATAAAAAACTCAATCGTTTTGTAGCTTAATGCAGTTTCTCTCTCTGAGATCAAGATTGGTCAAAATACACAGTTAAAGTGCTTTTGCTGCTGGATGATGTAACTTTCCAGACCATTTTATAACCTATACACCCCATTAAAGCCACAGAGTTGAAAACAGCTTTTAAAAATCTGAAACTTGTTGTGCTTCTTCTTAGATGTTTGTCTACAGATTTAGCAGCTTTCTGTTGCCTACCGTTATCGTGCAGACGTGAAAGAATAATTCTGTGGCTTGTTATTTAATAATCAAGTACAATTCATGATGCATGCACAAAGTAGCAAAGTAAGCATGTTTTGTGTAAATTATTCATACTTGGTTTAGGGTCGGGACCTTAAAGCATCCATTTTGATTCATTACTTACATAGATTTTAGCATGTCAAAGATTTTAACACAATTAGTCACTTTTTTTTTGTACATACAAAAGTACGAAGTGGAACCTTTGCATTTATGTGTTTCTGGTACACCCGTAAATCTGACGCACAAGCAACATCGTCATTCTCTGTAAACCTGAGAGGTGGTTATGTTAGACAACCCAAGTAGATAAACAGTTTCTAAAGTACTCAGAACATCCGTCCTGCCACCAAAAACCATGACATGTTCAAAATCTGATGTTAAATTTTACCTTCAGCTACTTATCTTCACCACGTCAAGATTTATAAGTTCATTGCGCTAGTACTAGGTGATTGCATGACTCTGGGAATAGACTAAACATATTTTAGGCCAAACAAAGAGAAAACATTAGACATTTTTTCTAAAGTGTTCATCTTATTTTAAGACTCTTTTTCAGATAATTTTTTTTTGATAATTATTCCATGTTTTATTTATTGCTGAGCAGGTAAAACGGAAAGAACAACAAAATTATTTTGCTCTTAATTGGGAAAAAAAATGACCCTGAAAACTAAGCTCTCAGATTTTGGCCTACTGTGCAAAATCTTTGGACACCAGCAATTTAGGAGTTTGCATATTTATGCAGAACGATTGTCTAAAGCTTTTTAATATGTAAATATAATTTCTTTCAAAATAGTTGAATGTATAAAAAGTTGTGAAATTATTCATCAGCCTACTTTTTTACGTTACAAAAATCTATCATTTTAAAAGACGCGTTTACTGCATCTTCTTTTGCTGCTAGAAATCTTGCATGGTGCACAAACTGAAACTGTCTTAGAGCAGATTTTGTTCAGAGAATAAGGAGCCACAGCAGAGGGGAATGAAAGTGTCTGTCAGAGAGCTGCACAGTTTAAGCAGTATAGGCTTTAATTACCACAGAACTGAGTGAAGGCTCATTAGCTGAATGGGTTTTAATGGAGCTAGTTAAGGAGATGAAAAGACACTGTCCCTTTGCACTACATTAACACATTACTGCAGGTAATGACCATGCAGGTAATGGAGGAGGGAGGGTCTCCTCTATTCCAAACTTCAGTCCAGCTACGCTTTCATTTTAGATGGACACTTAGGGGGCAACTTTCTGAGTTTGATCTTTCCGAGTGTTAAATTAGAGTAATTAGAGATATATGCTAATTCCCAGGCTGTCCACCCAAACTCTACGCAGACAGAAAAAGGCTTTTAGTAAGACTTTTATACATAATACCTTACGGTAGCTGAACGGCATGTGTTTCCAGCTCAGGAGGCCCTGCTGGGAATCCAACTATGACAGCTGACAGCCACCGCAACATAAAATCTACTGTTTGGGGAAAAGCTTTCTCAGAAAATACTTGATGGGCCCAGCAGGGAGTGAACCCTCAATTGCTGCTGTTTTACATCTCTGGATTAGTCATGAACACTCACACAGTGCACTCAAACTCACCTAAGTAAACACACAGCGAACAGACTCCCCCTGCTAGGCTTCAGATTGCAAGGCCCAAACAGACAGACCCACACACACGCTGGATCCTCACACTCGCATACATACGCACTCATGAGTGATGGGGAGAACAGACGGTAGTGGCGAGGGAGGGAGCTGAAAGCGGAGGAGGCGCTGGTGTTGTCATTATGCTTTCCCCCTCATTGGAGGTCCGCTCATCTGACTAATGGATTGGCTGCATTCACAACCGCGAGAGGAACAACACACATATATACACACACACACACGAGAGGGAGAAAGAAGAGGAGAAAAAGTGATGGATGGATGAAGGGGAGACATCAAGGGGTTACAGCTATTGTCAGTAGACTTATATGACAGGAATTTTATCAATCTGAAAGCATGAGGATGATGGAGTGGGGGAGAAAAATTAAGAATTTGTGTTGTAACGATGGAGAGGATGATAAAAAGCTTTAAAAAAGGCAGGAAGCGATCTGAAACAAAAGGCGAACATGCAACAAGTAATGAATTAAGAATATAGTCACATACTGCTTTAGTAACCCTATCCATCGGGATTTACAGTTTAAAATTATTCATATCCCCCACAGACTCAGGTTTAAAATAATCTTCATTTAACCAAGAGCTTCAAAATGAAAATTATGATGTTTTCTACATCTAAAGAAAGAAAGTCAGAAATGCTGTGTTGCACTTATTTTAGTCATTTTCTGCTTTAGTTCAACACAAATTGCGGCCCAGAAAATGCTGGTTGGTTAGGATTTTCTGAAGTGAATCTCTGTGAGGTTATTGTCAAAAATGCATTTTGTCACCTGTAGTAGAAAGATGTCATATCACTGAGTTTGTTGAAAATATCAATGAGTCCTGGGAGTGATTGAATCAATTAAAAACAGCTCAGAAGACATCCGTCACCCAAGCATTAAGGGACCTAATTCTGATGACTTCACAGCAGCTAACTTCAAGAACTCAAACTCAGGCACTGACAGAGACAAAGAGAGACAATTGTTCCATGAGGACACAGCATAAAGCGTGCGTCACGGCTGAGCCATGAAGAGTCCTGGCCCAGTTCAAATTCTGCACCTTGGAAAGCAAGTCGGCTGCTCTCAGGACGCACCGCAGTTTGCTTTTTTGCCATGGGGCAGTTCTTCAAGATGCTATCATCCACCTTCTTTAGGGAGCACTGTGGGGATCATGTTCTTTGATTTCCCCGGTGCTTATGACACAATTTAGCCGGAAAATACAGGTGGATGCTTCTACACCTTATTCACTACCTGACAGAAAGGCTTCTGTGTTCAAAACGGACAGGTTGTGCATCATAGAGGGCGATGCCTCGCTCCAGAGGATCATTAAAGCTCGTACAGTCTGGTCATTTACTGAACATACTGATGACCCTGGAGCTGTGGGCTTTGTCATTGCTGAGTACCGAACTAGTGGAGTGCTTTGTGTCACAATGAAAATACGATCACCTCATCTTGAAGGTGGAAAAAAAAGCAAGCTTGTCGTGTTAGAAGAAGGATCATAACCCCATTTTCTTTTCATCTTAAAGGGCGGGTATGATGAAAAATCAATTTTTTAAAGCTTTAAGTCATGCTGCAATGTTATTTCCTCAAAAACATACTTAAGTGTTGTTTTGATTCCTCCATGCATGTTTGAGAAATCCTTTAATCTCCCCTAACAACCATTCAGGGCTGCATAAATCCTTGGCAGCGCTTTGTGGAAAAAAGCTGCATATTTCCACAAAGCTACTCCTTGGAGCTTCAGTCTCCAGTTGAACTTTCACCCCACACAGCACCCCTGTCATGTGATCCCCACACTCGGCTCCTCCAGACTAGTGGCAGCAGTATTTAGGGACCATCTAGTGAAACTGCACGTCTGCTGAGCTCTCAAGAACAGTTATAAACCGCATTAATGAACAGATTGGAGAAGCTCTGTTGTGATAATGCACTGAAGATGTAGTGTTGGAAAGAGTAGGAGCTCCTTAAAGAGACAGAGGTCCATTTATAAAGCATCAGACAAGGCTATGATGTGAAATCAGATTTCTTTCAAGTAATTTTTGATGCATACAACATTCTCATAACAACTGATGGTAATATAGTTACTTCATTGTGTACCATATGCCTGGAAAATACATAATACCCTCCGTTAAGAGGAAAGGTGCAGCTGTTCACCTGGACAACAGCTTAGAGAGAAAATGCAACACTGAGATGCCTCGCTTCCACCGAGCAGTACAGCATGGGTCAGTGAGGTTCAGTACACTACTTTATGGTCCGCATCCCCAAGAAAGCATTTCCACAGCCAGTTAGACTCTCACTGGAGCGGTGAGGTTAAAGCAGAGTGTGACGTGATCCACTCATGACCCTGGAGCTGTGGGGTCAAGCAGTGAAGTTTTTCTGTCCCCCAGTCAAAAGACTTTGTGTGACCCAAGTAGCGCTGCATTAATTGTACTGTACCGTTGTCCTACAACAGGCAGGGGCCCAGGAATGGTGCGGTACGGACTGGTTGTATGGGTCGCTTTCACAATGGCAGCAAACTGGACCACACCGACCCATGCCGTACTGCTCAGTGGGGAGTGTTACAAATGTTTTAAAGAAAGAGCAAGAAAGACACTACATTTGAGGCTTAGGAGTTTCAGTGTTGGCACCAAGATGTCGCGTAAACCTTCCTCAAAGAGTTTTATTTTTCCAGGATCAGTAAAGCAAATGGGAGAAAGAAATGGAACAATCTGATAAAACATTGGCTCTGTGCTCTGCAGTCTGATGAATGTATTTTTTTTTACTAATAATGTAGTGCAACAATTTAAGAGGTGAATGAAGTATCTATTCTAGAGTATCTTTGTTTGACTTGCACAAGCTGCATTTTATCACTGGTTCCCCTCAGCAGCAAAATGTCAGACTTGTCCTTCTCATATTAAAAAAAAGATCAATGCTAACCATCTTTGCGAACTTTCATATGTTCAACATTGCTCTACATTAATTTAAAGGAATCAAAACTTTCAAGAACAAACTCCTCATATAGTTGCAATAAGAAGGCAACGTGGATGCATCTCTTATGAAGTTTTCTAACGTTTTATAAAAAGAAAAAAAACAGACAAAATAAAAAATGTACTTTTGTTGTGAGGATATTGAGTTTGTTTAATTAGGTTATTATTTAAGGTCCTAAATAACACAAATAAGACAAAATATAAAAAAACATACCAATTCTATTCTCCCAGTCTGTCTAAAATTCCAACAGTTTATCTTTTAGGAGTCAGAACCAGGTAAAAAAACCAGTCCTGGAGTTCACCGGGGATGAGGTGTAAGAAAATATTAATTGTTACAAGAAGCTGAGAGAGAAAATGAAGATTTGCAGGAGTGGCAGAGATGAAGCGTAGATAGAGTGAAAGGAGAGTTTGCTTGGGAAATGAAAAAGAACTGAAAGGAAAACGATTTTATCAGACAGAGTTGTGACAGATGCCGAGAGACGTTTGGAAGGAAGAAAGACAGATGGGCACAACGGGAGGAGCAGATGATTGGAGAAAAAGTTTGAAGAGGATAAGAGAGAGGGGGGGAAAACTTTGAGTCAGGAGGACTGAGGAGAAGTCAGAAAGAGGGTAAGGTCCTACTAGAGTAAATTATTAATACTGGGAAAGTAAAAGTGCAACATCGTGGCAACCCTGACAAGACATGGAGGAACACAATGGCACTTAAAACCACAGGACAGCAACATTAACTAATATGAGTAAGGGTAAACAACAAGCAGGGTTTGGAACATATTCAGTGCATGTTTTTACAAATTGTGAAATTAATTTGACTCAGTTATACTCTCAAATTCAAAACTTTTAAAGAGTAGAAATGACTGGAGATTTGGTTAGGTTTATTGAAATGTATAAGGTAGCAATGTCTGCGTTATTATACAATACAGCCACTTCATAATGCTTAGTGCTGAAGTTTGGGAATTTTTAAATATTAATTTGACATGGTTTTGATATTTTAACAACTGACTGTACCTTCAACTTGCATTTTATATCTGTGAGAAGTTTTGGCAAAGCGAGCTACTTATCATACTGAACAATGTGTACACTGACAGAGTTCTGGTTCAGCCGATGTTTCTTTCACCACTGTAGCTTGATGTTCCCAAATGGCCAAGTTTAATCAAAGCTCGCACTCTGCTCTAGGAAACAAACCTCAACTAGGAACCAACTGAAGCTTCTGTAGAGTTTCACCAACCAGACAGGCACAGGAAGAGAGGAAAAAACTACCAAACACACTTCAGTTTACCAGTGATCAATTTATGCAACTAAGGCTGGGGAGAGTCAAGTTTTCCAAGGTGATGCATGATGATCCTTTGAGCACAAAGTGCTTGTATCTCTAAACCGGAACCCATTTCTGCCAAACGCTGACTGAGTGATAAAATGGAAAAAGCATACCGTCAGTTAGACACTCGTGGAGAAAACAAATGACAGGTAGAGAGGGATGATTGAAATATAGAGAAGAACTCATTACAAAAGCCATCAAGAGGGATGTATGGTTGGACAGCTGAGAGGCAGCATCGGTAAACAACATGGTACCAGACCTAGAGCAGCTAAACAAGCCTAATGGATGTGAAAGCAGGAATGGTACCGCACTAAGCAAAGTGGATTATCTTGTAATAACTGGGCAAAACAACCAAAAAAACAACTAAATTTTAAGATAACATGCGCATAATTGACAAAAAGGAGAGCAAACTAAAGAAAAAGAAAATTAAGTAGAAATCACATCATCAAGATAACATCAAATTTGCCTTAGAAAAAAACAAAAACTGTTTTTTGGAGGGTAAATACCTCATCAATCAGTTTCTTTATATGAAACCAGCTCACAAAAAATGCTTTCTCAAAGCATTTAACAACAACAAACAAAAAAAACAACCCCAATTTCGATTCAGTCATACAGTCAGATTGATTCTAGTTATCAAATAGTACAGTATGCTAAATTAATTCTTCAAAGTAGCTTAAAAAGTTTCCAAGGAAACCCAGTAGACCGCAACCAGTCACTGACTTGCAGCATTCGCTACTCTTCCTCTATGCAATATTAATGAGTAATTTCTGTGTAACATCTCTATGTATGACAGTATTTGCACGTATCTTGGTTTACCCGAGAAAAAAAACAGGGAGACAGAATGCAGTGTCAATCACGTCTTGAAATGGTAAATATTAGTTAATTTTCCACAAATTGCAGAATACAGTGGATGGGGTTCATTTAAGATTATCTTGTCCTGGGAACAGGCCAGGCTGTCAGCTGGCCTGCACTAGAGCAGTCATAATTAAAGCAAACAGCAGGTACAAAAGATTGACAGAGAATCTGTGCAAACAGACTAACTTTATTACATTTGTAAATAAGTTTCTTTCTTACTGAATTTTTTTTTTTCTTTTACGTGCAACCACTGTGCTCTAAAGAAAATGTGCCTGGAGAAGCTGGTGTAACCATATAAAAAAAAACAAATCTCTGAAAACAAGACTAAAAAACAAGCTTCTGACAAATACTCATGTTGCTTTTTAAAGGCACTTCTTTCCAGGATGCATTTAAAGAAGCAGCTAGTTGCCTCATGAAATGAAAATTCTCATATTAGGATGAAACAGAGCAGCTAATGTATGTCAAGTGCACATGATGTCATTAAGACAGCCATCTTCCACAGAACTTACAGTCAATGTTCAAGTCATCCACAGATGAAATTACTCAGCCTTCTTATGAGAGTGCTGTTATTATGCAGGAAAAGGCTTTGTCTTTATTTTGATTATTCCAGACTATTGTGTACTGCCTGCGTCAAGATTATTTGTGCAAAGTAAATGGAGCTTTTAGCCCGAATTCTTGTATTTTTACTGTGAAACCACCATTTTCTTTCCCCATTAAATTTGACTTAAATGGAGACGTTCCTGCTCTCCAGCTCAGCCTAGCAGGGTGAACCTTTTACTCCAGCTGCCCCAGAGGTGAGGACAACTTCTGCTTTCCAAGAAGGCATTCAGTTTCCTAAAAAGGGCTCAGACAGCAATGTTTTCCACTGCTGTCTCTCTATGTTTCACAGACAACTCCAGCTATAAGGGGATTTGGGAGACAGAGGCTTTGTTTACACAAGAACGCCGTCTGGAAACTGCTGGTATTTTCTGATGTCGATTGGGGAAATGTTCCAGAATTACATGGCTCTACATCACTGTAGATGAGACTAAGAACCCTTAAATCCAATGTCATGCCAGGCCACTATCTGGCGCTGTTATTTTAGCATCTGGCGACAATCCTGCTTTACCTCACAGGTCTGTTCAGTATCTGCATCACCTGTGTGCCCTTTCACACCTGCAGGGAACTTCATCCCTCCATGGGGAGAGTTCCCAAAAAGTCCTGGTTTCAAAAAGTGCCGATGTCAGAGACTCCGGTCACTGGAGATGTGCAAACAAGCGACTGGATCACAACAAAAATGTTACAGTTTCACTGAGAACCAGTTCAGTGAAGAGTTTAAACCTATAAAAATCCAGCAAAGAGAAGACCAAACATAAACACACCAGTGTTTATGTCGTGTTAATTGACTTCAGTCTAAATAGGTGATTAGGTGAAGTAAGTACAGTGCAGAAGTTCATTAGACTATAGCGAGTGCTGTGCACTGCACATTAATGCGCACACAGCTCCGCCCTGCTCCGCTCCTATCAGTCACACATCCCAGATAATTTGCACTTGACTCGCCCTGCAGTTACATCAAGTGACAAGATGGAGTTGGAAGATGTAAAACAAAAGCTAAAAACACCAGAAGTTACACTGTTTACTCAAGTTATGCTCTAAACAAACTGTTGTAATTAATATAATATGCCTGGTTTACCTTGAGCTTGGATCTATAATTAAAGCTAAGTAGTCAGATCAGATTGGGTTCGGACAGGTTAGGCCTGATCTAAACTCTAGCTCAGTGTAAACGAGGCCAGAGAGGGACCAGATCAAATGAGCTCAGAGGTTACATAGTCAAGGACAAGAAGCAATCAGATTCTTTCTTCAGAAAGCATAAAGAGATCCAAAACACACAGCAAAGCAAAAATATTGGTGAAACAGCACATTTTATTAACAGTGAATATTAATCTGTGTTTATTAATTTCCCTACAAGTTCATATGTTGAGCAAGAAGGAAGTTGATCGTGAGCAAAAGACTCAAGCTGCTTGTGACAAAATCGTTTGGAAACCTTTTCAGACACCAAAGGTTTCTGCTGGTCTTTGTTATCTGCAAAGATTAGGCAAATTAGTCAGCTGACATTTCAAAACGCAATGATAACCACGCTGACCTTTTTGAAATAGATCTGCTCATTCCAGGTATCAAAGTGCAGATGAATGATCACTGCAGAAATCTGAGTTATGGTTCCTGGTGCAGGTGAAGAATGGCTAAATGTCCAGTGACCTGTGTCTCTGCCACCTTAGCAGGAAGATTTAGGGGACAGTTCTCGCTTTTTAAAACCCATGTCAGGTAAGAGACCCATGCCTGCAATTGGTGTCAGCAATCTTCAAAATTAATATTGTTTACTTCATTATCCATTGTCCAATTCTTAACTCACAAAGCATAAATATTTGATACAGTTTGCCTATTATCCTTTTTATTTTTAAATCTCAGACTGCTCTTACAATTATTTGTCCTAACTATACAGTTTTTGTCTTTAATTACAAAAACATATTCCAAAACACACATTTTTTTTAAAGCAACAATCACATTAGAATGAACTGGACAGTAAGACAATTCACAACCTTGACTTGTTGGGTGAGTTTTCAGAATTTTATGTTAATTTTTAAAGCACTGCTGAGTGTGAAAATGCGACTGATTAGTGGGCAAGAACAGAAACCAAACAAACAATCCTTGGCACCAGTTTGGGGTATTTCATCCTCAGAAAACCACTGAGAGCCCACAGCTCAACAAAGAACTTTTTCCATTGATCACTCTGATAAGGTAATCTATTACTGCATTAGCTGATTAGTTTAGCTTCCACCAACAAAAGCCATCAGTCATCTCCAACCATAGTCTGACTTTTGTCAATTTGCAATTTCATACCATGACTTTAAGTGGAAATGTTTCTGGTAAATTGATTATATATCTTGTGTATAAGCAATCAATATGTTATCCAGCCCCAGATTTGCATAAAATCAATCAGAAGTTGCAGGATAAAACATTTGGAGGTATGGTCGAATCATTGAGAGGAGGTGAAGGAATGGCAGGACTAAATGAGACGGTAGCGTCATGAACCGGCCATTCATGAAATTACCAAAATGTCTAAAGCGGTTATGTTGTTACACGGACATGCATCCTGCCTCAGACAGAAATGACAAGCAAGAAATCCACCCGCCAGTCATGCAGCCAGTCAGCCATGCATGGGGGCTGAGAGCCATTGTGTGTATGTGTGGAGCAGAGTGACTATCGGCGAGCTGTCACTGGCTGAAACACACACCCTGACGTGCAGCAGCCCTCTAAGGCCTCCCCTGAAGTCTGTCAAGAAGAAGAAGGAGGTGAAAGTGTGTACATGCACGGGGGTCTGTTCATGTGCCTCTGTCTGGGACTGCAGGAGGTGTGGAAGGTGTGGGTGCAGATCAATAATAATCAGCTGCAGTAGAACTGGAAGTTCACCCAACAGTGACTCTCTCCAAACACGAATATATACACAAATACATGCACAGCAGCACTAAAAAGCTAATCTATACATCTGGTGACTGGTGTTGTGCTCCAAACGCCAGTGACAGGCCTCAACCACAGGCAGCCCACACACACACACACCCACACACACACACACATATAAAACAACCCGACTTTAAATTGAATGAGTCTAATGAAATCAATTTTTCCATACACTTCCCTACCATCATCGTACTCTCCCCCACCCTGGCTCCACACTTAGGACTTCTTTAACTTTCCTCACCTCTTTGAAGTGTTCTTGATGATGTCAGAGACTTTCTGTATGTAATCAGTGGCAAGCACTACGATCTCTTCGTCTTCAGAGAAGTTGTCGTGGAAAATTCGGTCCAACAATCGCTTCCAGTGAAGCTGTGGAAGAAAACCCAAAAGTCTTACTTTCCCTAAAAAAAAAAAAGCGACTTTCATTAAAGACCTTACTGGCTGCATTTATTTACAGTCATGTAAAACACTGCGGTCAAACCGGTCATTAAGTGGTGGCTGTACATTTTAATTCCTCTAAACTATATTTACACTTTATGTCTGTGTGATGTCAGCATTTCAAAACCTGTTCAAAGCTTCAAACACAACAAAGCAGATTCTGGTTCTTCACATGCACATGGAGTCTGGGGTTTTCATAATATCCTTACTAACTGTGCTAATTGCTCATCTGAGAAGCTAATGAAAGTTAATTGTTGTGCTTTTGTTTTTAAAAAGGTTGAACCCTATTTTGGAGCTAGTGCGCTCCCGCATATGCAACATTACATCCACTCTGCTCCTAATATGCATAATTAATAACGGCGCATGGCACCTTTGAAAGCTCACAGCGTCTGAGGTTGAAGTGGTCAGAAGACAGTTGCTGATAAATCAGAATCATGTAAAATTGGTATTGTAAAACAAAGCTTTCCAAAAAAAACAGAAATCGGCCACATTCTGATTGGTGATTATCAACAGCTGATCTTAATCTGCTCTGCTTCAGAAAACCTCAACACGATGTGTTCAAAGTGAGGTAAAAATGTCAACGATGTTTTGCCACAATGCCCCCTTTACTGCTAACCAGGCATTTTCCCATTGAGAGCTTTGGTTTTATTTTATTTTTTATCCAGTTCTTTCTGTTTAAAGATGTAACATAACAGGCATGACCGCTTTCTACTTCCAGGATATTTTTGCATCATTGTGTTCTCCCAGATTATCTTTGTTCTTTACAAGATGCCAGCGACAGCGATGTAGTTTTTTAAAATAGCATAAAATACTATCCCTTCTTGCTCTACTTGCTGCCTCAAGCTGTCACTCAGCTTTTGTAAGATGAGGGAAAAAAAACCCTGAACTCTTCCCCCTATTTTCAAAGCATTCACAGCCATTACTCGCCACCTTTGAAGTGTCCCCCAACACTGCTTTTAATGTAACTCCGTTTTACAATATACATATACAATACACAGGAGAGTTAGCGTATCAGTCTGCTGCAGACTCGCTACTGAGAAGACCAACCTGGCCAGTTAATGAGGCAGCAGCGAGGAACTAGTAATTCATTCCGAATAAATTGCTGCGACAAATTGCCTTTAAGAAACATCATCCAATCTGCTACACAACAGTCACGCTCTCTCACACCCCCTTTATTGACACTTGAGTTAAGCCTTTGCAAAGTTTTTATTGCAGCTGTTGTTTGCTGATCTCCTTAAGATCAGCTCTGTATCTTTTGCCCAGTTTCCATTTCTTCCAAGTCAACTTTCATCCATCCTTTCCAAGCAAGGAGAGACACCTCAAGAGACTCCTCCTCCTTCCTCTCCCGCTGTTTTCCTCCTAACCTTTACCTCCTGTTCCTTTCCTCCTACTTCTCTCTATTTCTGTGAATACCCCCCAATGTGTCCTCATTTTTCTCTGTTTCTTGAACATTTTCTTTCAATCTGCATCTCAATCTGCTTCCCTGCTTCAGCTTTTGAGAGCTTCTAAGGCGTCTCTCTTTCTGTGTGTTCACTGTTTCATTGTTTCTTAGCCACACACACTAACATCACTGCCCAAAATGCTCTGCTGGAACTCAAATTTTAATCCATTACGTAAGTTTTTGTCAAAAACATCTGTATGCGTACAGTGCTGTGAAAAATGATTCCCCATCTGAAAAACCTTTTTGTTTTATTGTTTATTCAGATATACACTATAATTTAAATATCAGATGACGATAACCCAATAGGGCTATTGTGCCTTAAACCATAAGGCTTGGTTGGTTTGAGTAGCTTTTTTTCTCAAAATTAATAAAATCCTCATTTGAGAACTGCATTTCGTATGTACTCATGCTATCTTTGATTAAAAAACAAAGCTGATCTGAAAAAGTTTCATGACAAAAAAGGAAAAAAAGAAAAACAGGAGACAAATACGTTTTTCCTGCAGTATGTTATATAAATGCCTTGTCTGTGTGTGTGTGTGTGTGTGTGTGTGTGTGTGTGTGTGAGTGTGTGTGTTTCCATGCGTGCGTGCATGTGTGCGTGTGTGTGTGGTGCGCTCACGCTAGGTGCGATGCGCTGCAGCTGCCTAAGGGTGATTCGGTTGTACATTGTGCTGATGTCTTTCCTTTGGTCATCGTACTCCGACACAGTTATCTGTTGAAAGAAACACATGGTTAAACAAAGCATATGCACAAGCACCACCATGCATGATTGCACGTGTGCAAAAGGCTGTGCTCTTTCAGCTCACATTGGCCAGTTGGGTCTCCAGCTCTATAATCTCCTTGGACTTCTGTGTGGCATTGTGAGCGCCCAGCATGCTCAGCAGGCGCTCCATCAGGGCTTTGTACGCTGCCAGGATCTGGGAAATACAGTGACATCAGCGCTGACGGACAGGAGGTGCCACGGCGACAGCACCAGTAATGACTGGTGGCGATGGTGACATGTGGCAAAGTGGAAGGGATAACAAAAACACTGTGGGTGGCTGAAGAAAACAGGTGGGTTGATGAAGAAGGACAAGGGGAGAGTGAAGTGGGCCAGATGGAGGGGTGAGTAAAGGCAGAGAGGATTTAGGGGGAAATGGTTGAATGAGGGGCAGCAGGGAAAACAATCAAGGCCAGTTACAAAAACAGCGATAAATATTACAGGTGAGGTCAGGAGGTCAAGAAAGAGTGGAGAAGGAACTCTTAGTTTTCCTGCAGCTCTCATTTTTTTCACAATTTGTTATAATGGGATCACCAGCCTCTCTGTATTTATTTGGAATGTTGTTTAAAGCCAGCTAAATTTTGAAGTGGAGAAAAAAAATTACTCACTGTTTATTTTTGTTTAAAAAAACTTCTCCTATATATAATAAGACTTGTATGTATTTATAATCAGCTGCCCAACTCAACACTTTGTAGAATCACCTGCAACAATGGCGCTCCTTCTCCTACTCATAAGTTGGATTTGATGCGTCCCCAACCTGAATGTTTATGTTATTTGTTCATAATTATGTTATGTGGTTGCTTTGAATTAAGGCAGTGGTTTTTACCAGACGGAAATGTGTGTGCAGGATACCGGGTGATAGGAGAGTTAGGAAGGAATTCAGGACTTGACAAGATGTAGAGAGATGAACTGAGCTGTTGAGTTTTAAGCAGCCACAGTAGGTAATGATTCCTTGAAGCAAACCAAGAGATCTCTGTCAGCCAAAGAAAGGACAGGACTGGGGGAGGATCCTGCACTCACATAAAGCAGACAGGCTCTAGCATAAACACGACCCACTCGGTATGAACGCTGGGGGTTCTGGGAGATTTGTGAGTATGCAACTTGTGCACAAGGCAGATGCAGTGGAAGAGCCCTCCATGTTGGTTTGAATAAAGCAGACAGACGCCAAGAGCAGTGTGATTATTTTTATTTTACTCTTTTTCACTCCCTGCTTAGAGCATTTACCAATTTATTGTGCTGTATGACTTCCCTTTGAGAAGCTCTTGACATCTGCGATACAAAATTGGTTCTGAATGAAGATGAGCTGTTATCCAACACTGAGGCTATCACAACAATTCAGGATTCTTACAAAGAGCTTAAAGTCAACAAACATCCTACTTTACCTGAACCTGTTCCTGCGATGTCAGGAAGTGGACATAGTCTCCCTGCATGTCTTTCTTGAACATCCCAACCTTTATCTGTCATTAGTTCACTCCAGCCCTGTTTAGCCTGCTTAAATCAAACTCTGGTTGTTTGCCTAGAAAGTCTGATTCGGTCGGGGAAGTGTGAAAGCAAACTCTGGTCCTCTTAGAAACCAAAGTCTTGGTTTGGTTGAAGGGAACTCTGGTACAGTTGAAATGCATAATATGAATGGCAAGCAAATAGGATTTGTAGTGCTGCAAATTCTAGGTAAAAACAACCAAAACAAATGCAGGTGTGTAGTGCTGGCATGAGAAATGGCTTGTGGCCTTTTACCAAAGATAAAAGAGAAATCCTACAAACGCTAAAATCTAATTCCACTCCAGTTTTATTTACATTTCTTAAAAAAGGAAGTTGGACTCATGTCTTCTTCAGAGATTAATTTCAAGGTGCAGTGTGAAAGCAAACTTTGCCAGCTGAAAATTTAACAAATGTTGCAATTTTGGTTCCCAATCGAACCAAGTCAACTGGACTACCAGGTGTGAGAACACCCTTAGATGTAAAGTGACACAAACCAGAAGATAATGTTTGTGTTGGTTGCTTCTCATTTTCTAAAAATATATCAGAATAAAGGAGGATAAAACATATGTAAGTCAAGCTTTTCAGATTTTTAAACAATGGGACATTTTTTCTTCCATGTTGTAATTATGCAATTATGTTAGTCTGTCACTGAAAAGCAGTAAAATGCATTGAAGTTTGTGTGTGTGAAGAGACAAAATGTAAAAATGTTGATGTTTCAAATGAATACTTTTGAGAGGCACTGTGAATGAGTAATTTGAGCAAAGTAAGGGACTAAAATAGGTGAAATGAAAGGATTAAAATGAGGGGAAAAGATGACAGGGATGGCATAAAAAAAGAGGCAAGACCACTGAACTTTGTTCACCTTCACACTATCCTCATCCTGACCGAGGTAGAGGCTTCGCTCTGGCAGAGTCAGTCCCTCTTGATCAATCTGCAAAAGCACGGAAAAATAAAAAGTTAAGAATTCAATTTGATGTAAATTTAAGTATGTTTTCCTCTATGTCTCCCTGTAATGTACACCATGGATGCACATTCAGATCTAGTCAATGACTGAAAGCTTAGCTGTAACGCCAACTTGTCATTCAACACACTGAATGCCTAATGTCAGAATTATTCATAACATTTAATTAATAATTCACACAGTTAACCAACTCTTATTTTCACACATCAGCCAAGATAAAGACTTTGCAGTTTATTGTGGAAAACATGATTTGTGGATTTTGGTTGTTGTGTTATTTTCAGGTTAATTTAACCCTTCAGTTTTCCCACTCCAATTCATTTGCCTATGAACTCTGAGATTTAATAATCGCTCATTATAACGTATTCAAAATGTGACTGGATCAAAATTACACATCACCAGGGGTGTAAGTCTCATTGAACGAAGTTTCATGTTAATAAAACACCATTTTTCTACAAAGTGATGTATGTCAAAGTTGAAGTGGTGTCAAGCTGATTTAGTAAGGCGAAAATTAGCATAAGCTATGACAATGAGCCCAGATACGACTACCCGAGCCTGTTTTTATTGTTTGAGACATTTATCTTGAGTTAAGAAAGGAATTACTTCTTAAACTGCATTGTTTTGTTGACTAATTTAATAACTGGCGAATATGCTGACCTTACATCACACATTTTTAGTCTTACTGGCTCAAAGGGCTGTTCCTCTAGGCTAACATTACCCAGACATGCTCTCTATACACACACACAACCCGATGAGCGTGTGGTGTGGGAATTTGCAATTAACATGACGTGAAATTGTGAGTTTAACATTTTTTATCAGAATTAGCTGTTGATTCTAAGCTAATTGGTGATTTCACAATTTTTATAAAAGAGATCTGGACTTTACCTACGACCCCTGAATCAAAATCTAATCATGCTGACTGAACTGGGTAATCTTACACTGAACAGAGGTCTCATTCTGAGATCCATAAAACGTGTAAACTTTTCCCTTCCTCGCCAAAAAAATGACATTATGCATTTTAAACAGAGCTTTCTCAAGACAGCAGGGCTTGATAAGGTAGATGATTATGCCATTAAAGTTCCTAAAGAGCCAATAAAAAGACAAGAGCAGACAAATACAGATAAGCCATTTATAAACCCTAATTAGTTTTCTGAGCTCACCCTGATGGCGTTCCTGGAGGAGTTTTTATCGTCCACATTGACGGTGAGGGAAAAGAAGACGGCAGTGCTAAAAACCCCCTGCGTCCTGTAGAGCAGCTCATTAAAATCCGGCCTCTGGGGGGCGTCCTCCCTCTCCCACCCAGCAGGGCCCGATGGAGCTCCCTCCAGGTCCCATCCTCCACAGCTGTCTAGCACCTCTGTCATGGGTTTTGACCCCAGTTTGTCAATATCCTTGATGTTGATGCAGGACCGATAAAACTCCTTGACCTTCCGCTCTGCGGAGTCTGGCCCATGTCTCTGAACCGGCTCCAGAAGGAGCTGCTGCAGCTTCTCCTCGTTTTGCTCGCCGATAGCTGTGATGATGCCATAGCTGAGCTTGTCTTCGGGGATACCGTGGCGCCTCAGCCAGCCTCCACAGGCAAAGGAATAGAAGTCCTGGCAAGGCTGTATGGTTATGTCAATATTGGCCTGAACGAAGCGAGTCGCCCGCATAAGGGAGCGTTTGTGTTGGCAGTCCTGCTTGCAGTCCGCGTCATCAAGTGAAATGTACTTGAGAGCCAGCATGCTCCCCAGGATGAGGCACATGCCTGCAGCAAAGACCAACGCAGACAGGAGGCAGTTCTCCCTCCTACTCCAGCGAGGAAGGCCCCCGCTGCTGCTGCTGCTCAGGTCTTTGTTTCGGCTGTTTGACCAGGTGTTGCCCCTCCCTCGGACCACATGGCGGTCCAGGCTGCCCCCCAAGTGAAGGGTCATGCCATTGCTGAGGATGTCGCTGCTGTAGCGACCGCCATATTTGATTTCCTGGAACTCATCGTAGTGGGCAGTTAGGGAGTATGTCTTCTCCATCACAAAAGATCTGGTAGTAACTGAAGGTTTGAAGGGAAAAAAGTTGGGATATTAACGTTTTTCTGCCTTTAGAATAATGTCCTCATGACTAAAATGTGTCTAAAGCCTACCTTTTTTATTCTGGTAATGCCCACTGTCTGCTCTTTAAGTCAAAGCCCTTTATTGAAAGAGACTGGAAACCTCCTGGTCCTGCTTCTGGTCTCTTTCTTATTCACTTTCTCTCTGGTGTCCTTCCATTTGTTCTCCCGTCCTCCTCCTTGGCAATCAGTTTCAGGTCACCTGTCAATAAAAATAGAAATGAGACAGAGGAGGGCTGTAACTCACAAGAGAAATAGGAAATTGAATCCAACAGCACAACAACAGAGAATGACAGAATAACATCCGTTTTGCCACATCTTTCCCTTCTTTGTCTGCCTCTGTTTGTCAGCTCAAGCTGCTCAATTGATTAGTGCTAGTCATCCCACAGGGGACAGAGAGTATCCCTTGGGTGACTTAAAATTGCCTGCAGATCACTGGAGATGGCGAGCAAAGAGCTGGACATCAGCTGGGCCATGGAGAGGTGTTACAATAACCATAACTTGACTTATGTCAGTCCAAATTGATGTAAACTAATATTACTGCAGGGGGACTCAGACTTTATTGCCTCTGTCGCATCAACAGGAACAGACAGATGTTCTCAACCTGTCCGCCATTTATCAGTCCAGCAAAGCTGCTTATTTGGGGTATTAAACAAACAAACAAAAAAATAGGTCATTTTCACAACAGGATGCATCGAGGACCTGGTTTAATTGGATGAAGGATGGGAATTTTTATTTGCCTTCATGTAGCTTGCTCAGCTCCTTCAGACTAGTGGCAGCAGCAGAAAGCAAACGCCTGGTGGAGCTGTGCATCTGCTGAGCTGATCACACAGACTAATTCTCCCAAGAATGTTCCTAAACTATTAATGGAGAAATGTTGCAATGATGTGTTGAAGTCGGAGAGTCACAAAGAGGACAAGCTTCTTAAAGGGACAGAAACCTAATTTCAGGGGTCAAATTCCAAAGGCAAATTTCTTTTCAATCATATTTGATATATGTGCAACATTTTTAAAACCAAAGATAGCCCATTTCAGTTCATCAAGCTCTGTTAGGCATGTGTGTCTGCATGGTTGTTTTTCTTGTGTGAATTTGAGCTCTACCTTTATGGAGACAGAGATTTAATTCAAAATATTTCTAATGTGTTGATTGATTATACTTCAGTTAAGGAACTAATTGTTTTTCAATACTTTGTAACCTCTATGGCTTAAATTTAAAAGCCAGTATTGTAATTTTCTTCTGTTGATCAGATCTTGCCAAAGGCACAGCAGAAACCTTTACTTTGATCCAGTGTCGTTTTCTAGGGCCTCTCCTAGAAAACCAGCCCAACCAACAACCATCTCCTTTAATGTTGTCTCTAAAAGGACAAAATCGCATTTCCAGTGTAGAGATGTATGCCAATGAATATCCTTGGTAGGGAGATAATACTTTTTGGTTTACTCTTAACTACTCCATCATAAGACTTAAATGAATTTTATGCCATCATATTTCAATAATCTCAGTGTAAATTAGTCTGCAACAATTATTTTCTAATACATTTACTTGTAAGATATTTTAAATCAGTGATTTATTTTATTTTTCAAGCTGTTTTAGTCAAAGTAATAAAGTTTTTCTTGGAATTGCTTAGAATTACAGGTACAACTGAAAATATTGTCAGGCACTTTCAACAATTAGCATAGCTCTGCGTATTGTTTGCAAAATGAAATATATTTGCAAAACTTACACACTAAAAATATTATATTTGTATCACTTTATTCACAGGTTGCTCTGCAAAATCTCCTGTGTAGAATTGTGCAAAAGTGAGATCCTGACTTTGGGCATACAGTTCTGCAAATCTGGTAAGGCGTTTCCCTACTTACATGAAAGTTGTAGATAATTCTTGCATTCTTTTCCCTTATTCATAACCCAGCCTTCATCAGTTCAAAAATCTAAATTTCTTATTTAAACAGGTGTAAAAGAGGCTGGGAATCATGCAAAAGAGTAACATTTATTAGGTCTGAGCTACACTACACAAATATTTGCAAACATTAAATGCAGAATTTAAGTTCTTTATGTAATTCATACTTCTCTCTTTTGATGTATTATTAAGTTTACTTGTGCAAGACCCAAATTCTCCAACAAAGGGAATTGATTCTGTCCCACAGAAGACAGTGTTCAAAGAATGACCTAGTAGATTAAATTAATAATCACAAACAAACAGTTGGAGATGTTTTCTTTTTTTGGCACCTAAGCTAATTAAGACTTAAGGAGTTTAAAAATTTAAGGCATTTTGAAACAGGGGATTAAAAAAAATGGAAAAATAGTTTTCATTATCTTCATTAGGGACAGACTTTTTGGGATGGCTGATGTTAGTGGAAAGTGCTGGATGATGCATTATGTTAATCAACTGTTAAAGAAAGTGTGTGTGAGAGTGTCTTAGTGTGTGTGGAAACCCACTTGCTGAAAGCTCTGAAGGCAGTTCGTAAAAATTGATCCCTGCTATTGCCACTGAGAATGCAGGTCTAGCTCTTGATTTGTTTTACAAGCTGTTGGTTGACTTTTTTAAGTGTTGTATAAAGATAAGGAAAATACAGCTAAGGAAAAGTGGATCCCACGTTTTATTCTATGAGGCATAATAATGAACTCTGTAAGATTAGTGGATTATTTAACAGCTAAATACAGGAAATAAGGATATTTACTTTTACTCCTATAATAAACTTATAACAGTCTTTATTTAGCACCTTTCAACAATGCTTTGCATTAACTAAAGTGCTTTACAATAAATGAATACAAGGCACAATAATTCATATATAACTCGTATTTATATATATGAATTAAATCAAAGGCTCATAAAATGAAAGAAACTCTACTTGTCATTTTTAATTTAAAAATAGATCTCCAATTTTACCACATTTTACACAGAGTGTAAATGTAGCGTTTTCTTACTACTAACAACGATTTGCTTTTCTGTCTTTGCTTTTGTAAATACCTTTAGCTTTTAGTTTAGAACCATGTGCATGTGACTTTAAAATATGTTTATGGCTTTTTGGTATCTAAAATGACCTTTTCTGATTATCATAATCAAATAAATGATTATTTTACTTTACAGAGAATGACTTCAAACTTTTAAGAGCAATCATAAAACATCAGAAAATGCTTACTAGGCAATAAAAGTGACATATTTCTCAGTACCAAAGAGGAATCTCCCTTTCTGCCAAAGGCTTCCCTTCTTACACTCAGACTTTGTTCATCTTCTGTACATAGCCTGTGGAACCGTGGTGACCTCTTGCTCTTTACATCATTCTAACGCTGCTCCAGACTTGCAGGTGAAAAGTCTAGAGCAGGATAAACTGAGTATATCAAAGTGAGAAGAATAGGAAAGAAAACTCAGTGAGATTCAAGGATTCTGTGTCTGTGGAGAGTCATTATCACTCCACCCTATCATCCATCAATCTTCTGCATTGTTACACAGATGCACACACCCCATGAGAATCATTCTGGGTCCAGGAAAGCACAGCCACTCACACAGACTCCTGCCCTCTCTTCACTATAATGTGAAGGAAATTGGATTGCAATTCAAAATATGAAGCAACCCAACTCTCCGTGCAACTTCCCTCCTCTAGCAAACACCATCTCTGTGTCACAACTCCTTAAGTGTGATAATAAATTATGAGACACACGTGCACACACAACAGATGATCGCACGCTGGGTGGACATTTAATGTATGGCTAATGGATTGGATCTTGTGGGTACCATCGCAGTGAGAGGTTTGCGTGATAAATGGCTATTTACCAAACATGACGGAGCCTAATATCTGAGAGTTAAACTAATGCAGCAGCACACTCACACATGCACGCCCTCTTTCTCGCTCTTGCTTGTCACATGCACCTTTAAGTGCTGCACTGATACAGCACAGCTGATGCACAGCTCCTTAGCAGTTGTCAAAAAGTCACCAAACATCAGTTACTTATTGATATAAAGTGTGGCTTTTCAGGGGGAACAGAGATCCCGTTAACACTACGTTGACCCTCCTCCATGTATGAATACCCATTAGTAGTCCATTAGCACAATGATTTGCAATGATTTGCAAACTTTTCAGTGTTTGACCCAAATAAATAAATAAAATAGACTCCTGATTCCAACTCCTAGTTGAGCATTTATACTAATTAAAAGAAGGAGTAGGGAAAAACAAGCAGCAACAACAGCTAATATAATGCTTTTTTTTATCATTTGTAAGTAAATACTGTTTTTTCTCTATCATTTAATTTGCATAAATACACTTGACTAAACAATGGAGCAAGTGGAGCAACAGCTTCCAACATTTTAAAAGTTGTAGATCATCCTTTTTGACCCAAACAAACAAGTCTGCACTTCCTGCAAATCTGACAAAAATAAAAACAAATAGACAATCTCTGTTAATTCTCATGACACCCTTCTAAAAAGGTCTATATTTTAGTTTCACACACTGAGTTGATTCGATCCTACTCACCCAGCTGTACCACAGTTTGATTTGGAGAACAAAGTCATTTCTGCTCAACATGATCTTTTCTGCGTGACAGTTTACAGCCGTGGACAGAAACGGCAAAATGAACAGAACCTGAATCAGCTTTTAGGAGTGCATTTCTCGCAGTCACCATAAATCAGATAAAATGCAGGAGAAAACCTCTCAAAGCATTGCAGGTATGGACCTGTGACCAATTTGCAACAGAGTCACTTGCAGCAGCAACAGGCCAGCGCTCACGGCTGTCGTTGCTCTCACCTCAGTTTGGTACTAACGAGAAAATGGAAATACTGACAAAATGACAAGATTCAAATACTTTGTAAACACTGCGATAATACCACAAGTTTTAGTCAATAAAAGCTGTTAATTTGGGCTCCACTTTGAAGCGCTGGCATTTAACAAAAGAGCTGTATCACATTTCTTTAATGAGTCTGGAACAAATTTGATCAAAATCTAAATAGTTTGACTGAAACCCGCACAAGCATTTTTTGAATGTATTTTTGGCATTAGAACCATTTTATAATTAGAAAATATTTTTTATTCTGTTATTTTATTTTACAATGGTTGCAGATTAAAAGCTAGTGTTTATTTATAAAAATGTATTTTATTTGCAAAAGCAATAAAAAAAGGTCATTTTAACTTTATGAAAAGAATTGTGAGAGTTTCATGTTGTGTATCCAAACTGTTTCATTCATTATTTAATTTTTAACAGATACACAAATTGCTTTTGGTCTTAAAAACTCAGTATGGCTGTCATTTGCTGCGACAAAAAAATAATGATTTATTGTTGCAAAGCTGAGAGCAACAAATTCATGAATTTCTCAAAGATCAGACAAAATGTCTCAAGAACTAGTTGCGACTGGGGAAGAAACGAAAACGTTTTCTTTAACTTCAACAAGAAACAGAGCGAACTTTAAGTCAGAGAATAAATGTGTAAAATATGGATGGAAATGTTAAAAGCTATTTTAAGAATCACGGTGGTTGAAGTTCTGAATCACGTTGTATCAATTCGTGCTTAATTTAGAAACATCTGTGCAGCACCAGGTTCACATCACTGTCACACAGACTTTTGATGGATGACAATTTTTAGATCATAAAGGTTACCTGTCACATAATTCAGATTCCTAAAATGAGAATATCACTTGTTCTTGGCAAATGGAAGCTGATTATGGTTTCGCTTTGGAGTCATGGGAAGCTGAGACTTTATGAGATCCAAACTGCTCCCTGTGGTCTCGTAGATTTCACTCTGATGATGAAAGTCAGTTGAGGTTAAAACTGTCTGCTAACTCTTCACAGCGGAGTCCCAGATTATATGATATTAATACATTAATAATAACTCTGCCACTCTTCATCTAATCACTGGTCAGAACACATCATGCTCATGTTTTACTCCAAGCAGCAACTGCAAGTTTTCTGTGAGGAGAAAAGAAAAAAGTTGCTCTCTCTTTGCTGCAGTTTGTAATGATATTTTGTGGTACCCAGAAATAAGGGCTTAGAAGCAACCCTCTTCTTTTATCTTCTCTCCGCCAAGTTGCATCACCTGCAAGCCCTCTATAAATGGGTTTATTATCCCTTAATCAAAATGGTCACCGAGCTTTTCCCCGTGAGCAGTATAGCTACGACACTCGGAGGGTTCAGAGTGAAAGTCAGCCCCCTCGAGTCTTATCACCAGTCGCCAGAGGCTGCAGCAGAGCGCTGCGCTGCATTTGTATGGGCTACCCATTTGGACACACTGCTCATGAGTACTAACATCCTACTTAGAGTTGTACTCAAGCAGAACTTCTTCTGCGGAGCTGTTTAAGCATGCATGTATTGAATCTTGCACACAAGGTGATTTAAAGCATTTCTAATAGTTCAATTATTCTCTCTTTTTTTATTATAACATAACAATAGTTGAAAATGACAAGCATCAGATTGTGATACTTTATTAGAAGACCCAAAGTGATAATATGTCTTAGATGAAGATAATTTCTTATATGAAAAATATAATTGACGTATCAGGGTTGACAGTAACGGTAAGTTATGTTAATGAAGTCAAGTCTGTCCTTTTGTTTACAATGTAGCCACTTCTGAATCCACACTGATGCAAATCCCTTTTGTTGATCCATCCTTTATTTTCTGTGAAAGTGCACGACCTGCTTCTGATCTGAGTTGTTACACTGTAAAAATGAATGAATGAATTTTGGACAGCATTAAATATTAGTCGTTAAAATTAAAATGCAATCAAGCATATCAGTTTTTAAATGCAATATCTGATAATTGTTCAATTTTAAAAACACCAGCTTGCTCATTTTGATAACAAATCTTGCCTAAACCTTAAATAACATGTTACCAACTGTGGTAACGAGCAGAGAACAGTAAGCTAAGACTGTTATGTGTTTATGGGTTCTAATATGAAAGTATAAAATAATTTACTGAACTTCCAGCAGACTTGTGATTGAGACAGTTTTTTTGTGTTAGAACAAGAACGTAAGCTTGAATCCACTTTAGCTGGTTTCAAAAATGAAATTTGGTAGCTGGCTGAGCTCCTTAATCTTGAGCCAGTCAATACCAATGAACAGCGCATCTTGTCAGGGGAAAGATTTACAAGTCTCCCTGGCAATATAGATGACAATAGCTCATTTCTTTCAGTTTTTTATGTTTCTTTCAGCTTTTTGTTTCTCTTTTAACACAGAATACCAACCAGATAACAAAATGAGAATAATAGTTTGTTAGAATTTTATTTATGCTGCATCAATATTTAGATGTATTGTTTAAAATTGACAACAGTTCTGCTAATAATTACACCAAACGTTTTGGGTAAATGTATTTCTAATCACCGTAGTTCGGTTATGAACATAATTTAAAATTGAAGTTAAACAGCAGTAAAAGTGAGAGCGCACACCTACTGAGGACTTTAACTCTGACGCGCCTGTTTATTCTTTGACTCGGCAGCATGTTTTAAACATTTACTTAATATTTCTTGTTCCAGTTAACATTTTCTGTTTAAAAATTGTAAGTTCAAACTTTGAGAGATGTAAAGGGGTTTCGGTCAACTTTAAACAAGGTTGAGTATTACGCGGAGAGAACCATCAGTTCAGAAAATTGGATTTGCTTTACAAACACATTTTCCAGAAGTTCCTGTAGGGTATAAAGATTTAAAAGAAACAAAGAGGACGCATGACTCTTCTGTTTGTTTTTCTTTAAGCAGTTTGGTTTTACACTCGCTTCGGTGTCCGATCTTCTCCTTGGCGACTGAACTGACAGCGCGTAAAGACGCACCTGGGGGAGGTGGAGGTCTGGGGATCCAACCTCATTGCAGTACAAACACTTTTAATATATATTCTATCTGAATAACTACAATTCACAAATGTTTTCCGATGATCTATGAATTAATAACTCTGAAAGGACGCAACGATTCACGTTGGAAACAGGTTCGCTCGCAAATTAACTCATTCAGAGAATTTAAGTGTGGCATTCTGGATGTACAATAAGAGCAGAAAGTATGTAATGTTTAGTCTAACAAATAGACTCAGTCTCCATATGAGCAGGTGGCTACACAAAAACTTCGGTCGCTTGCGCATCCTAAACTGAGACCATGTGCGCAAAGACAGGAGCGGACCAGGGCACACAGTCTCCGACTTATTCACTTTATCTCTGGGCGCTTCCACTTGTTTCACCATCATTCTCTATCATTTGAACCCCATCTGCCGTGTCTCTCAGGCGGCAAACCCCCAGAGGAGCAGCCTCGGTGGAACGTGAGTGTCCGCGGAGTGAAGAAAACTTGTGGTACTAAAACGGCTTACCTGCGCTGAGTGAATTAAAAATCCCCGCACGGAATGTGAAACCCCCCCACTTCTGGGTAAGCAGAAAGATCCAGTCCACTGAGGGTCCAGCTGGATTATCCGGGACCCTCCGGAGATCGGCACACACCAGGATCCGCGGCGCTTTCTGCGGCCGCTGCAGCGCACAGCCTCCGATGTATGAGGACAGAGGAGGAGTGAGGGAGAGAGGGAGGGAATGCTTCATTAACAAGGTGAGACGCACACACACACACACACACACGCGCGCACACAGGCGTGCACGCATGCACATCGATGAGTGCATGTTTAAAGAAACTGCACCTCAGGGAGTTACAAAAACAAACACACCAGTTTTTCTACATGAAATGCTAAAATTCAATTACAGTTTTCATACCTGATGAAAATAAAGGTTGGCCCACCACCAAGCCTCTGGATAAAATCAATCCATTCACTGATCTGCAGGTCATGAATGTTCATTTGTTATCTTAAAAACTTCATTACTCATTCCTCCATAACTCTGGATTTATGTTTAGGGTTGTTGTCCTCCACCCCAGTCTCTCTTGTCTACAAAGTGTTTTACAGCTTCTATCAAGGCTTATTCCAAGATGTTTACATGATTTAGCACCACCCATCTCCCCATCAACTAACCATCTCTGTCCCAGCTGGAGGAAAGCATTCCCTCATTATAATCCTACCACCACTACTTTAATGATGGGAATGGTGTGTTCAAGGTAATGTTAACTGTTAGTTTGCAAGTAAAACAACAGTAAATAAAGTTTTAGTCACATGTGACCAGAATAAGTGTTTCCAAATATTTTCTGTTCCCCTGCATGACTATGGTTAAATTCCCATTTGTCACCACACCATGATGACCAAATTTGAGGAGTGCATGAATAATGGTCCTACTGGCAGATTCTCCCATCCTGAGTTGTCCATTTCTGCAGCTCCTACAAAGCAATGATGGTTCTCTAAGGTGCTTCTCTAATGGTCTTCTTGCTCACCCCTAAGTTTAGCTTGACACCATTGATGGTGTGCTGGCTTTTCATTTTTGGATGATGAATCGAGTAGTGCTCTAGGAGATGTTTGAAGCTTGGAAATCATAGTAAACATTTGGAAAAACTGTTTTCTGTTCAGATGAGAGCAAAACATCATGCTGCTAGGTAGCTTTTCTTTATTAGATGTAGAGCAGAAGATGATAGCTGATGGGAAGTTGGGTCAAGCTAAATACAAGCACAAACTCATTTGTAGAATGGACCAAGCAATGGACCAGTCAAAGTCCAGGCCTAAATCCAACTGAGGATCTGTGGGAAGACTTGAACAAATGATTTCTACAAAGTGTACAGTGGTATTCTGTTCTGAGGACTGAACAGACTTACACGGCACACTTTACAGATTTATGCTTGTAAAAATGTTAGATCTAGTAAAAGCTCACAATTCACAGACTATTTATGTCGGTCACCTTTCTAAAATAATGGCCTCAGTAAGTTTTTGCCCAAAGTATTTATTATTACCTTTAATATCTTTTGGAAAGAAAGAGGTGAGGATTCCCCCCCCCCCCCACCTAAATCATTTTTGGCAATAAAAGACTTTGGCAATTATTTTAGGAAAGTGATGATATACGTTCTAAAGTAGCGATGTACTAAAACCTTAAAGGTTACACTTTTTGCAACTCACTGCAAGACTGACAACTTGCTTTAAAATTATTTCCTAATTACCTTTTCTTTGGGTCCATTCCGCTGCACTCTTCCCACCATGCAATGCACTGATTTTCCTAACAGGAAACAATAATGTCAGGCAAACCAGGCCTGCTGGCTTGTAATTCGGCTCAGTGAAGCAGTGGATGTGGGCAGCTGTCAGCCTGCATGTAAGCAGGACACTTGGCAAAATTATGCTGCAACACATGCGGCCTACAGACCCAGAATTATAACAAGTGCCCCACTCTCATGAGTGAGAGAGGGAGGGAGCAATGTGCTGATGAGGAGAAGGGGAAGGCAGTGTGTGTTTCAGTCCCTCAGCTCTTTGATTCATCCGTATTTGATATTGGGATGTTATTTACACACCTGCTGCCACCGGGACAAGCAAAGAAACCCGTTCACTTCTGGCCTTAATGTACACAAAACCACTTCCCAGTTAGAAATCCAGACTACCTCATATTGAGACAACAGGGACAAGATCTATGGGCCATGGGGATTGTTAAAATGGTTAAACTAAATACCATACAAAAAGGCTGGTCTGAAAAACCTCTTTATGCAAACATACCATCTTTTGATGGTTATCCAAGAGTTTCAATAAGCTCAATACTGCAACGCTATTTCTGAGTTTCTAAAAATATTCCTTTGACCTGGTTCACTTGATTCATCAAGATCCCTAATGAAGCTGAAATCTCAGAGAGATGAGTCCAACACAAAGACTATTGTATTTCAAGAACTTAGAAAACTACGCTAATTGATTTCAAAGGAATACACAAACCATGGTGGACCACATTATAACACACTTGTGCTTCCTGTCCAAAGGCTAAAACAGAACTGGATGGTTAGCCTCCAGGTAGCTCTTGGGTTTAGTTTAGCTTAAGATGGATGGAGGCAGTTTGCCCAAAAGGTACAACTTGGATAAGACGAGAGGAGACCTGCCTGCTCAGCACCTGAGCCCCACCCCACCCTGTGTGTCCACCCCCTACATCTTCCTCTCAGACAGACTAATGGGGAGCTGGGAGCACCATTTATATTGATTGTACCCCTACTGGGACCCTGCCCCAGCTGTCGGATAGGCTGATTCCAGCCTGGAGGAGTTAAAGCAGATGTGTGTGTGTGTGTGTGTGTGTGTGTGTGTGTGTGTACCATTGTAAAGCATGGTTAGATATTTTGCTAAATTGAGATTTTCTACAGCATTTTAATCTGTCCTCATCAGACTCAGATTTAAGTGGCAAAAGGTTGTTAAAATGCTTTCTAAATATAAGTTTTAAAAACTTGGAATATGTGCACTGGATATATAGATTTTAAAAAAATGTGGCAGAGAGTGAATTTGCACCTTCTCACAATCATCTCAGAGTTTCTCTCATCACAAATGTGCAGTTCAGCCAGAAACTGAGGATGGAAACTTTGGATTTATTTAAGTTTGCTGTGTTGTATGTTTTAGTTTGAGTATATATTTTTTATATTTGTGTTAAACTTTAGGCCATTACCCACTCAAGCCAGAACACACTGAATGTGCAGGTGTTTCCCTATCAGATGCAGTGGCATAGAAAGACCAGATTGACAAGGCAGCAGGCACAAGCAGAACAAACGAGCAGCGAGGGCATAGAAGGATGGGTGGAAACAGACCGGCAGGAGCAAAATTCAGGGACGAGCCCAACGGCAAAAGGAGACATGCAGCAGGAACTGGAAGGGGACAGCAATGAGCTGCAGAGAAAAGGAATGAGCATGCCAGATGAGAGCAGTGCGGAGAGAGAACAAAGTGGCCCGTAGCAAAATATAATTTGTTCTTATTGACCATTTATAGCAGGAGTCCTCGAATCCAGGCCTCCAGATCCAGTGTTCTGCAAATTTTTAGATTTGTTCCTACTTCAACATGCCTGCATCAAATGGCTGAATTCAGTGTGCAATCAACTTCTCCGTAGTCATGCTGATGACCTGATTATTTGACTTGCTTGTGGTGAAGCAGAGCCAAATCTAAAACCTGTAGGCCTTTGAGGCCTAGATTTGTGGATCCCCAGGTTATAGGTTTGGTTGATTGCTGTAGGGGGACACCCAGAAATCAGAGGGACATAATGTCCATTTAAGCCCAAGTTTTCTCAGACAATTTTAGTGTTAATTTCTTAGGAATAATGCAAAGCACTAGTTTGTATAAGGTCTTACAGTTCAACGAGTTGAACTCAAGATGTAAATCACAACCCAGTAATGGTCAAAGCAATGTTTATTGAAACAGTAGGAAATGCATAAGCTGGAATGTAATGGTCTCTCAGCAGCAGCCATCTGGTCAGACTGTGAAGAAGATAGGATGTCAGGTGGTTTCCTCAGATATACGGTGACTCTGACCTCGATTGTCTTGAATCCCTGGAGGAAAGCAAAATGTCCAAGGATTGTTTCACCCAAGAACACGCTATACGCTGGGAACTGTGTGCGCTCTATGTTTTGGAGAAAGAAAAAACTTTAGTAGAGAGGTAACATGATTCACACGCTCCACTACAATGATCTGCCCTTACCAAGAGGAAGTGAATGATCCATTTGCTTGTAATCTTTAACTAAATGGTGGGTCGAATAGTTGAGGCCAGCAACAGGCAGACATGGAAGGCAGAACAAGGCAATAATCAATATTCAGGCACATGAAACTAGTAGAACAAACATGGAGCAGGCAGAGGTGGAGGTCAGGAAGATGACAACAGGTTTGGAACATGTTCATAAGAAAGGCCATGGGACAGGAGTTTATATAGGCAACAGCACAGGTGCGTGCAATCAGTA
The DNA here is from genome assembly GCF_000485575.1 of Poecilia formosa. NCBI lineage: Eukaryota > Metazoa > Chordata > Actinopteri > Cyprinodontiformes > Poeciliidae > Poecilia > Poecilia formosa. The sequence goes on from NW_006800077.1 coordinate 407,647, forward strand.
ATCAGCAGCACGAAAGCAGAGGCACAGGTGAGAGCAAAGAGCTAATCAGCAGCAAAGGGAGGAGCTGTGAACAGAGTAGCAACACGAATCATGGCAGGAAACAAGAAATTTATGACAGTAGGTTTATGAACAATGTCAATGAAATGTCAAGTCAGGCCAGTGAGCCATTTTCAATTGTTTCAGAGTAAACTCTACAGCTGCAGTCAATCAGCTATTGTATAAATATATGTCCTGTAAGTAACAAATTCACATTAAAGAAATTTATGGCATCACATTCCTACCAAAAGCCAGAGGAACGTATAAAGCGCTCACTCTTTGTTTCAATGAATGGTATTGCGGCCACGTTTCAGCTCTGTGTGTTCTTGATTAATACATGCTTAATGCGCTCCTTGGATTTTTGGCAGGAATGTGAAGCCATACAAATGATTTGATCTTAATTCCATTTCTAATTGAAGCAAAAGGCTGGAGAGCTTTGACAACACTTCTGTGTAGGTTTATGAGTGAGAGTGTTTATGCAGAACAATGTATTTTTAAACTCAATACGCAAACTATCTGCCAGCCATGCTATTGAAGATTTTCAGCTTTAATTGAGGGTCATTGTCCTGTTTTATGATCCATTTTCTGCCAGGCTTCTGCAGCCTTGCTGATAATTTTACATTTGACACAGGAATTGACTCTGTAATCCCAAAATTATCAGCCCTCCACCACCAGGATTGAAAGTAGGTATTTTAGCCCTGATGTGCTCTGTCTGTTTTACTCCAAAAATGGTGCAGAACCCAGTGGGCCAGCAGCCTTACTTTGGTCCGACATATACTGAAAATATTGTTTGAGAAGTAATACGATTAATTGAAAAGTAACTGAGAATCCAAGCCACACGTACTTTTTCCTAGTACTGATGTCAGCTTGTGAATATGGCTCCAAAAAAGTCATATTCATCTTCCAACTTAACATCCTTTCACTCAGTATGACAGATTGTATGGAAATGGCCATTTAACCCTGGTTGAAATTGATGACAGGCAACAGTTGCTTTTCCCATCTTAATACTGATGTTTTTCCATCTTGGTATAGTAAAACGTCTTCAAGCAATAAATAAGCAAACTGCTAAGACTCCTGAATCTTTAGAGGTGGTCACATTTACTGATAATGCAGTTTATTAATCAAGTGCATTTGATTATTTATGGAAGCAGCGCGAGTGTCTTACTCCTAACCGTGCCTGCATGCTGCTGTAGAGGGGAGCATGGAAGGTGCAAGAAAAATTAAAATCCAATCTCAACGTCTAAAAGAGGTGGAGTTTTAAATAAATATGACTGTATAACTTCTAATTGTCTTTGCATATTGTAAAACATTTCTACAAACACTCCACAAACAAATGCCTTGAAAAACCAGTCTCTGCTTTTTAAAATTATTCTTATTTTCCTCCCACTTGGCCTACACTTGTAGTCCTCAAAGATCTGAGTCTTATGTTTCTAAAGACACCTGACCTTTCATGTGGTACCACTGTGGGTGCCAAACACAACACAGCAACACAACCAGGTGGGAAATATGTTGACAGAAAAACAACAGACTCATTCTCACATGATAATAAACCTACAATATTTATTCCAGTTTGTAAGAGTAGACCGATCAGCATCAAACCATCAACTATAGAAAATAAATAGCATACTGACCCAACATTTTAATTAAAAGACATTTCAATAAGAGCTGAATAAAAAGTAAAACCACAATATTCTGCTGAATACATATGAGCTCAGAGAAAATGAATCTGTGGACATATAACTAAGCGTGAGTTTTCACCATTGTAGAGGTAAACCGCACTTCAGTTAGAGTATAAGACTTCCAACAGTTTATGGCAATAACATGTTCTTAAAGATATGGACTGCATATGTTCAGTTCAGTTCAAATTAAACAATAACTACATTAAATTTACTTTAAATAGCTGCATGCTTTTCCGCCTTATGAATGTGCCAGACAGCATACACAGAAAATCTCTGAAATGTAAATAAACCCTAAAGCAGATGGACAAGAACTTGGCTTTCAATTTTCTTCTCTCCAGCCACGTTCTTCCTGACTTCTTTGTTTTGTGCATATCATTCTTTTACTCATCTGTTCTTGTTTATTTCCCTTTCCTTTAGGTCCAGATTGTGCAGCCAGGGACAGCATTTGTAAATAATATCTTCTGCTGAACATGTAGAAACCAGACTTCCAAAGGAATACAAATGTGTTAGATTTACAGTCACCTCTGAAAGAATTCATGCCCCTGGAACATTTTTCACAACAACCACAACCTTCAACCTGTTTTAATGGGGACTGAATATTATTAGTCAGAAAAGCCCTTAATGAATCTGGAGGGTTGACAAATATAAGTTGTGGATTTTAATGTTAAGTTTAGGTAAGATTTGTAAAAAGAAAGCCGTTGTTGAAAGAAATCTAAATGGAGTCTTATTTGCAGTTCACCAGAAGCTGTGTGGGAGGTAAAACAAACTTTTGATCCAAAGAGACTTAAGTAGTAGATATAAACTCCACTCTTTTCAAATTTCTGAAACATTTTGAAATCCATGTCTCTCTCTCCCTCTCTTTTTTTGTTTTTACTAAATACACATGTGTTTATGCCTTTCAGTGTGACAAAATGCACAAAAGTTCAAGAAGCATGTCAAAAATATTCCTTCTGATAGGAAAAGAAAAAAATGACAAATTTGTTTCCTGCAAACTAAGTTAATCCCCTCAATGGTTCCTGGAAACTTCTTGAACTACAGTTAAGAACAGAGACCATAAACAAGGTGAAAATCACAAACTCGGATAATTAGGATTTTCTTTTTCTGAGAAAGGCTTGAGAATACTTGTCTGCTGAGGAAATGTGCCCAAAAAGTTGCTATTTCCTGCAAACACAAATGGAACAATAAAGCATTCATACTAATGAAGGAATTGTAAAAAGTGCAACAAATGTTCCAGCAAACCATTCCTCCATGGAGCAATGGGTGCTTTTTGTTAGATTTGTGAACCAAGGCTTTTGTATAAAACTAATAATGTCCTTTCATTTGCCCCCTTCTCCATCCCTCTTCTACATCTTTTTTTACTTGTTCAGTCTCAAGTGTCAAAACCCCATTACACTAATTAAGTCAGCGGACCCTCAAAGAGCTCTCCTTCAACCGGAAGAGAGAGAGGCAACATGGATAGGATAGATATGCCGAGAAAGAAAGAGATGGATGGAGAGAATTGGTGGATAAGTGAAGGGAGGAGAAACAGGGAAGTAAACTAAGCAGAAAGTCACAAGAAGAAACTTTCAGACAAACACGGAGCCTTTTGACTTGAGGAAATAAGCAAGGCGTTGGCTTAGAGATGTTGCTGTAGTTAATCTAAACAAATAAGAGCATTTTCTACATGACTGGCAGCCTGCAGCAGCCTCTGCACTTACTACAGATTACTGACTTCTCACACCTTCACAACTTCAAAGCATAAACACGCATGCAACATTTTTTTTTCTGCATGGGTGCCGCACCCAACATTTCAACACATACTGTACTTAGATTTTTTTTTTTTAATTGATCAACAGAAAGTTGAGAATAAATGAGAAATAGAAGGAAAAGGACACTTGGATTTTATTTTAAATTTTTTTTACAGACACAAATCTGACAAGTGAAGGTTTTCAGTCATCCAATTTTACCTCAAGAGAAAATCCAGTGCAACCAGTTTCAGTTCAACCCACCATCTATATAGTCATGGCAGCCCACCTGAGCAAACAGCCTGGGCAAGAAGGGTAGTAACTACACTTACTCAGTTACTTGAGTAACTTTTTGGGAAAAAAAATACATTTAGGAATATTTTTAATGTGCATTATCTACTTTTATTTGAATAGTTTTATTATAAAATATTTGGTTCTTCCGTGAGTGAAATTTCTGACTGAATTTCATTCAGTCAGAAATTTTGGGGACAGAATATTCCCCCCATAAGGAATGGGGGGAATATTTATTTAAAATGGGGTTAAAATTTTTGTTTTAACCAAAAATTCACCAGATACAGACACACAGCTGCAGTTTTTATTAAAGTTTCATAAGTTTTACACTGAAAGAAAATTATTTGGATTTTTTTATTTTGTTGATTATTTTGTAAATGTTATTTATAATAATTTTCATTTTGTTCCTAAAAATACAAAAAGTTTCACATAATTTTATATTTTGGTCCATCTGATGATGCAATTTTAAAATATTACATGATTGATATTTTGAAATGAAATGAAATGAAATGAAATGAAATTTTATTCGAACATGATACAAATATAAAATAAAATAGTGCACAGTAACAAGAAGTGCATAAGAAAGAAGAGAAAATACAGATTTTTTTGTTTCAGTTAACATATCATGCTCAAAATGGGGTAGGAAGAAGTGAGAACTTATAAACTCCTACCCCTAAACTTACCCAGTACTTGAGAAGCCAAATACTTTTTTTTACTTCTAAATAAGTAATTTCATCGATGGCTACTCTTTACATTTACTTGAGGAAATATATGTTCATCAAGATGTCAGGGACGGCATCCGCTCAGCTTTAAAGCAGTTCACTGAATGAAACAAACCAGAAGAAAAAAAAAAGAGACAGATTGGAGCTGAAGGGGAAGTGGCACCAAATTGATTGGAGAAGGCAGAGACCTGATTAGCGACCGGTAACCTGCACTTTGAGAGGAAAAACTCGTGAACATGTGAAAAGGACAGGTGTCAGGACCCCATGACAAAGGGCCAGCTGCAGAAGAGCTATGGACACTGAAGGGTGCAGGAGTGGAGGCACCAATAGATTAGGAGCCTCAGGAGCAGCAGTGATCTCCTCCTACATTATTATTCTGAGCCTGTTGTTTGCACACAAAAAAAGCAACCCTCCTCTTTTCTTTTTCTTTGGAGGGTGATGTCATGCCTATATGGATCCTTTGGTCAGCTGCCACCATCACTTACATCTTTGTCACTGTCACCATCTGCACACACATATCCACTTAGCCTCTGAGCGACCTACATTTTAATGCACATTTGCTGCAAAGGACACAAATATATCTGTATTATTGGATGGGCGGAGCCAGCCCAGAAGGAACTGCAGTGGAGCAGCCACAGTTCAGGATCTACTGAGGCAAGAAGAGCTTTATGACTTGTTTAGGCTGACCAGCCTTACCTCTTGCAGCGGTGTGGAGGAGCAGTGCATTCCTTTTTAATATAGCAGAGTGCTTCCAGAGGTGGCTTACCATATGAGGGAGGGTGGGGCCATAAATCATTTCAAATCATTATGAATTCATGGCTGAAAGTGGAATGCTGCTGGGATGTGTATGTGCGACTTGTCTTTGGGTCCTTTTCCACCTCGAATCTAAAAACGTACGGCGTCCAAAAGGGACCCGCAGCTGAGATTTAATTACGGAACCGGCCACCAATAGAGGTGCAGGTAGGCAAACACTGATATGCAGCCATCACTTTTTCTTAAAAGTGCAAACCAGAGCCAATGCAGGTCTTATTACACAGCAAATATTCAGATGAGTGAGTGAGGAAGGAAACTTCATCAGGGGTGGTTGAAGGGCGGGGCAGAGCAAGTGGAAACAAGCGCTGCAGTAGCTTCCCCGTCGTCTGTCAATTGATTAAGGAGGTCATTTGAAAGTCAGTCTCTATATCTCTCTCTCTGCCACCCATGTGCGACCCACCCTGCGACCCACTCCCATTCCTCTGTCCGGAATTACTACATGAGCCAATTAAAGCAAACCTGCCAAGCGGCTCGGTGTTCTGGGCTCGTAATTTTTAACTCATTGTAATTAAAAGAGTTACAACAGCAGCAGCAGCGGCGGGAGAGAAGCAAGGATGTGGATGTGTTGGCTAATAAGGTGCTGTTTGACTGATTGACAGAGAAAAGGTGGGGCAGGGGCATGAGGTGAATGAGGGCTGGGGACAAAAAAATTGGCAAAAGTCAGAGTGTAGAGAGTGATTGAAAAGATGAGGGAGAATGAAAAAGAGGTGGAGTAGGAGAAAGCGTTGTGTGTCTGTGTGAAGAGGGAGGCTAACATGTCAACATGGCCCCCAGGGAAGCACTAACAAGATGAACTAATTGTGCCGGTTGTGTTCTCTTGTACAATCAATCAGTCATCCCAGAGAGGACACCAGAGGGAAAAAGGAGAAGATGTGTGTTTGCTTGAGTGCGTGCGTCTTTTTTGTTGTTTAGAAAACATAATGATGCAGAACAGTAGTAAGTTGCAAAGTTTATATCTGTTTAGTCATGACAAAATTTCATGTTGTTATTTCAACTTTACTTTTAAAGAATCATAATCCAGAATCCAGAATTTGTTATGAATGTGACCCTTTACAACAAACTTGGAAGAGCCAAATGCCTACTTTTAATTATTAGGAATATCATTATGGTGCTTTTTTGGGGATGAATGCCAAAATCACTTTGTTTTTTGTTTATTTATATAAACTGGGCTTTAACTCTTGCCCAGTGTCAAGGAACAAAGCATTTTAAGTGAAATACTCCTGCAAGATTATGCCAGAAGTTTCTTTTTTGTAAAAAAGTGAGTGAATGCAACTTGTTAGAGGTATTTAACTAAATGTGATTGGGGTATGGGCATATTTGACCCTGTGTGCCTTGTGTTGATTTGAGAAAACACAATAAATCCTAATTTATTATTTTTAATAAATATATACAGTTATTTGCATATTTATTTATGAAACAACATATTAAAAAAACTGCAATCCAGAGTTTGCAACAAATGTCAGGCCACTCTTTTACATCACTGTGGAGGAATTTTGTTCCACTTCTCCTTGCATAATTGTTTTAAGTCAACCAAAGAGGATTTCTCAGCATGACTTGTCTGTTTTAGGCCTGTTAAGACTGTTAATTTACATATACTTAGGCTGGTTTTTGTACCTTTTTTCCTTAATAGATCCAATTACAATTTTAAAATTGCACAAATTTGTGACAGAACCATTATTCAGTGAACTCCAAAATACACGGGTCTCTGTGTTAGAAATAAAACAATATCTGATGTAAAAACAAAGTCTGTCCAGCTTGCTGTGTTCTGATCTCAGCTCGGGACTGAAAGCAATTTTATGTCACAATTAGGACTTGTTAAAATATCACCTACTCTTGCCTACAAAAAACAGCTGAGTCTGGATGTTGGCATAGAAATGCTGCGGCACGCAAGTTCTTCATTTGCATCCTGTTCATTGCTGGTTGCCTGTTTGATTCTTTTATCCTCCCTGTGAGCGCTACTGTGGCTTTCAGAGCAGCAAGTCAAATGTACACACAGAGAGGTGGAGAGAAATGAAAGAAACCAGGAGGGATTAGTTAATAGTTACACCTCGTTTGGATTCTTTTACTTCAATTTTCCCTCCTCCTCTGTCCTCCTTCCCCACTGTGTCGATTTCCAAATTCTCCATTATGGGTCCAATAAAAAAGCGTGAAATGAGAACATAATTGGGTTTTAATTTGACTGTGGAGTTCCAGCTACCCACTGACAGAAGCTCATCCCGATCGCTGCTCACCATCACATTAAGACAAAGAAGATGAGAGTAAAGTGCTTCAATAAAATAACATTTATTTTTTCTTAAAAACTTCTGTTAACATGTAAGGGCTGTACGTTTTAATACATTTCATTGTCTTTGAGGAACAAACAGAGAGGAGCCATGGGTATACGTCTGCGTACCTATACTGAATATCAATTAGGGAGAGCATGAATTGGAGAAGCAGCCAAGAGGCCAATTGTTACTCTGGCAGAGCTGCAGAAGATTCACAGCCCAGGTGGGATAATCTGTTGACAGAACAACTTTTAGTCACAAACTCCAGAAATCAGAATCATCAAAAGTCCTTTTCACAGTTTCCCACAAGCCATGTAGGAGAGAGGTCACAGATCTCAGGCCAGATGAGAGCAAAATCGATTTTTTTGGCCTGCATGTGAAAGGGAAACTGCAAACCAGTAAGATCCAAAACATCATTTACTTCAAATGTCCTTTTTATTTACAGGTTCTCAGATGTAAGCAATAAAAATGTTAACAGATCTTAGAGTTTTTAATTCCCAAGTGAATTAAAAACTTGTCTGAAAGAAAACTAAATATGTGAACACTGACAGATACCAACTTACTTTGTTGTGGAGAATTAGTTTTCTCTAATATGCGTTTTCATCTACGTGTTAATGGTCGCAGCATTTCAGGATCTCTGTGTGTGATGGGAATCTTTCATTTTAATTTTATTGCCTTTTTAAAAAAAGGTCCAACCAAGAAATGGGTTTGTAAATTAACCTGCGGCTAGAAGACCTTTGTACGAAACAAAGGTTGGTTTGTTCTCTACAGGTAACACGGTTTACTGCTGTCCTTGTTGATGAATTGAACCTTCACGTGTTAGAATGACCCAGTCAAAGTGTTAACCCAGTGATAAATCTTGAAAACGGATCTCTACCGATGCTCTCAGCAAAGAAAATTAACCACAGTAATTCATTACTCATGATGACATTTGTAATACATATAGACCATTGTTAATTGTCTATGACAGAAATAAAGGTGAATTAAAAGTAAGTGAAAGAGTAAATTTGGTGTTTTATTATGAGCTCTACTGTAAGGTTTGTTCTAAACTAGTTACGTCCCTCTTCTCTACACGTTCTGATGCTTTTTGGTATTGCATGCCCTGATCTTTACCGATGCTCTCAGCAAAGAAACACATTAACAATTATGTGTTAATGTGCATATTTAATAGTATTTTTCCATCCACATTGCATCTCTTGATTATTCTCCCACAACTCTGCTATTTTCCAAAGCTATTAACTATCTAAATCTGAATATCTTAACACATTGTTGCTCATGTCTTTGTCCACAAACTCAATTTATTTTGTTGACTTAATCCTGGTTGGTAATTAGAAACAGACTTTAACAGTTCGTTAGTCATTTGTTTGCTTTATCACATAAGATAAACACATAAAAACTAAGGTGAGTCACACTTATCTCCGCCTCACCTCGCTCTTCCCAAATGTACTCGAACAGGAAATGCATAAATTCACAGAAATGTTGAAATCATACAAAAAATATATTTATTAAAGAGTCAAGTGAATAAATTGACTTTCTCTTATCATTATTAGTACTTTACATCTCATGATGACAAGTGAGGCAGTGCTTCATCAGACTGGAGTGCAATAGGTGTTTGGTAATTATATAAGCATGATTCATTCAAGGTCTGTTTGCTCCCGATATATCTGGTAACATTTGTTGTTTAATGCAGCATAAAATGTTTTAAAAGCTAAAGAGGTGGCCAAGTCAATAAGAAACTAGAGCTGAACTGTTTCATTGCCAAAACATCAAAAAGTCAGACAGAAGCAAGTTTTCCAACAAAACTTTGTGACTGAGATGAACAGACTTGTCATTATCAAGGGTCTATGTTTGCTATGAACCCAAAGCAGAAATATGGTTTTGAATATTTTATTTATGCATCTTAAGGCATATCGCTCATCAATATTAAGACGTATTGCATGCATTGCAGCCCTATTATTAAACAATCTTTGTTAAATATGGAATTATCCACTTCAGGTTTGATTAGTTTTGGTATTTCAGATCTTGAAAAACAGATTATGATATCAGCACAGACTTATTAGAACCAGTGAAATGGGCCTTTGGTTCAAAGGTCATAGAAAACCTGAAATGAGGCTAAAGGTTAGCCAATGGCTGTATTTTGAGTGCTGACAGGTGTATCTTCTTTTTATCGCTTAAGCCCCCAAAATGCTGCCAGATACAAGATGTGAAAGAGGTGGAGATTTCTTCAATACTTTTACCCAAATGCAGTCAGACAGCAGCACTACAAGAAAAACCAAGAACTGCGATCTTTCTTACTTCCAAACAACACGTGAAAAGGACAAAGGAGATGACTGCAAATTTCAGAGGAAGCAGAAATATGTGAACCAAAATTTCTGTGAAGGGAGAAGAGGTGCAGATGAGGAAGGACATCAATACCTTTGTGTCTTTATCTAGGGTCTAAGTCTGTTGTTCGAGTTTGTTCCTTGGACAACAGACGAGACTGAAGATGCAAAAGTGATGCATATAAAAGGAACAAGAGAAGCATCAAAGCCAGTGACCTTAAAAAACCTGAACTGTTTCAAGAAACAGCGGAGGATGGCCTTGAAGAGAAGGATGCTTCATTACATGAAAACATGATGAACAGTCCTGAGCAATCTCTGCACTACACAATAACTCTGTCTTTAGCCAGAAACATCTTCTGACTTGTTGCACAGACTGCAACAGCACGTTCTTCTTTCTTCTCCTCGCTGCCATCACCACATACAGAGAGTAAAGAAACTCAGATAATACATGTATGATTGGATGGGCTTCACTTTTTTTTGTTAAGTGCTCTGAGATGAAGTGTTGTGAGTTGGTGCTCTGTAGATAAACTGAATTGAAACATTGCAGTCTCAGCATCGTCTGATTTCTCTGTGGAGTTCTATTAGTATTTAAGTATTTTTCCATCCCAGGTGAATTATTTATACAGTTGAGTTACTCCTGTAACTCAAGAGGGGACTTTTTTTTTCTTTCATTGATAAAAGCTCACAAAGCTTTCCTTGAAGCACTCAACTTTTAGAAACTCAGTTGTTTGATCATGACAGTGTGCAACCTCTGCATTTGTCATCATTGTTATCTCTGCAGAACACATAGGTTGACTTTTCCTGCTTCTCCTCTGTTGACAGTGTTGCGTTACTGCCCACATTACAGCATCCTCCTGGGAGGATTTTCTGCATGTAATAGTCAGACTGTATATCACACTGCGACATTGCACTCTGCACAGAGACTCGCACTCAGACAGTCGGACTTGACTGCTCCTCTTGGCAAGTTAAACCAATGTGAAATGAAAAGGAAAAACAATCCCTCGCTTTTCAATCTGTTTAATCTACACCGTCTCCAATCTCTATTTCATCTCCTCCTTCCATTTCTCCTCATGCAATCTCTTCACCTTTCCCCCTTTATTACTAATCTCTCCACATCTCCTTCCATCCATTTAACAAGTCTTTACCCATCCTCCACTTCTGATCCGATGCAGACACACACACACACACACACACACCCCAGTCCCTCAGATAACACACACACTGTACCTCTCTCCTTTTCTCATCCCTTTCCACCAATTGATAGGCTGAGTGGAGTCAGTTCAGGGCTGTAACCCCCTCACGCTCCCTCCTCCCTTCCACTCAATCCATCTTTTCTGAAAACCATAAATACCCGTTTTCATTTACATCAGTCCAACGAAGCCAGCAGCTGAGGCAAGATTACATTAAAGCTAAAAAAAAAAAAAAAAAAAAAAAGTGTATGCCTGTCTCTCCATGGTTGTGCACTTGCAGTCGACCCATCGTATCATATTAGCTTTTTCCCCCTTNATAAATGTACCTCTGTGTCTGTATGAGGAGTATTTGTGGAAAACAGTGGCAGAGTTTTAAGTTCAGAGATAAATGTGGGAAGGTCTAAATTTATGCAAAAGAAAAGCAAGGCTGGGGTACAGGTTGGTGTGTAGGTATAATTGTAAGTCAGTCTGATGGCAGCTGTAATTAAATTGTATGTGCTCCCAGAGATCACATCGCCCTCCTCCTGTCACCGCCTCAGTGTGCGTGTCTCCATTTTCATAGATGGTCAAGATATTCAGTTCACATATGAGGTTCTGTTTGGACTTCACACAATCAAACAAGCTCTTGCTTGCCGTCGCCATCTTCTTAATAAACTTGTTTTTCTATTTATATTGTATCACTTTAAATGTGTCTCTTATCAGGTACTAAAACAAATGTAGCATTCAGTGTCTTAAAATCACATAAACCTTTTGGACTTACTTTTATGTGACCACAAAGTAGCACATAATTCTTAAATTAAAGAATGTGTGGTTTTTAATTGTTTTTGTAAATAAAGCATTATGGCATGCGTTGCTATTCCCGTGAGTCAATACTTTAATGAAAATACATCTACAAGTGTCTCGTGGTATATCTCTACAAACTTTGCAAATCTGAAGGCAAATTTTCTTTGAAAAATATCTCCAGTTCAGTCAGACTGAGCTTGAGCTGCAGTTCTTAAAGTAATGTGAGAGATTCTGATTTAGATTTACCTGGACTTTGAGTGAATCATTTAACACATGAATATGCTTCAATCATAACCATATTTTACTCTGGTTGTGTGTTCAGGGCCAATATCCTCCTCACAAGTAAACTTTTATTCTATTCTCCAGTCTTTTACACCATCTATCTGTTTTTTCCCCCCACCACTATTGCCCTTTATTTAGCTCCATACATCTTCCCATTTACTTTGACCAGTTTGCTGTCCCTGCGTAAAGAAATCCCCATAGAATGATGCTGTGGCCACCATGTTTCACCATTGGGATGTCATGTTAACCGTAAAATGCAGTGATAGTTTGCTGCCACCTACAGGACTTTGTACTTAGCTAAAACCTTCTGTTTTACTACTTTGCTTCACATGTTTGCCATGTCTCCTATATGTCTTGTGTTGTGCTTTGCTTTACCAGTAGTGTTCATGTTGTGTCGCGCCAGCAGATTCTCCCACCTGAGCTGTGGATCACTGCAGATCCTCCAAAGGTAAGCCTTTCCCCACAAACGCAGAACATTTCCAATTGTGCAAAATTCCTCCTGATTCAGTTCATAGACGGAACAATGTTTTGTGAGCTTTTCAAAGCTTGGAATATTCTTTTATAACTTAACCCCTTTAATTTTTTCACAGGTCTCTCCCTGCTGTGACCTCTGGTCTTCATGAAGCTGTTTGTTTTCTAATGATCTCCAACAAACCTCTGAGACCTTCACAGAACAGATGGATTTGCACTGGGATTAAATTACACACAGTTGTGCTCTATTAACTAATAAGATGATTTCTGGGGGCGATAGAAGGGATTTAAGGGTCAGGGAGGTCTGCATGTTTTAGTAAGAACCCAGACAGAGCTAAAACAGCAATCCAATCTGCTATATCTTCACCAACTGTGCAGCACAAACTGATTCAGTTTAACACAAAATGTACAAATTATTCAAAGTACTTTAACAATAATTCAGTTCCCTTCCCAACCGAGTTTATAAGAAACAGAAAAACTGAAACCTTGTAGGTTGAGCCTCCACTCGGCAATCTGCTGTAGTTTCTTTTGGTAAAGTGAGAGGGACTGGCTGTGTGATCACAGCTAGCGCTTGAAGTTGGCATTTGGAAGACTGACAAGATGATGGGATTTTTATTATTCACTGTTATGAGCCAACAGTTATTGTGTTGTTATTCCTTAATTATGCTAAAATGAAATTGTCTTTTTGATAATTAAAAGGAACATCCAGAGTTGAATTTAATGTTCTGGCTTCTCTGCTTCTCCATCTGTGGCTATTACACATCTCATGCATGAGAGTGGGAAGTCCGGTATATGGATTCAAAACATATCCTGGGACAACTGGGATGTGCAAAGTATATGTAGCAGTTTGCATTTGTAAGATGAGAGTTTTTGGCTTTTTCTGACGACTGGGAGCAAAAATTTGGATGCAGTCAAAGAACTTAAAATCCCACACTAAAAATATATCATTCAGTTGGATGAGCTGAATCAGAATTACAAAACTTTTTTTTCTGCCTTCCCCCATATTAACAAATCTAGTTTTCTCATTTTTATCCTTTGCCGACTTTAACTTTAGATCATAATGAAGACGCAAATGAAAAGTGTCACAGTGTTGTAATCTACTGTCAGCCACTCAAGCATGTTTGTATAAAACTGGTAGTCAACACTGTCTACAAGTGTAGAAAAAAGGAACATGTAAAGGCATAACTGCATAAAAAAGCTGGGGTTAAAAACTGTAACAGTCATCTGATCTCCACACATTTGCATCATTGCTGAAAGCATGCAAAGTGAAAGCCACAGCACGGTGTTCAATTCTCCACATACAGTAGTTAATGTTTACAGCTTGTTCTGATCTCCGGAAATATATTTGTTGTTATTTCAGACACGGTTAGCCACCATCCGATTTTCCTACTCATCCATCATCGGTATTGCTGTAGTTCTATTCCACCAAATGGGGCAATCAAAGCTGCAGGGAGCTGCAGGCTGTCCCCCTGCCATGCCTCATAAGTCCTTTGCCTTCAGTCAGTCGGGTGTGGAGCTCCAAAACTGTCAGAGAGGAGGATCAACACCTTGCAGACCGATTTCAATGATTTACACAAACACCAATAATTAATAATCCCGTCTTCCCTCTGATTTTTAATTGTCTGTTGATTCTCTTGTCAATATTTCAGGTGCTGTTTGATGTTGGAGACAGCTAACTGGACACTCAGTCAGGATAATAAGGAAACAATTGATTGGAATGCTGATATTGAGCTGATAGACATAGTATAACTTATGCACACAAACCATAAAATATTCCTCATGAATAAACAATAGTTTGCTGCACAAATATTAGATACAGAAAATGAACGTAGAGACAGCTGCCCCACCCAATTTATACAGTCTTTGCCCACACACGGGTACAAACGCCGCTGGCAAAAAAACTCAAACTAGATTAGGCCCCCTGCTGACAACACCTGTCAATACAGCCTCGCCTAAAGGATGCAGCTGATGCTGAGCGATGGTTTTTACACACCTTCACCCAGACACAAACAGGCTGTTTCATCCTGATTTTATTCCATCGTTTTCAATTTTTACACCTTAAAATATCCAATATGCTTCTTCACTAAACTCTAGTTGTTTCCTTTCAGAATGTTCCACTCATTTAAAATGTATTTTCCCCCTCTTTGCCTTTTTATTCTCATCCTAAGTGCCATTTGATATTACACAGAGCCTTAATTCTAGTTTCCATGGTTCCAGTCACCATAAATAAGAGTATGAGGCCTATTTTTTTTTTTTTACTGACAATTATACATATTTTCCAGCCTTTTGATGTCAAACTGCAAAGTAACTTCATTAGCACAATCATAGTTACCTTATACAAGTCACTATGAAAAATTACATGTCTGGTTATTCGAGTTACCTGAACTCATTGCAGTCAGCATGATTTGTATAAATGTTAATTGAAATAATCTCCTTCCTTAAAGCTGCTGCATGCAACTTTTAGAAAAATATATTTCTTAAAACTATCATTATGTCCTGACAGTATAACATGAATCAGAGGCAGAAGGAGGTTCTTAGTGCTGTCAATCATGCTTGTGTTCACACCACTCCCACGCCCCTACAATGAAGCTAGCTAGTTAGCATGAAAAAGGTGACAGCTGGTAAACAGATTTCCTTTAATGCTAAGTTATTTTCTCCCATTAGCACAGCTGCAGCGCGTACATGAGTTTGATTGACAGAGCTTAGACCTACCTCCTGTCTCTGATTGGTTGTTTTTGACTGGGAGCATTTCTGCAGATGGCAGTAGGACCACAGGCAGGGGGCAGAGGACCTTGATTTTTTTTTCTTTTTTTTTTACAGATTATCTATCTAATGTTCTACTGCATTTCCACCCTTTATTAACGCAGTTATGAATGTGAATTTAGCATATGAATTTCTATTCTAGAGATGGTGACTCAAGTTTTAACGCTGGTCTTACGTTGCACTTCAGTCACAAAAACTACAACGTCAGACTTGACTTGGACTCATGCACCAAAGACTTGATACGCTACATCTTGTCTAAGAAGGAATGATGCTGTTTTTGTTTTCTTTTGCTTTGTTTTGTTTACTTCAGTAACAGAGAGAACATCTCTTCCTAATATTGCTTCATGGGGCATCATTTGCAGTGAAAAAATAAGTAATCCTGCCTTTTTGGATACTTCATGCAGAAACACCATCAACATTTTCCTATGAGGCAACCTGGCAGCTGAGTGTTTGTGTGTCTGGGTGTGAGCAACTGTTGGAGCCAGTTTTTGCAACGTTTTTGTGAGGACAAAATATTGATAGCTTGATCTGTCTCCACTGACTTTACACCTGACGATGCAAGTCACTCAGGAATATTCACCGAGGTCTCATCAAAACGATAAAATTAGCTTGCAATTTCATTGTTTATGGGAGGGAGGAATAGGTCTAGCTATGTTCTGTAACACTTCAGGTAAATAGCTAAAATAACAGCACAGTTTATAGTTTAACATAATTTTATTAAGATTTTATACAGTGAAACTGCACCAAAAAAAACAAAAAAAAACACTAAAAGCTCATTCCAAATTCTGTCGTCACTGATGGGATGATAATAAGAGGGTTGAAAGTGACCACAGTTACAAATGTAGTCTAAATGGACTGACTGGCTTTCAATCACAATTTCAGACTCGGCATTAAAATTTGTGAATGAGAACAGCTGTTTTTGAAATTCAGCCATTATAACATAGAGATTATGTGGGCACGGACAGCAAGACTGAATAAAACAGATTATATGCATTAGCATAAACAATATGCCGCTTTGTGAATGACGTCATGGACTAAATACTGTTTTAAACTATTTTTTTTCAGCCAAAATATGTTGAATGAAGGAGAACTTGTTCCTGTTGGAGCGATGAACTTTGTTAAGAATCTCTGGATAGTGAACTATGAGCATGAATCAATTATATATGGCAGACACTGCAGATTATTATATGGCAGAACTGAACTGAGTTAAACCCAATTAACATATTTTTCAATGAAAATCTGTTCATTTTACCTTATTCCATGCTAAAGATCCTCCCACTCCTGAGGAGAAGAAAACCCTTCTCTGCATTTACAGTATTTCTGTAGTCCAGTTTTTGGAAGTGGGATATTTCAGATTGACATTGAAAATAGATATAACATGGATTAAATTGAAAAAAAGAGTTGTTTTTGTTTGTTTTTTTAACAGAAGAACGTTTTTAAACAGCCTCAATAAAACAATATTGTGATAGCGTGCTGAAGGAGAAATGTCACAAAAGGTAAGTGAGTCTTAAAGAGACAGAGGACATTTTCAAGATGTCAGATACAGCAATGATTAAATGATACACTTATTTTAAGTTGTTTTTTTATGTTTATTAAATGTTGTGTTTTTTAAAATTTTTTAAGAACAACTAAAGATAACAGCTACTTGATTGTGGTATAAAATAGCACTATGTGATTGGAAAATATACATCTAAATTGTCAGAACCTGGCTTGGATCGACTGTGGCCGCTCAGAAAACACAGATAATACACACTTTTTAGGTTCAGCACAAATGAAAATATAACTTCTGTGGGGGTTTTTTAGTGCATCCTGGCCAGATTAATTTTGTGCTCAGATAAATGATACATTCTGATTTTTTTATTCCAAATACATTTTATGCAATCAAGGAACTTTGCTAATGTAAACTTAGCTAAGGTGAGGGGAAATCCAAGGGCTACATCCAATAATGTAAAAGGAATAAAAAAAGAAGCAGAGTTGAAGAAATTCAAAAACCAAATAAAGCTCTGAACACAACACATACAAAGAGAAAGCTAACACAAAGAATAATAAGGCAGCAAAGCACAGTGGATATTTTATTGGACCCTTTGCAGTGCATTCAGTGATATCCTGTGAGCAAGTCATTTCCAGTATGTGAACTCGGCCTCATTGCTTGTACTGAGTTCATAAAGAATAGATCATCGCAGCAGACTATTAATCCTAGATGTGTGAGTGAAGTCTCACATTTCCTGTTTTCTTCTGGTCATGGATTCAATTTCCTCATGTTCCTTCATCTCATAATTGAAAGATCCCTATGAAGAATATTAAGTTGGTGTCTTTTCCCTTTTCTCCCCTGCATGGTGGGAGGTGGCAGTTTTGTCCCAGTTGTTACAGACTGGGAGGGGAAGGATTACTGAAGTGTTTGGAGGGAAGCATGGCATATGGCGTGTGCGTGGATGACTGCTGGCAGAAGCTGCAATGCTGAGAGATCACTGCGATGCTGCTACGAAACATCCAGCTGCCTTAAGGCCAACGTCTCCGTTTATGCCAAGGACCAGCAAATCCACCGACTCAGTGACTGTCAAGGGTCATTGCATGGATCTTCTTAGCTTTGAGAGTGAAATTGGAAAAAAGTTTAAGGTTTAAAAGGGGAATTATTTGCTGTCAAGTCTGTGTCCACGTATTCTTCTCAAGGTGTAATTAAAAATGTGTGAATATTGTGTCAAGGAGTGTTACGAGTTCAAATGTATTTTTTTTTTGTTCTCTAAAAGTACATTCATTGTCAGTATGAATGTCGTACATTTAAATATTTTAACTTTTTTTGGTGGGGGACAAGTTGATTATGAATCATATGACTTCACTGGTTTTGAAAGAAAAAAGCACCGAAAGAACAACTATTGTGGGTTTGGGTTAATGTTTCAGTGAAATGAACGTCTTAATCCTTTGTGGATTGGAAAAATCTCAATGAAATCTAACTTGTGGATGCAATGGTTTTCTTTTAAAATTACCTGAGCTGTATTTTGAATTATTAACTCTCATTGGGACAAACAAAAAACAAACAAACCGTTAAACTGAATCATAGTTTTAGATGAAAGACACTCTTGTCCTACCAGAGTAAATGCAATCACAAGAAGAGTAAATAAATTTCTTTACACGTGTGTGTAAATCTATGCTTGAGAAAAATAATATGGTATATTGTGAGGAGTGGCAGTGATGTTTTGTTTGTGATTCATGACCAGAACCAGTCTAGGTTATTTGTTATAATATTTAATGAGAAAGAGTTCATATTCCTAAACCAACACCCTGACGAACTTAGCGATTATGTTTCATCTTCTCTAATTCACCTCACCTCTCATCCAAAATACTAAGTAATAAGATGCATCTTCTCTTGAGTCAATAACATTTCATGAATTAATGTTTGTCTTGAGGAATAATCTGCTGTTTCAGTCCTGCTGTGATTGTGATGCGAGATGGGGGATTCAAAGTACGTGACGCACATATGTTGAGTCGTCTTTTCTTTTACCCACTGCAAAAATGAAAAAAAAAAAAAGCCAAAACCATGCTAAACATTTTCTCGGAGATTTATTTGTATCTTTCATTTCTAATAAAGTGAAAAATTAGCAGAAAGACAGTACGCCCTCTGTCATTCATTGGGTTTTACAGGATGAACGATCTGATCTTTACCAGGTTCTAAAATGATTTTCGTCTAGCTGTAGGTGTAAAACGCAAACTCGTTTCACTACCTCATTATTTATTACAGATGTAGTCAAAATTTAAAAGCTCATAAAAAGCTAAATACACCACAGAAACCCTAAAAACACACATTAAGAACAGGGTTACTACTTTAACCCAGAAACTGGGTTTATGCTGTTCGGAAGGAGGTTAGACAGTTTTGGCTAATTATTTGCTCATAAATTGTGACCCAGATTGCTTGGTAAGAGAGGTGACTTAATGCATTACATTATGACTTCAGTTCTTGCTAAATGGACGAGGATAATATTCGTGCTCACTTTTCAGAACAGCATCAAGCCTAATGCAGGTTAGAAACAAAATGATTTCATTTTGGTCAGTTCGCAGAAGAGTCCACTTCCCTCTGGTCTTACTGACTGCTGGTTTGTTCCTCTGATGATAATCTGATTGTGATCATTTCCTGGAGTCCAGTGACACAAATTACAGTTGCCCATTTATTCTTCAGTCAGCTTCGACTCCACTCTGATCTTTTTCGAATCCTGCTGTGTACAACAAGCTAAATCAACTTTCCTGAGACACTTTTTGTTATACATGGGTTTGTCATTTCTTGGCACTAGAGACAGAATTGTAGTCTAGTTTAGGTAGTAAGTGGTTCAGGTCATTTAGACCTTTACAAAGCTGCAGCAGAGTCACAGTGAAGTGATTAAGTAATGTTCCTTGGTATTGCTTATTTTCAGAGACTGAAATTGAAACAAAAAATAAACCAGATGATTCCAGAGACTTTCTGATCTAAAATGTACAGTACTGTCCTCACATCTTCGGGCTGCATCTGTGCTCAGTGCAATCGAAAATAATTTGCCTCTGCTTTTTGTGCACATGACTAATATGTACACATATCATACACACAACGAATACCACAAACATCTCTTTGAACTACTAATCTTTATGAAGGTACACATAAAACACAAGTAGAACATATTAAACCCATGAAATACTTATTTTTGCCAGGTGGTATCGGATGCACAGCAGCTCAGCACTCTCTAGAGTGAGTCAGCTAAATTTATGAGGAGATAAGCAAAAATAAGCAAATGTCATACTGAATATGTGAAACTCTGCATCTGTTTTTCTTATGAGATTCATTGAATCAAAGAAGCCTTCACTTTGTAATACTTGTAGCTGTAAGTAACTATAAGGCCACTCTAAATCAGGTTTTACTGCTAACTTCAGCCTTCCTCGCCTCCCTTTGCTTCCACCTGTGCCCACACTCGCTCGCTCTGTTCTGGATTACTCCAGAGTAAACAGATTGCCAGTCAGCAGTCATTGCACCACCTACATCAGACATACAAGACATAATGTATCCATGCTTTCCTGCGACGCACTCCCAGCTCATCCATCCAAATACTGAAGTTGTCCCATTTTTAAATGTAGCCTCAGTTCCTGCTCTTAGCCTGGCTGCTTCAAGGTTCAACAGTTTGTGTTCAGAGTTGGTATTCTGCAGACCTTCGCTGTGGTGAGCGGTTATTTGATTTCTCCAACCTTTCTGCCCATTTCCTAGCACCTCTGACACCAATAACACATTTTTATCCAGACAAATTGACATTTTTTATGTTTTTTGGACCAGTATAAAGTACAAAAACAATTTTGAGTGAAAATTCCAGTAAATCAACAGTTTCTGAAATATTTAGACCAGTTAAACTGTTTGAACTCCAACAAGTTGTTGTAACAACCTCCAGATACATAAATGCATTCAGCTGCTGACACAATTAGCTGATTCACTATTTGACTAAAGTAATTGACTAAGTGCCCCAAAGTTTCTGCTTATAGTATTGAAACAAAACATGAAGAAGAAATTCACACTGACAGAAACCTGAGGTCATACATTACCCTTATTTACTTATTTATTTACTGGCTCTGTTTGAGTGTTTATTTTCTGCCTTGAGCTTTTCAAATAAATTGACTGAAGAAGAACCAACTGATTCACATCTTCCTCAAAGAAATGAATAAGCAAATTCATCATTTCTATATCAGTAAAAAAAATGCTCGATCAGTGATAATTGGACTTAATTACTATAGATTCACTTGGGAAATTAGACCTCCGGATATGTGCATTTTCTGAGCAAAGACGGGAAGCAGTTGACTCAGCAGTTGTTACATCATTTTTAGACACTACAAGCAACGAGCGAATGAAATTAAGATGAGCTTACCAACATCAGTAGTTTATAAAATACCTACTTCTGAAGAAATGTAAGCATTTTGGTAAACTCTTTACTGATAATTGTGCTGGTTCTCTTTAGCATAGTCTTTACTTTCTTTCTGTTTAAGATCGAATATGTTTTAACAAATATTCGATCCATTTGTAATTTATTAACCAGAAAGTATATGTCGGTCTTTTATTACATATTTCACTATAGTTCAGCTACGTTTCATTTCTCCATCGTAATTTTCCTGTAAGAAGACAATCACTGTCTGAACTGATCATCACAGTCCAACGCAGCTTTGTCTTCTTTAATTTTAGATTCTTTTTGACCCTTTATATTCCACCTCCAAATTCAAACTGTAAGCTGGGAAAGGCACATTTAGGTTCAACATTTCACAAAATGGCTGTCAACTTCAGGAAGTGCCTTAAATCAATTGACGTGAAATAAAATAATTCATTCTAAGTGCAGGTTGAACAGTGATGAGTGGCAAGTTTAGCTTGGAAGCCGTGTTAGAATAATCATACTGATATAAATAATAGAAGAACATCCATCACAAGGCAACTCAAATTTTGGAAAGACAGACAAGGACAGGCGGTGAGGAAGTGCGAATGAGAATGAATGAACCAGAATGAGGCCCCTCTGGGCAGCGCTGAGGTTACACTCTGACACATATTGATTGTTAAGCAGCAGACCAGATCTGGCAAAGAGCTGCAGACCTGCCGTAATGCATGTGAGAGTGGTACTATATGAATGCTTAAAAAAGTGATATCCATAGAGAGCCCAAACGATGTCAGAGAAAAGGGAAAGGAGAACCTGAAAGGTTACAACGCATTAAATTAGACTTTCAGTGACTCTGATTAACTACCTCTGGTAGGTTTAATAATCAACTCACAGAGAAATGAAACCCCAAACCTTTAAATGTTGGAGACAGTTAAATGTCAGCTTTCTCCAAAACAATTAGGCTTCATATTTGACAGCAATAGCATTATCATTATCACTGCAAACTGCTGATGACACCCAGCAGATGTGACGGCAGATGCTGTGCAGTGATGCTAATTAAAAATTATTAGCCTGTTTGTGTTGCCTTTCTACTAGCTGAATAAGCTGTTCTTCTACACATCGCACCACTAAAGTAAAGTTTTGATACAGTACCAGGCAGCTTTAAGAGCAATAAAAACACTAAAGGTTTACAAAAATATTGTGCATGTTTAATGATAATTGCTAGTATTGTGCTGATCTCAGAAACATAGCAGTTCTAAAAGTGAAAACACTACTGAAGGTTTTTCTGATCAAAATGTATATATTTATACCACCTTTAATGTGATAGAGTTCAACTGAAAAATAATATTTAATATCCAATTTGTCTGTCAAAAAGGTTTTCACCCTATTATTAATTTGTTGAATTCAGTCTTTGGTAGAAATCTCTCAGCATATAAGATCAGGCTAAATATTAACTTGCCTATATTTACTTGCTCTGCTTTACAAAAGTTCTACAAATCTTTCACAATGTGAGAACTGCTCTTGTCCACGACCCTCGTCAGGGGAACCTTCAGGGTTTTTTTTTATTTAGTTCTATTTGTTGTTATATATCAAGCACAACCAAAACTTCCCATAAAAAAGCAGGTCCTGTCAGGGAAACACTGGTTCTCATCTCAGACAAGATTCAGTCTGTTGATGACAGGTGTGAACTCAAAAAGATGTAGAGCAGAATCTGAATCAAAAGGTTTTTCAATCAGTTTGTGAGCGTAACCTTTTTTTAGTTTCTGATTTTTTTTATTTTTTTTTTTGGTGACATTTTTCTGCCTAAAAGATTTGTTGTTGTCTCAGTTGAACTTACTGGTTAATGATTTATCAGAAACCTGGACAAGAGGTGCCTGAAGTTTCCATATCCATGAATCACCAAGTGTTTGCATCATATTTTCTGGAGTCTGAACCATTGTGACATCATAACCAATAAAGTTTATTGTGCCTACAGAGTTTCAACTGGCTGAATTAATTATCATATTTCCAGTTCAAATCACAGCCTGACGGTTATCGGTTAAGATAAAGTTTTCCTGGGCTTCATAGTTTGATTTGATTTATTTATTTCAAACAGGTTTTTATAAACAAGAAGACAAGCAATCCGAAGGTCAGAGAAAACACGGGGTTTACATAACCAAGAACAAAGTGTTTTGTTTACCACTACTTGTCTGTCTGAAAAGGAAGAAGTGAACACATTAAACCCTACCCTTTTATCTCCATTTAATTAAATACATTATTTACAAACTCAAAAAGTTTTAATTAAAACCACGTCACAATATTTATGTGCCTGCTCAATATACTGTGCTAACAAGCCAACAAATAAATTATAATAAAAAAAAAAAATGATTACAAAGTAATGGTTACAGATAATGATAACAGTAATAATGATAGTTGTAAATAACAGAATAACTACCAATTCCTTGCCAGTGTACACCTATGGATTCTTCCTAACCTGTGTTGCATAACAATAAACATTTTGTTCGTACAAAATGAACCTACTAATAGTGCAGCAAAATGATACTCATCAGTTCACAAATTCTCACTAGTATAGTGATGATTACTGAAAGTGTTAATTAATCAACTAATTCTCAAGCAATGGGAGGTCGTTGCCTCTTTGCACTCAGAGAGCAGCAAAGCCACACCCGTGGACTTGAACCAAGCGCCGTTTTCCATTTAACCTGATTGGGAGTGATGATTGATTCTGTCCATGTGTTGTCAGTGCTCTGCAGCCACTCTAGTTTATTGGGACACAGCGGCAGCCTGAGGACTGATAACTGCTAACACATCACATTCAGCCTGCAGGGGAAGTTGACTTTATTCCATAATCTTAAATCTTTAAGGTTGTTTCTGATGATAAAATCAGAATCTTTTCATTATGAACCTACCATTACAGGTCAGCTAATACGTCAGCTGGCCGATAGATCAGTCAGGTATTTATCATTGATTAGATATGGGTTGATTATCCTGGAGGTATATTGCTGAGCTGCTGTGGGCTTCAGGGTTTTGACACTTTTATTACTAAAATCGTAAATACTTCACTCACGAACTCGGGACAGTTCCAAAGAAAGCTACATTTATTTTGTTGAAACTTGAACGTCCATTCTGCAGAACACATGTTGCTCAATTTATCAAATTAACAACACTGAATTTATATCAAATTGGAAGTACTACAAAGTTGAGTTTTGTCTTCAAAGATTTTAGGTGATTTCCAACTGAATCATGGTTTATTTTGAAATAATAAAAAAAACATCAACAAATGTATGTTATGCATCCTGCCATATTTCCTTTACAAATCATAATCAACACTAAACTGAGCATACATTAGGAAACACTATCTTATTTGAAATGCCCTCATTTAAATATGAAAACAAAAACTATAATTTGACCAATATCTTTAAAAAAGTCCAAAGTCATGAATGTGAAAGGGGTTTTCTGCTGCACTTTGCAAAAGTTCATATCTATTCATGTCACTGCAAACATGTTTTTTCATGTTTCTCTAGTGTATGCAATAGTTTTCACAACAATAACAATTTTTCCCACCATACCCTCCAAGTGTCGTCAATCAGCCAATAGTTGTGGAAACGTGTTCACAAGGCATGGAGTTTGTGTGGAACTGCACACATTTCCATGGTCACTTCATTAATAATACATCTTAAGTTCTACATGCACAACATTTATACTGTGAAACTATAACTAACTGCTCAGACCTGACAAAATGTGCTTTGTTTTTCCCTGACAGACGGTAATGCTGAGTGGCAATTAATCCAAGTATAACAGTGATTACTAACTTTAAAACCTGAGAATGATGCTGTTAAAGATCAAACTTTTCTAGTGTTCTTTGTTTTAAAAAGCGTCTGTTCAAAATGTATGAATATTTAAAAGCTCCAAATCTTAATTTGCAGTCATGACCTTGCATGATTTAATAAATTGTGTTTGTCACAAGGCCATTGGATGACATTCATCTCGACGGGTCTTTATTTTGCTGCATGCGTCCGTCGACCTCTGTTTGTCTAAGCACATGTCATGTTGGATCTGTGAGTGTTTTGTCCTTAATGTCCACCTGACAAACTGAATTAGTGCTACTGCGCAGTAATCAGGATCAAAGGTGGCTCAACTGCTGTGTCTTATTCCTTTTCTTAAGCATGCACGCCTGTCCTGCCTCCCTGCAGGAAACCAACATATCAGCCGAGCTGAGCTGATAGCACAGATGATCAATACAAATGACTCAAAGATTGCTTGGCTTCAGGCTGAGATTTCAGGCTCACAGGCACTTTGGCACGGTGTTTGTTTGGAAGAGAGAGCAGACCCTGGAGTCTCGGGGCATCCGTTCCTCCTTGGTCACACACACATACAAAGACACCTGTTTGATGACGGAGAGCAGCGATGTGTGCAAAACTCAGCAGACATTTCATTTGGGAAGGTCTTGCCATTTTGGTATTAAGAATAATGATAATGATGTAAATGCTAAGAAATTTAAGCTGCAACTGAGAAGTTGCAGCATTCTGCGGGCATAGACATGTTTTACATCAAGTTAACTTATTAAAATATTGTATTCATCATTTATTGGCAAAACTGGCAATGACTGCACTATAAATGATTTAATCATTTGGTTTGCTTGTTCTTAAATACACATATATCTTGTGTTAGAGTTACAGGGAAAATGAGTTTGGTTTTGTTTTCCACTACCCTGACCACAGCAGTTCAAAACACTTGACTGTTGCATTTAGCTCTCAGATTGTAACAGGAAATATCCAGCAGGCTTTTCAACTGTTTTTTCAAAGAAATCAAAGTATAGTGGGATTTTGGGGAAAATTAGCTGTTGAAAAATTCTGCTAATTTGATACATTTTCTAAAGTATAATTTTTTTAATGTGAGGTTTTTGAAGTTATTAGTAAAACTTCCCTTACCTGTCATAGAACGATGTCACATTAACCTGCACTTTCATGGAAATGAAATGAGTCATCAGGGTAGTGGAAATCAGATGTAACCCATTAGTTTTTGCTGTCGCTGCTGCGTCATCAGTTCATGAATCACCGAATGGCTGAACACCAAAATACATTAAAGACCTGTTGTTGTTGTTGTTGTTGTATCAACCTTCCAGACCTCTCATAACGTCTGACTGGTTCTGGGGATGCCAAGTAGACGTGAACCAGTCTTTTTGCTCCACTAATCAGAAACAAACTTTCAGAAAACTGCAAAACTGCTGAATAACTGAGTCCTTTTAATTCAAGTCTAAAAACCCACCTGTTTCAAATTGCCTTTGATTAATAACTGGAACACTGATCAAAATATTTGATCTATATTGTTATTAATGACTTTGATAGCATTTGATGAAATGTAATGTTTTGTTGCTTGTTTCATAATTGGTTATTATTATGTTTTTATCGTGTAAAGTGATTTGAACTGCCGTGTTGCTGAAATGTGCAACACGAATGAACTTGAATTACTTTGTCACTCTGTTTTTGGCTGACAAGAACTTAAATCTGCCAAGAGACACTGCACCTGAATATAATCCTGATTTTTTTTTGTGAAGATAAAACCAAAATGTATGGTAAAAAATGTGTCAGAAAGAAACTAGACTATATGCCAGTGTCTTTGCTGACATGTCCAGCACCCAAAGTAATTAACTCACTCCACGCATCACCAACATAGCCGTCTGAAGCAGGTCCAAACACCAGCAAATTGCAGGGAGAACCTGGGATTTCATCCTCCCATTCACATCACTTTGTTTCATTTTGACAAACATAAAGGTTTTTTTTTTTTTTTCAGATTCCAACAGTTTGGTCAAAATCTGAATTGCAAATAAGCTGGCGGAAGCAGTTAAAGCTGGTACACAAATCAGAGTCTAAAAATGTCTCCCGTCTGAAGTCATTGTTTGTTGGACCTGCAGATTTGCTAAAAATGCACAAACAAACACTGCAATAAGAGGAACAAAGGAGGCGCCTCGTTGTTTACCACCTGCAATCAGAGTGGTTTGGTGCTGTGAAGCAAGGCAGTTTGTTCCAAGTTCCTTCTCAAAAAGGTCAGCTTATGGATCTAGTGGGTTTTTTTTTGTTTGTTTGTTTGTTTAGAACCAGTGAAATTACTGACAAACAGAAGTGAAATTGCGGAAACATGATGTAGTGGACATATATTTGTTAATTTCAGTTAAGGGATATTTCTTCTGTCCTTGTTTTGGCTGTGAAAAGATGCCTCCATAATAAACGCATATTGTGACTCACATGTATCATTTTGACATGAACTTTGAATGCAGATAATCTACAGAACACAGAAGTGTGGCGATTGACCCTTTCCTTGTCATCTCTAAGTCAGGGGGAGGGCTACTCATCCAAATGACAATGTGCTGAGCTTTACAAAGGCCATGAAGGAAAGAGGAGACATTTCTGCCTTACCTGCTGTAATTGTGTCTGTATTTCCAACTGCCTTTTCAGAAAAGGTCTGAAATAAGTGGATCAGGATGAATAGTCAAGCCAGCTTTTTTTCCTACAACAACCTCATTGGACCACAGTGCTGCACCAAGTTATAGAAAAAACTACATAACAAAAAATTATTGAAACAGGGCCAAAAGCCAAGGAGAAAACTGGGACTGTAAGTTATTCCCCCTTGTAATTAAGCCTAGATCTCAGAATGTCTAAAAGCTTTGTTAAAAGCAAAGGATTTATTACCCTGAAGGCTCTGCCTAGAACAGGTGGCAACTCCAGTACCTGCTGGCCAATGTCCTGCATGTCTTAAATGATTGCCTGGATCTAAAGAAGACTGGGCTCTGCTGCAGATCTTCAGCATGTCGGACGTTGGCCCTTGAGGACTAGAACAACCACATAAACCGTAGTGACGAGGATAAAGCTCATAGTTAAAATGGTGCCATAACCTTCTTATTTCTGTAATCAAGTGACATTTTCTTTTTTATTTAAGCTCAATCTTTATATTAAAATAATTTGTTGTTTTACAGTCAATATGTAAAAACTAAATATTTGAGCAAAACAGAGCAGAGAGCATCCTCTAAATGCATTTACCCTGAAACCCCGCTAACCACCAATCTGCCAGGTTATCAAAAAAATAATACATAAGCAACTAGCACAGGAAGAACTGCTGGTAACACTTTATTTGAAGGGGGTTGAATAAGACTGTCTTGACACTTTCATAAACACCTGTCATGAACATGAATAAGCCTTCATGAATATTTATGACTGTTGTCATAAAGCGTCATTCGGTAAATTATGACACTTTTAATACAAAGTTGACATTATTCAAAATGTCTTTGTTATGACATCTTGACATTAACCAAGAAATCATTACTGTTTAAACTTTACCTTTAATAACATAAAGTTACCTGATTTTTAAAGTGCAATCAGTAATACTTTTATAACAAATTTATATCAGTAATGTCAGTCTTATTCAACCCCCTTCAAATAAAGTGTTACCGAACTGCTTTTTGTAAGTAGTTTTATCTCTTGATAAATGTCAAAAGTAGCTAACAAGTGCAGTGGACCTCCAACATTCTGGATTCAATTGAAATCCATTCACCCGCTTCCCTCAAATCATAAAAACCAGTTAAGGAATGTTCCTGCGTCCGTCTTAGAGATGTGTTTTACTCAGATGAATCTGATTGGTGAAGTCAAAGTACAGAGTCGTTTATTGCTTGTGATAGCGAATGACTCACTTTATATTACCTCTAAAGGGAAATGATTTTATAATTCTGCAGCTATAGCCAGATTTAGGAGCTAACTATGTTTTAATACTGTTTGAAGCTCCTAGTATATTACACACAGAAAAAAAAGCATTTAAAACAAGATATAAACCCCTGAATAACAATGCTCTGGAATAATAAGATCATAACTTTTGTTGAACAAAACTTTTTTTTTTTTTTTTTTCCAGTTCCTTTTAATTGGACTTAAGTGAATCTTAAATCACCAAAGGTTCTGGCAACACATTGCTCACATAATCTTCTACTTCAAAAACTCACAAAGGTGGGTGGCCTCTTAAAAGTTTCAAGTTGAGGTCTGAGAATATAATGAGTAAACAAAATCAACAACTTCTGCTCATCTACAGTAACCCTGCTGATGATGTGATTAAACTCCTGTAGTGCTGTTAAGGTTAGTGAGTACTGCAGTGTGTGAGTGTTTGTTGTTGCGAGGCTTTTTCAGGCCAGTCCATTTGGCTGTTTGGAGGGCCCTAACTTTAATTTGGAGCCCATTTTCAGTCCATTATGCTGGGCCACTTGGGAGGCCACAGCAAATTAGAACTATCTCTACTTCAGTGAGTTTTAAAATTAAAATGGCACTCGCTGCACCCCACCTGTCATGCACACTCTCCCACATTCTTCCACCAACACACAAACACACAGCTGAAGGCATGTGTGACGATGCTCATGCGCCTTTCGATGTCTGAATATGAGCAAATCCTAGCGCACATCATGCATGTGAATTTCTCCACTTCTGAAGAAATGCCGAGGGGCGTGTCCTCTCACACCAAGTCGATTCCAGCATCACTCGCTCAGCAGGGAGGCATATTATTGGGCCACAGAAAACCCGGCCACTGCAGGGCCATTTAGTCAGCAGGGGGTTGCTTTTTATACCACAGCTAAGGTAAAGGGGTACGAACAGCTGGTCATTGAGTAGATATAGCCTCACAGCCTGCATCTGATCACATCACAGAGGCAAACAAGATCAATACAGAAGAATACAGGAGACCCACAGCGTGACAGAAGAGGGGCGAAAGGGAAATGGATGTACTAATACTGGAGCCTGACGTCGTTGCCTGTGGTAATCACAGCTGTAAAACTAGATAATTATCCAGGCCTTACTAAGGCAGCGCGGGGGTGTGCTAGCTGGTGTTTGCTGTACATGGTGGGGTGAATTTATTTCAATGGATTAATTGTACAATAATTTAAATGGGAATGTTTTTAGAGCTGCAGCAACAACGTCCTGGTTTTAAATCGATGTATAGTTTAGATGCTCAGCTTCACTAAGTGTGCTCCAGCCTCTTCCCAAAGTCCAGACTTGTTCATGTTGGGTTCTTGGACACTTTGCATTTTGAAATTGAATTTGGAATAAATACAACGACAAAACTGTATTATGAGGACGTAATGCTTTATTAGTTTTTGACTGAAATCAATAACCTTTTGGGAGAATTGATTCTTAATCTATTTTATCAATTACTGCACTGTAAATAACAGTTGTTCATGAGCGTTACGACTGACTGACGGAGCAGCTTGGTTCACTCTGGTCAACAGGAACAGGAGATTGAGACAACAGTGGACACATGCTCAACAGAATCAGACAATAACAGACTAGAAAACTATTGTGTGGTTTGTCTTGACTGCAGCTGCAGCGTTCAGCTTTATGGCTCAGGCTGGTGGCAGTGTAATGGTGTGGTCGACGTTTTTGGTATATTGTGGCAACAACGGAGAAGCTTACATTAGTTTTGTGACTGAGAATCTCCATTCCTTTATGTGCCCAATATACCCTTCTTCTAATTGTACCTTTCAGCTGGAAATTAATCGTATCAAAAAGCTCCAAACATCTCAATTTGGGGTCAAGAGGTGTTATGCAATATTGATTTTTTTGTAGCTATATATATTATAATATTTCCTTTTCAAAACCATAATTTGAGTGTTGCTCTGATTCTTTCCTGTATGTTGGATAAATCATTGACTCTCTTGTGGCATACATTTGGTGGTGCCTGCTCAAACAATGTGCCGTCTTCTTACCCAAAGTCTCTCCTAGGAGCTACAGTTTCCAGCCGGGCTCCACGTAGAGGACACCTTAAACTGATAACTGTGACCTTCCAAGAAAAAGTATTGCAATGGATGGATGCTTATTCAAGAAAACATGTTGTGATCATATCAATATGTTTCTCACATCTTGTTGAATCTGTGGCACAATGAACTTATTCAGTTCTGAAGGCAAAAGGGGTCAACCTAGGACACGAAGGTATATTTACTGAAGCGGGTGCACTTTTGAGAGTTTAAAATCTGCGACGTGAGGAAACTTTCTTATGTATGGCTGACATTTGCATATCTGAGTTGAGAAGCAATATATGTGGTTATAAAAAGAGAGTGTTGCAGAAGGATTTTTTTTAAAAGGTAATTTAGATGATTACATGTAATTTTCAAGTGAGAATCTGAGCACAGAAAGTACAGAGACCAGAAGACTGTAATTTTATTCAGTGAAAGATGTCTTAGAGCAAATCAGCGAAGGGAGATGTCAGCAATGATGACAGGTTCTCAGTTGATATATTTACTCTTTATCCAAATCATTAAAATAAAAAAACACAAAGTAAAATCTCCCGATAAGGCATAATTTTACGACCTCTGACAGGTGAAGTGGATATTACAGATCATCGCTTCAAAATGCAACATTTCCAGTGAACATCGTCTTCCCTGAGTCTGCTTTACAGGGGGAACAATAGAACAAACTCAGGGTCAAAATGTGATGGCTGGTGTCAGGACATCTCTAAAGCTGTGAGTTTATATCTCTTGGTTTGTATTGTACATATTTCACTTATCTGGGGAATCCACTTTAAAAGGGGACAAACTGGAACAGGCAGGGTCATGACTAGAATTGTGACACTGAATGTTCTGCTGCGATTCCCATGTTGCTTTAACATGCACCTCTGACCTAAACACTCAGGCAGACCCTTTTATGGAAGGAGCTTTTGTCATTAATGCTGTCTTAGTCCGTTTCTGCCACAATTCAGGCATAATTTATGAATGATTTGAGGAGCAGAGAATGATTGACTGATAATTTCAATCAAGCATCTAAGGAATATGCTGGATAAACAAATCCATTGAAGCCTCATCTTACAACTTGCAACACTGTTATGGTCTGGCACTAAAATCATGGTGCCAGATATAACAGCACAGCCTCTGTACACACTCTATTCGTACTTCATTAGGCTGCGAGCGAAATGAGAATCAACACCCTAAAATTTACAAACAGTAACTGAGCATGTTGCATGCAACATACTGTACAGACATTGGATGTGGAAAAGTGGTGCGGACCGCCCTCTTTTACAGAAGATTTTGTGCTACGAGCCGTCATCAGGAAGAGATTTGGGGAACATACAGCAGACGAGTGTGATGTAAAGAAATGGTAAACTGGAATTGTTTGGTAATCCTGCTTTTCAACCGTGCTAAATTGTAAACGCAAAAGACAGTACCTGCAATCTGGTTCTGCTTTAATAAGTTGCATTGCAGGTGGTAAATCATTACGTTTGCATATCCTCCTCTCATTTCTTTGCGCTTTCTAACGATTAAACATTTTGAATGTTGATGAAGACAGACGCACTAAGCTGACTGCACCTAATATTCTCCTTTTGCTGACACAATCCTGTCTACGTGGTTTTTGCAGATCAGGTTTGTTTTTGTACATGCAAACCTTTTGAAGATCAGGCCCTCAGGAAGCTATTGTTGCAAAGAAACTGTTAACTAGCTATGATATAATCTACAACCAAACTGATGCAACCAAGGGATTATTTTTGAAAACACCAATTTACATTCAGATACTTCAGTTCAAGTTTTGTGTTCCATGAAAATCCTTAAATAGACTTAAGGAATTGTTGAGTTATCTTGGCTCTGAAGGCTCTAAATTCTCTCTGTCAAGACATGGACTAGGACAGCGGTCAGACAAATCTGTTTTCCTGATGCATTTTTCAAAGGAAACTAATGTTATGTTCTGCAGAACAATGATGGCACCGGTCCTGTTTCACACCGAAGCCAGTCCCACATCTGTTCCAACAATAACAAGACTAAAAAGGAGTTTCAAGAAACTTTCAGTATTCGGATATTTCAGACCAAAAATATTGCTGCTTTCGCGGCTGCATTTTCTCTGTATAAGGGGCGTCCATTTATTTTTCACTTTCTGCACACATTACAAAAGCATGTCCGTAGAGGAAGAAGGTACTCTTCATGCTGTCAAGAAAAGGGACTGATTTCTAAACTAGAAATGATACAATGTAGTTTCTCTCTCTTCCATTTTAAGGAATATTTGAAAGATATTGGGACAACATGTTTTGGCTATATATATAAATTATATGTTATTATTATCCATTCCTAACTATGTTAAATTTACAGCAGCGATGGGGGAACTTTGCATATAGAAGTATGGGGATATGCGAGTCTCCAAAGTAAAACTTTGATGTTAAATGTAACATGCTAAGAGTCTTCTTAAGGAACAGTTATCTATTAGCTAAATTCATGACCGTTCACTGAGTAAATTAACATCCAGTGAGATCAGTGTGAGTGAAAAATATGCTTCTAGATTTGGCTGCATGAATAAACAACATCAGTCAGAGGAGCTCCTGCCTGTGGGTCCAGACTGATTAAACACCGTTCAGTATGTGTGTGTTCACGTGAAGCGTCAATGTGAATTTTCTTAGGTTATTGGAACAAGAAGCAAAGCAAATTATTGTGTACATCAATGTGCGTGTGTGTTTGTGCATTTACCTATGATTGTGTGTGTATCTATAAATCCATTTACAATGCAGAGGAGTCTGGTTGAGCAGGGGGAAGTATGATGGGGAAGATGGAAACAGCGTGAAAGAGGAAAATGATGAAATGGAGCCGAGGTAAAGAGGAGAAAGCAAAGTGTGATATAAAATGGGGAGAAAGCGAAGAGAGGCGAAGTTGATAGAGTGATGGGCCAATGCAGCAAAAGGAATCCGAACCAGAGGCTTTTACACAGCAGGTGAGTCAAGTCAGGGAGTGAATGAAGTCACAATAAACATGTTCTGCTTTACCACAACTAATAACTTTCACTGAAGAAAATAACTAAAAAAAACTAACCCAGCCTCAGATCCAGCCTACAAAAATCTGCAAACACCATGTAAAAAGAAAAACAATCATTGATTCTCAACATCATTTCATTCTCATGATTACATTCTCGATTTACTGTTTATGAATATACCGTATATTTGTGAAATTTCGAAGTTGTGTTGATCACACTACAGAATTGTTTCCGAAAACAACTCAGCCTGACTCCTTTGGTGGTCATACTGCATACGCTGCAGATGCACAGAGAGTTGATGATGAGGTTTTCTTGACCTCAGGCAGCAAAGCAGGACATTGAAACACAAAGCAGACATTTTGTAATGTGATGGGGGTGTTAAGATCTTGTTGTCCTAGATGACTGACGAAGCAAAACAATAACGTGACTGTTTACAAAAATGGCCACCATCGCTTCTCTGTCAGTATTGCACATGAAATGACAATCACAACTTTTTTTTTTGTGCTATTTTTAATCTTGATTTTTTTGGTGAATTTAGGATTTTACCGTCAGACATGCACATCATAGAATGGGTCCATCTGTGTGTGTTGATATTTCAGTTCTGTAAAACATATTTCTTTCTAAAGATGAAAAAAACATGAGCTTAAAAAGCATTTAAGCTAAAAATTACAATCCTGCTCCCTGTCTTTGTGACAACCATATCCATCAACATTGTCCATTTATTTATCTCTCTCTCTCTTTCTGGCCCTCTGGCTCCATCCCTCCCTCCCACACACACACAGCTTAGTGTATAAAGGGGTTAGACACAGCTGGATTGGCACCTCTTCACCCGCAGGCAGAGCACCGAGGTGAAGTAAAACTGGCATACCAGCAGGATGAGGTGAAGTGGATCTAATCTGGCCTCCTGGCATGATGTGGCACTAGGCCGGCTCCCTGTGCCAAGAGTTATACTGGCAATGGCCGGTGCTGGCACCCTGCTGTGTCTGACTTGATGGATCAGTTTCCTGCTGGTGGGAAATGGAGCCAGAGGTGTGCCAGTTCAGGGGAATTGGAAACACAAATATATACAAAATGACCAAATAAGGGACACAGGTTTAATGATATTAATAGATTACACCTGACTGATATGCCAAATTGCTTGTTGTTTTTAACATCATGGCTAAAGTACAAGTTAATATTGGTTAGCGTCTAAAATAAACAAGCCTTCGTGTCACACTATAGAAAGTCTTGTGTCAAAAAGTTATGGGTTACTAATCAGAATGTTCTTAAAACTGTGATTATCCATCGTCTAAACAGGCTCGTTCTTGCAAGGTTGTGGAGGTGCTGGTGATTATCCATCAGGTACATCCTGGACAAGTAGCTAATCAAACTCATCAACTAAGAAAAAAGGTATAAATTAAAAATGATTTTCAATCCATAATCAGGGATACTAAAATGTATCTATTGTCCCTTTTTTGTTAGAGACAAGAGTTTCTTTAGCTCTTTCATCAGATTGCTTTCCTCACAGTATTAACACTTTTCTGTGATAGCAAATGCCACTGAATAAAAGAAATGTATTTCTAATTTTTTACACTTCTTTACTGGGAGTAGTAATAAACGTGGGCAAAACAATTTATTTTTACTTCAAAGATTGAAGCAGTTTGAGAAAAGTTGAGCCCATCAATTACAGTCCGGAATTGGACTGTAAACTGGACTTTAATTAATTGACTGAATCAAAATAAAGGCTTTTTTTTTTTTTTCAAATTTTGCCTTTTAATCTACAAATCAGTTCTTTTCTCACATTACAAATGAAACACATCTAAAAGCTGACGGATGGTCATAATAGACCATAAGCAGATTTAGATGCATTCTGGTTGGAACCTCCTCTAAAAATGTTAATTAGGAAAAACATCTTGTGACTAAAATGATCCCATCATTGTAAATCACTGTCGACCTGGACTGCTGTTTTCCTAACTAATATTATAATTTCTATAATAAAGCTTTAGGAAAACTGTTGTCGCATGTCATTTCAGTAGAGATGACCATCAGACGTCATCACAGGCGCATCATTTTGAACATAGTAAGCATGTCAAAATATCAAGTAACCCCGTTTCTCTTCAAATCGTCTTGTCAGATCAGTGCTTGGATGTCATTTATGTGAAATCTCTGAAAATTGCTGTTGAAACACTTCTGACTGTTACCTGCATGTTTGCACCCAGCAGGCAACTTTGTTTCCCACACAGGAGGACATTTCTAGGTGGGATTAAAAGCCTAAACAAGTCAAGCTCCATTTTCCAAAATTGAACACCCCTCTGCCGTGACCCGTCATGGACAGTTAGTGTTTGGCTCCGGTAAGGAGGAGCCAAGGAGGAGTTAGTTCCTGCTTTCTGTGTCGACTACTGTCCTCACTCACTGTGTCAGTCAGTACAAACACCCAAAAAGAAGAACAAAAGCTACAAATGAGGTTACACGACAAACAAAAGTGTGGCATGCATTTGAATCCGTATTCAGCCTCTGTGTGTTTTTCAGCCTTCGTTATGCTGGTTATTCACCAATGTTCACTGACAAACCTCTGAGGCTTTCCCAGAACAATTGTACACAGACTAAGGTGGACGCCACACTAACTGGACGCTTTGTTAAGCACACCTTGTTAAAACTGGTTTGGATCAACATTTATCTTCAGAAGTGCCTTAAATCTTTGGGGCATCAGTGTAACAGAGGGGTGGTAAATATTCCTCTGAGATCTGAGTCCGTATTGACATGAGAGCAGCACATAGTTGCTAAAAAAAATTTGTTTGGCTGCACATGCATGATGAAAATGACATCAAGATTTGGTCACTTTAGAGGCCATTGGACTACATTGAATTCATTTTCAAGCTTAAGAAGCATTGACAGAGATGGTATAAGCTCTGGGAAGCAGTGCTGGGAGTAACCATCAGAAGATGATAATTATGCATTTGGCAGACGCCGTTATCAAAAAAAATGACTTACAAATGAGGATGTAACGACGCAGTTAATCAAAACTAACAATAAGCTCCTTTGGAGGAAGACCACTAGTAAGACAAAGTAGAAATGTGACGCAGACAGAGGGTAGTACAGAAAAGACAGTACAGTAGAGTCTGTAGGGAAGTACAGGGTAGGTGATGTAGGACTCCAAATACAATTTATTCCAATGAAAACAGCACATTTCAAGCACAAGAAACCTGAAGTCATAAAAAAAAAAATCAAACATAACCTCTACATTTAATTTTTATGAACAAGGTCTTGATATTTCTCCTCCCCTGACTAGAGCAAAAAACAAGCAAAAACAAGATGGTTTTAAAAAATACTACACGTCAGATGTCAACTTTTCCCTCTCCTCTTTGGGAGTTACATTCAGTAAAATGTCCTGAATACAGCCTTCTGTAACAGACTACAATCTGAGATCAGAGAGGAGCACAAGGGCCTCGGCCCCCAAATCTTATTTGGTGGCAGGACCTGAAGATGGACTCTGTGATGGAACGAGAGAAATAAATAAATAGCAGCAGAGAGGAAGGGCGAGGGATGAGATGCTGAGGGTCAAAAACGGAACCAAAACTGGGGGTAAAAAAAACTGTCAAGGACATGGTGGAGCTCAACTTGGTGAAGGGAGAGACTGAATGCAAGGAAATTGCAGGAAATAAAACCCACAGGGGTGGAGAGAGGGGAAGGAAGATGTGAATGTAAGGAAAAAAGGAGAGAAGAAGAAAGGGATCCTTGGAGATGTGTCCTCTGGGCAGGATGGATTGAAAGAGTAAATAGAGGTTAAAGAGGGATAAACAGAGAGATAGCAGCTTGTAGTAAAGGCAGACAGAAAAAATGTTGCCATTTGTAAACTTCGGAAACAAGCAGCGTGTAATGGAGAAGAGGAAGGGAACGAATGATGTGACTTATCAGAGGGAGGGTAGGGTGAAGAGAGAAAAAAGTGTCTGAGAAATGGATGGAAGACTATGGAGAATCTCAGGTTAAAAGATAAAAGAAAGATTGGAGGGGGGCAAAAAGTGGAAGAGAGAGTGAAAGAAGCCAGTGTGACTGATTCGGCCGAGGCAGCAGTAAAAGGTTGCTCTAATACAGCAGCCGGTGAGGAGAAGCCTGAAGGATACACTCAGTTACAGGAGGCGAAGGAGGAAGTATGGCGGGCTGAAATAGTGTTGGAAGGGAGGAGAAGAGACAACGTTCTCTGGTTTTCCCATCATATTCTCAGCGCTGGTTTAGAACAAGCTGCAATATTCTTTTCTAAGGTTTTTTTCCCCCCCATTTTGCTCATAAATAACGCCCTCCTCCTCTGATCTCTCTCCTTCGATTTGTTCTTTCAGCTGCAGTCTTGCCTTCTCGTTCAAAGTGGAACCATAAAAGGAAGACATCTTCTTCCAAAACATGTCATGATCAAAGACGGCAAAGGCACAGTCTGGTCCAGACATTTTAACTGTAAACCATGTTGCATCAATTCATAACCAGCCGGGAAAGTCATGCCAGGAGAGCACTTAGAGAAGTCTCCAGTCGGCTCTCAGGATCACGGCCAGCATCAGTGTCAGTAACTTTTAAGACAGATCATCTGCAGATCTGCTGCAAAAACAAAAACACAAATATTAGAATTCACTCCTTCCACTTCTTATCACCCTTCTTTAACAACAAATCTTTTTACAGCTTGTCCTGTTGAAACCACAAACACTGAATGTGTTTTATAAGGATTTGAACACAAAGAGGTACTTTTTTTACGCAAAAATCTGAAAAGTGTGGCGTGCTTTGTGAAACAAATTGCAATTGCAGAGGTGAGAAATTCAAGGTTATGCTTCACACATTTTTGTAAAAAGAAGTAAATTTTACTTTTTGCCCTCATTTTAATATTATTCAGAAAACAGATTAAAAATATTGGTTGCCTACAGCAGATATTAGCTATGTGTGTTGCTAGCTCCTTTTTGCAAAAGAGGCATTTTATAAAATCAACTTTTTCAAGCTTTGGGATCATGTTGTAATGTTATTCCCTAAAAATATTTTGTAAATTTTCACAGATAGGGAACAATGTGAACTCTATCCTCCAGACAGATTCAGATTTTATTTTTAATACAGTTTGGCTACATATTTGACATTCTCCAAAGCCTTACATTTTAGAAAACCAAAGGTATCCATCTTTAAAAAAATATCTTACAACCTTCTATCATGATGCAAAATTCAGGTGTGTTGGAGTGGAAATACCAGTAATTGATAGTAGCTCTAGAGAACTTGACTTGAGCATCTTTCCTTTATATGTTAGCCATTTCCCTTACATGGCTCACGGCATCTTTGAATGGGACTTCTTATGGCTTCCTTTAACGACTCTAAAGGCCAGATTTGTGGAGTGCACAAGCGGTTGTGTCATACTCTTCCTATTTTCAGAAGATGGATTGGACAAACCTCTGCATGACATTCAAAGCTTGGAATATTGTTTTATAACCTAACCTTGCTTTAAACTTCTGCACAGCGATCTCTCTGACCTGTCCGATGTGTTCCTTGGCCTTCATAATGCTGTTTGTTCCCTAATAAGTCACCGAAACAGAGCAGCTGCATTTGTACTGAGATTAAATTACAAGCAGGTACATTCTCTTTACTTATATGGATGACCCTTAGGAGTCAGAGGCAGAATATATTCCACAATTGTCATATTTTTCATATTAAATTCATATTAAGGGATACAAAATAGTGTATCCCTTACACTATTTTGTGTTCTACATCGTGTTTGTCTATTGCATAAAAGCTCAATAAAAATACATTCAGGTCTGTGGTTGTAACGGGACAAAATGAACAAACGTTCTTGATGCATGAATACTTTTGGAAGGCGTAGTATCTTTCTGTCCCCATGGACTTCCCTCCTTATCCACCCCAGACTGATATTGGCCAAGTGCCCAGGTACAAGTGCTCTACCTGCACTGCTGGCAAGACGGCGGCTGGAAGACAAACTACCCAATAGAGGCGGAGAGGAGATAGAGACAGAGAGGGGAATGTTTGGCTGGAGGGAAAGCAATGAGGGAGAGGGTTGGTTTCATAGGAGAGGAGATATTTCCAAAGGGGGTTGAGGCAAAGCCTGCTGGGACATTGATTTGCAATTCCAATGAAGCCTCCTTACAGTGAATTACACAGAGACGCACTCTGGCTTAAATGCGCATAAATAATCACGAGCATCCCTGAACTGTAATGGACGGTCGGTCAGTAATGAAGTTACCGGGACTGTCTGCTGTGGAACAACATAAACATTAAAAGCATTATGTGAAGTGGCAGGGTGGATCAGGAGCACCACTTTTACTTTTTCCACATTTTGTCATTTTACTGCCACAAACTTCAGTGGATTTCACTGGGATTTTATGTGGCAGAATAACACAGAGTAGTGCGTAGCTATGCAGTAGAAAGAAAAACATGTTTTTGAAGAGGCTGTGGGGAATTATGAAAAATCGACATTTTTGATTTTTATATAATGTTATAATATTATTCCTTCATCAAAAACATACTTGGAGTGTTAGACTTTTTTTTACGTATGTTTGAGAAATCCTTTAATCTCCAGTGGCAGCTATTTGGGGATGCCTACATGCTAGCCGTTTTCCACGCAGCTCCTCCAGACTAGCGGCAGCAGCAATTAGCAAACATCTGGTGAAGCTGCACATCTTATCATACGAGCTACTTCTCAGTCCAACACTCCTAGGAACGGTGTAAATGGCACAATAAGATGTATTGTTGTGATGAAACACTGAAGATGGAGTGTCAGAGCAGGAACTTCTTAAAGAGACAGTGACCCTTTTCAAGGCTTTAAATCACAAAGTCAAAGGTATGTTTGATATATATACAGCATTTTTATAACCACAGGAGGTAACAAAACTACTGGATTGTGCAATAATTGATGTACTAGATGTGTCTGGTTAACAACTTTACAATGAAAACAATCATAAACAATAATTGTGTAAAATTACATTAAATAAAAAGCCATAATCATTTAACTGCTTTGTTTGCATTTCTTTCTGGAGCTGGTTCTAAACTACCTGTCATAATTGCTAAAATATTCTGTGAACAAACCTCCATCTCTCATTCACTGGTTTCATTCCTGTAACTAGCTTCCCATCTATTTCCAATATTTATTTTTGAAGAGTAAAACATCGACTGATTATCTTAAGAGCCCTTGGACTTTTCTTGGTCCAAAGAGGAAACAGCAGAACATTTAACTTATTTTCCCTTTCTCCCATCTTTGAAAGCCCCCAGTGTATGAGTCATCTCTGTTTCCTGGTGTTCACTTCTGTTTCTTAGTACCTAACAGACATACACATAAAATAAAATCAAATTGCAGGTATACAGCTAAAACCAGATGTTTGCATAAACTGTAGCGTAGAACTAGACAAAGAATGCTTTTTTTTTCTGTCCAGTGTTTAAAAATTTTCCATTTTAGGTGAGTTAGGATTACCAAACTTATTTCATTTTGTTTAATTTGTATTTTTTTTATAACTTTCTTCAAAGTCAGAAGTTCAACTACATTAGGATTAGTATGCCTTTAAATAAATGGGGACACCTCAGTGAGGTCAAGGCTCTGAAAAGCCACCAGATTTCACAAAATTTGAGTTAAACTGATGCACATCAACAGATGCAAGTATGAAGACCACATAATGCCACAAATGTGTGAGCTGTGATCTGATAAAACATGGTGACCATTGTCACATTCGGAAGGAAAAAGGAGAAGCTTACTAAGCAAAGTCTTAATTTGAAAAGTTGAAACTTTGATAGGAATGGGATTGCCAAATGAAAAATGATCTCATGCACATGCCCAAATTAGTTAGAAACAGTTTGAAGAACAACAAAGTAATTACTTTTTAGTGGCCATCACTCATCTGATCTCAGTCCCACAGAAAATTTATGGTGTGCGGGAGCAGAGCGACGTACATGACTGCTTCGGTTACAGCAGTTTTGCCAGGAGGATTGAGCCAAAGTTTGAACCAAGTCGTACAGCTTAAAAGGCGATTCTACTAAATACTAATAAAATGTATGTAAATGTCTGAATTTGTCTAACGTTTGAACAAATCTGGAATTTTTTCTAGTGTTCAGCAAATACAAATAATCTTATAAATAATCCAATTTAACACAGGAAAAGTTTAAGCAGTAGGAGAAAAAAAATCTGAAAATTTTATCCGTAACTGTCTACAGATTTAAAAAAACAAACAAAAAGAAAAGATTGGAAGCATGTCATTGCTGATATAAAGCTACGTTTAGCATTTTTAACACATTAAACACATTTCTATACAGTGGGCAGTTTTTCTGCAACTAAGTCTGCTTGAAAAGAGCTGCTGTGATATAGATGCCAGGTTTGTTGGTTGAAAGTTAGCCAGTTAGCGCCTCAGCTCTCAGGGATGATGTGAGTGTAATCTCTGTGTTGAGTGCGGTTATATGCACACAGGCGTGTGTTGGTAATAGCCTCATGTGGAGTGTAAGCCAAAGACTATTGAGGAGGCTCATTGTATACAAAGACAGCAGAAAGGGAGTCTTTCCACACATAAGGTGCTTGTCTTAGAGTAAAGATGAAGGACAAAAAGCAGGTGATCCATTGTAAGAGTAAAGAAGATAATAGTAGTAGCAGGGTGAATGGATAAGTTTGGAGGTGGCAGGTAAAAATAAAGTATTAGAAGAACAAACATATGAGTTGCCACTGTTCTGCGTATTTTCCCCCTCATGGACACAACGAGAAATCAGAGGCCAAAAGAAGAATGGAAGGAGCGCTAGACCAGATGGAGAGAGCAGGGACGGATGGCAGCTAAACGTTGCCATCAGTCAATGAATTAACGGCCCATGGTGAGCAGTCGTGTGAGCCTGTGTGTTAACGCGGGGCATTGCCATATCTGCCAGCAATCAACTCAGTCATGTATGACCATGTTAATAACCAATTCAATGACCTAAATACACCAAAACATCAACACAGGGATGGGCTTTAGCTTCAGGTTAAGCAGAGTGTTGTAGATTTGGGGGTTTAGGCACCCCGAGCCGGCCAAAGGCATATACGAGTTATGCAGCTAGTGAGGGCCCCCACACCACCAGGGGGCCTACAAGAACATCAATCTAGCATGATTTAACAAAATAACATTGAATATTTCAAACTAAATGCTATTACACATGAAAAAGAAACCTATATCATCTTTATAGTTGGTACAAAAATATTAGGTTAGTCTCTTCCTGTTGCCTCTGATTGGGAAATATAATTAAACGTCTTAACTTGTTTACTGTCAATTCAGTGTTTGTCTGCTGATGATACTTTCAAATAGTTAAAATAATATGGCACACTTAAACACCATTCTGCATTTCAAAACTGAAACTACTTTTCTTTAGCTTGCTACTCCTATAAAGTTAAAGTCAACAGACATAATAACACCAATATGATGTAAGCTAATTACAAATTATGCTAGTGAGAGCAGGTATGTTACACATACAAGTAGAGTTTAGGAATGATGAACTTCTGTTGTTGACATTTTGGTATGGGGGGCCCCAAATGAAAATATGCACAGGGTCCCAAAAAATAAAAACTGTGGTCCGGCCCTGCAGGAACCTTTACACTTTTTAAGCAGCCTGGCAATGAGAGGCAAAATGCCTGAAAAACATCCATTTAATTCCATCTTTTTACCTTTATTTACTGGGTGACATTATGTAAAATTATACCCTGAAATTGTAGAACATTTCATACGCCAACAATTCCATTAACTTAAAAATCACATTACAAAAAATTTATTTTCTGTTTCTCCTGCTTTATTTGGTAAGGCTGGGACAGTCTGGTAAGTATGTGCAATCCAAACAGACTGCAGGTTACTTGAGGATAGCATTTTTCCATTACGACCTTCTTTCAATCTCTAATTCTCTCTCTCCCTCCTCAACTTCTGATTGAGCTATTAAGTCAGCCTAGGCGGCTGATTAATATACTGCATGTGTCAGGCTAAATTGATTCATTGAAGTAAATGATTTGATGAGAGGTCAGTTCACAAATCTTCCTGGACTAATGTGAAGCTAATGGCGAATGACAACAGGACCGAGCTAAACACTAGGACCGCCTGCTTCTTCAAGGTCAGACGACTGAGTCAGTTAACAGTTTGGCTAAATGTAA
Source organism: Poecilia formosa (assembly GCF_000485575.1). Lineage (NCBI taxonomy): Eukaryota > Metazoa > Chordata > Actinopteri > Cyprinodontiformes > Poeciliidae > Poecilia > Poecilia formosa. The sequence continues at coordinate 451,689 of NW_006800077.1, forward strand.
AAGGAACTAGAGAGAAAGGTAAGTCTGACACCGAGGACAGCAGCTCAACGTAATGCGTCTTTAAAAGGATTTAGGTCTGGACTTTGACTGGGCCATTTAAACACACGGATGTGCTTTGATCTAAAGGTTCTCAGTCCCAGGCGTCGATGTCCAATGTTCTGCTTATTTTGGATATTTTCCTGGTCCAATTATGTTGATCATGACGGATAATTTGGGATTATTATTCAGGTCGTATGGGGATATTGCCCAGAAATCAACAAATTTGCAGCTGCCACTGACAGAACTGGCTAGCAGCGCACTTTTTGGCTAAATGTTTCTTTGGTCAAAATAAATAAATAAATAAATAAATAAATAAATTTTTCCATATTTGTAAACTTTTTTGGAAAAAAGTCAACATAAAGTGAAAAATGTAACCGTAAATATAAGTTAAAACTGTAACTGCAGAAATGGGTTTAAAAAGCTTTTAGTCACAACCGCCTTCTGCGTAAAGGAAGCTTTTCAATTCACAACCGACTCTCTCGCTCTCTAATGTAATATGAAAGCCAGAAGCCAGAAAATGGGAGACAAAAAATGAAAAATGTATGAAGAAAGGAAAATATGCCAACCACTGAATTGTAGCATTTTGGGGACTACTGTATAAAGAAAGATCTACACTTGCTAAAGCTCTCCATTTTTCCAGTCTACAGCCCCGTGTCACTCTATCACTCTCCCACAGACTCATAACTTTCATGGTTTTCAGAGTGGCTCAGCGGCTCTGCATGGGTGGCCTGAAGTGGAAGCTCTGAACCTTTGCTGGGGGAAACAACATCAGCCAAATGACTGAATAATTGAATGACCAAATGAAACAGCCTGCGCTGCCGACTGGATCAATAGACTCCACCACTCTCCATTAGGTATTCACTGCTACTCCCTCGCTCTTTCTATCCTCAATTTCTCTTGCGCTCTTTCTCCTTTCTTTCTTTGCCTTTTTGACATTGCCATTTTCACACTCCGGACTGGATTTGTTTTGTCTTTTTGCCACTGTCTGCACTGTCTTTTGGTCTTTATTCTTCTCCCTTTTTTACAGCGCTCTCCTTTTTTCTCCCCATCCTCTCTCCTTTTGAGTCTCTCTCCGTCCTAATCGCATTTTTCCGTTTTCTTAAGAAACCACCAGACCCTCTTGTCTAAAGCTGCAGAAACCAGACGTCCTTATTTAGAAGAATGCACAGTCTGATGTTTTAAATATTTGTTCTGCTTCACTATTTTTTATTACACTACACAATTAAATCACTCTCATGTATTTCACCGTTAACTAAAAAAAAAAAAAATATCAGTCTGAGATTAATTCTTTACTTTTCCCATTGAACAAACATTTAAAAAGCTGAGAAGTCCATCTATTTCTGCAACTAGAGAGGAGATAACATATAAGCTGTGCAGACAAAAAACAAAACTAAAAGCTACTTTTAGTTTGTTTTTTGTTTCTTTACCTAGTCTATGTATTTAGTCTATATGACAAGAAAAATAAATTAGGTTAGCAAAGAAACAATTTACATCCACTGATGAGAGTTTAAATAAATGAAATATATTCTACTCCTCATTTAAACTTTGAGCTTTAATTTCACTTAAAGGCACAATGTGCAACTCAAACAACTCTCATACAAAAAAAAAAAAAATCTGACTTGGAGAGTTTTCAGACTTTTCTCTCTGCTCTGTGTGAGAAAGTCTCCTTGTCTTGACTGATTACCTATCTGACTCTCAAAGGGTGAGGAGACAGGCAATACTCGTGGCAATAATATCTGTGACCTTTTTATCTCACTACTGTCAGTAATATAAACAATCCCACCTTGGCACCAGAAGATTCGGTCTCTCTTGTCCGGGGCGTCGCACACTGGCAGATTTCTCCAGCATAAACCAAACATTTCTCTCCTTCTCATCTACCTCAAAGCTAGAAGAAAGCGGAGATGGTTTTTGGTGAAATTTACTGAACATGAATGTTTCTTTTTCACTAAATAAAAAAGGAATAAAGCACACTGAGCTGATAAAATGAAAAGGGTTTAATTTTATCAGAGGCCTGGACAACATGTCATCTTGGATTTATCGGTTTCTGCTTGGAAAACTTGTTCTTGAAGTTCATGTTGTGTCGGCAACAGGAGCAAATCAGCAGCCAACACATACCGAGCCAGATGGTCAGTGTCAAGGATTTCTAAAGCCACATCATCTAACCTTAGTAAATTAGAACCAAGTCAACAGAAAAACCCTTCAAAAGTCTTTGAAAACATAAGAACTCATCAAGCATCAAAACACATCAAGCATCAAGCATCTTTAACCTGTCCTAAAAATGTAAGTATGCGTTTTACATTTTTTACAAAGGAAACTGTAATTTGTCTCTTGTGATCTTAGTCTGATTCTGCAGAGAAATCAGTCTTGGGTCTTGCTCTCATGATGTTACACTCCTGACATGCATGCGTTAAGTTACTATGTACTTTATAAACTATCGCTAAGAAGTAAACAGCCCTGTTTCAATGCCAGGCTTCTGTGATGTAGAAATTTAAACTTTGATAAATAATTTAAATATTTTGTCACCCATATCATGTGACACTAATACTCTGTATTTCAGCTAGATAAGCAAATCTATCAGAAGAAAAAGATAAATAAAAGATAAAAAATAGTCCAGTGTCTTGGCTGCATATGTGTGCAGACCCTTAAACTAACACTTTGCTGAAGCACCTTTTCATCCACTTTTCTTTGGCAGCAGGCTGTCAGTGTCCTACATCTTGACAGTATTTTCCCATCGTGTCCTGGCAAATTTCTCCAAATCCGACAGACTGTGACGACATCTCTTATCCACAGCACTCTTTAAGTGACTTCTGGTTTTCTGTCAGTTTTTTGGATTCTGGGAACACTGTAAATAGTAACATTTATTTAATTGAAAAAGAACAGATATGACTACTTGACATTGGTCAAAGTTTTGCTAGCACTCAAAGACGGTATAGTGAACTTTTAGCTGTGTTGTAAAGTTAAAAATGTGACTCATGTTTTCATTTGATTAGTAGACTGCATCTGCTTGAATGTGAATTGGTCCTGTCTTGTAAAGAGCCCTTAGAGGACCTTTGCTGGGAAAAATGCTGCTAAATGTGATGTAATTAAACTTTTACAGCTACTGAAGCTGACCAGGTTTGATCTAGATGCAACTTCCTCAGATAAGCTTTCAAATACAAAAAATACACAATGCGACAGCTTCTCAAACCTGTTCAGTCTCAAGCTTCTCTTTGTCGGGAAACTGCAATCTGGCTCGTCTTCACCACGCTTCCTTCATTCTACCCTGTCAAAACCCAGCTCTGTAAATATGCCCAGGGCGCGCATCAGAGATCTCATCTCCAGAGACATCCTCGTAGTCACTGAGGCAGAAAGGCACTTCTGGATTTCACAAGAGGGGTTAGCAGGTGACCACAGAGGTGGGTACAGAAATGTAATATGGATGAGAAGACGGTTTTTCTGTCCTACCTCTCTTTGAGCATCTTCTTTTATCAACCTGATTCGAGGAACAGTAACCACTGAAGCAGTGAATCACTTGACTTATAATAGATGATTTCCAAGAGAAACGAGTGGGGAGTTTTTGGTGATTTGTGCCAGTGCAGATGCAAACTGACTTTTGGTTTGTTTTGACAGAAGGTTTTGATAGAGTTTTGATTAAAGAAGCCCAACTTCAGACACAAATGGTAACATTTACTTGATGCAGGCTTGGGTGTAATACAGTTACAGTTGTGTGCTGGTGTCTAGAAACTTTTCTCTTTTTTTTATCTTAAAAATTATAACCAGCACAAACATAGTGCAGTTGATTGACACCATATTATGTTTAGTAAATGTGAACAGGCTGCGCAAAAGTTTGACACCAATTTTGTTTAATTTGAGGACGGTGGGGGGACGGGAACTTCACTAATGTGGGTTCGATGATTTTCTTTGTCAGTCTGAGTTGGAGCACTTTTTTTAAGAATACGTTCTGAATCTACATTCAAAACCTTTGTAGTCAACATTTAATTTGCTGCAAAGTGGTTAGATAGGTGAGTCATCTGTTTATTTACAGCATAAACTAATAAATAATTGTATTTTGATTTTTACATTGCTACAATTTACTCATTTCTCAGATACAGCACTAATAAGCAGCTGTAAATGAAAGGAATAAAGTCATAGCAATCATTTTAGAACAAAGGCGTTGTTTGTGACAAATGTATTGATTGTACTTCAAAGAGATTATCCATTCCTATCTCCAAATCCAGCCAGCAACCCAGCCTCTCAGAAATGAGATTACAGCACCTGACTCATTACAGAATGCATGGTGTGTTTGTTCATGGTAAATACACCCTTGTGTGCTTAAATGAAACTGAAGGAAACTGTTGTTTTCATTCAATTTCTTTTTAAAAGTGTCTCAGGTGCATCATGCACAATGGTGATCAATACAGATATACGACATTACAGTTAATGTCTGTCTTGAAGCTTTCAGCTTGCAGTATGTATGCTTACGTGGTCTAATAGTGTCCAAGAAAACTTTGCTTCGAATCAGTTCTTAGAGCATTTTATGATGCAGTTTTATCATGAAACAGTTTTTCAATCCATAAATAATCACACAAAATCACATTTCATCAACAGGCCATCAACTTTATGGTCTAATTTTTTAATATCTTAAAATGCTGATTTTGCAGATGATTGGATATAATCTTGCCGTGGACCTACTGCACACACATGTATTGCTATCACACCTGTCCTGACACACTACATGCTTCATGTCATTGCTGTGTTTGGCACTTAAGTGCACCAACATTGTCTCAATCACAGCGTGTCTTCAGGCAGCTTAACTTGCTGCTCTGTTCAAGTCCTTAACGTTTAATCACTTTATTCTGTGATGCATGGAAATAATAGATGATTATCAAGTGCTAATTCTCTGATCGAAGACGTGGAGATTAACAGCTCAGCTTTGGATGTCTTTCAGTGTTATCACAAAATTTCATTTTAGTTTTACTCAACAGCTGAAAAGCTTCTGTGAATATTTCTAATTTCTTAATAGTTTTACTTTTTTTCTTTTTTTCTTAAAGCCTAGCTACATGTCAGAGGCTAATAAGGTGCTAGATCGCCAACAGGTATCAAGTGAGAAAATAATCTAAATCCTGAGTGTAACAGCATGCTGTTGATACTGTAAAACCTTCTGTTTTAAAAGTATTTATTTGATATCAAATCCATTTAAAGGCTCGATACCGCCACATTCTGGAAAGGCAGAAGTCCACAAACTCGAAATATTTTTTTTCTAACAATGGTAGCAGGAATTTTGTAATAAATTATTTCCTAAGTGCAGGGTTGAGCGTGGAAGGTGACTGCTGAGGAGTGGAGACAGTTGACTGTTGGAGGGTGAACGGGTAGGTGAGGCAAGTGGATATCGGATGGTTTCAAAACCCTTTCCTCCACATGGAGTTCAGGAACTGGGCAAATGGAACAAGAAGGCATCAAACCTCTCTGGATGCAATACCTGAAGGCAAGCATTTGAGGACAGAGCGAGTTATTGAAGGCGAGTCACAGAAGAGTAACATCCTTAGGCATACCAAGGTTTAACCTGGAAATCCCCATGACCTGACCAGACAACCAGGTAATGAGAAAGAATGAGGACTGATCCTAAATAATCTGCTGCTGATATGCAGATTACCTGCAGGTGTACCAACTTTACCAAGGAGAATCAGCTCCACTGAAGTAGGAAGGAAGAAAAAAAATGAATCCCACCCACCAGCATCATAGCAGATGATGCAGGATCCTCTAATTTCTCTAAGCATTATGTGAAAAAATTGGTGCTGTTTTTATGCAGAACAATGAGAAATGCATCCATCTGCAAAGTTGCTGTTGACATTGATTTATTATGCAAAGCTATCTCAATCTACTGTCCAATATGTTCCTTCTCTTTTGTTTGACATCACAAATTTATGGCATTTGGGTAATTTTTTTTCTCATTTTTTTTTCCTTCTGTTTACCTCCATCCCATTTAATCTAAACAGAAAGATGTAGTGTGACCATAATAACTGTCCCCCCTGAAACACAATGACTGCTGGTGAGGATTAAACTTGCTCAACTATTTTTGCAATTTTTTTTTCCAAACTCATTTGAGTAACTGAAATTGTTTCAGTCCTGTCATTTAGTTTACAGATGATGCTGAAATGTACCATCATGGTTTTCTTTTGCAGCCAATGAAAACTTTGTAGAAGCTAAATATTTTTAACTAGTCTGATGCATATAGTGACACTCTGATCAAACGGGGTGAATGGCTACAACAACTTATCTAAAATGTACTCATGAATCACTCCAAGTCTTATGTGTGGACAGAGTTCTGATAATACTCTCATACGGAGTTATTGGTAAATATTTACATGTCTCCTTCCATGTTTACACCAACTTAACCTCAAATGAGGTTAAAATAAAACTAGAAATCCACACTTCATACATCCATTAGGACAATGGACAAAAAATGGGGATCATGGAGACAGAAATCACATGTAGTGCGAGAGCGAATGGATAGAAATGGAGTTAAGAGACGACACAGACAGAAAGTCAATAAGTCATAACAGGATAGTGAAGAGGGATAAAGAGGGCATGAGAAAATTTTTAGCACGAGTTGGTAGCTTATTCTAGAGGATTTACACAGTAGGGGGTGTATATATATATATATATATATATATATATATATATATATAGAAACACACAATCACAAGACTCAACACTTTGAGAATGAGGAAAAAACAAAAAAAAATAAAACAGAAAAGATGAGCAAAGAACAAAGTTGCACTGCCAGAGCCAGCTTTGCTCTTCCCCAGGAGTCAAGCTCAGCCAGTGAGAGGGCAGCCATTTATCCTGTCCCATTACCACGGACACTGCTGTGAAATTGTCCAATAAATCAGTGTCTTGGAGATGCTGTGCTCCCCCTGCTGACCAGCTGACCGGCTAACTGACTGACTGACTGGCTCATAGCCTCTCTCTGACAGAGCTGCAGCTATAGCACACACACAGTCACAAATAGGCCAAACGTGGAGTACAGATATACGTCCATGAAGCACTTTGGGGCATCTAGCAGGCGTTTCAAGTCAATAATATGCAGTAGTCATCATCCTGGTCTTAACAGAATTATTCCTATACGAGACTTCAAAACTTCAGGGAATAACCTTCACACAGAAGCTAATCTGTCCTAATAACAGAATGTAATTAGTAACAAGTTTACATCCTACATATAAACTAGATGAGACATAATTTATCCTTCCATTATCCTAGCAGTGATTATCTTGATTATCTGTAAACTATTTGTGAATTACAGGAAATAGAAGAGGAGAAAGAGATTAGTGAGTACATAAGTGGAAAACAAATAAATGAGTTGAGACCCAAACTTGTATTAACAAAGAGAAAATAGAATCTGAGTAATTTATTGGATGCCAATCAGGTGGGATGTGATGTAATTTAAAGGAAATGTTCAGTCCTCAAAAAGAGTCCACTCCACAGAAAACCTCTGTAAGCCATATTGTTTTAACGTTATACAGTATATAGCCTTATTGTCTGCTGATATTTAGAATTTGGAATCAGATAGACGAGATTTATATCAAAATTTATTTTTCTGTCAAATTCAAGTGATAGGTCTGCCTTTATGCTGGTAGCGCTACTTACTTTAGCCATATGAGCATGACCCAAATGGCCAAGAAACTTACAGATAAGCTGATAATGATTTCAGGCACCTCATCCTCAAATGTGACCTGTCTGCTTGTAATTAGTGTGCGTCTAAAAAGGCAGTTCTAACCTCTTTAAAGACTATCTTGGTCGCAGCGTTTCCGTCAAAGCACTACAACTTAAAAAAAAAAATAATAGTCTGGAAATACGGACAAATTTCAATGGACAAATTGAACTGATGTTGCTTAATTCTCGACCATGGAGGGAAAAAAAGCAATGGAGTGGTTAAAGCAACTGAAGTTTACAAAGTTGGAAAGGCAGATAAAAATATATCGAAAGAGCTAGGTTGGATAAGCAGTGTTCAGACACAAAGAAGTGGAAAATATGAGATTCTGTTGAGGGCAGACAAACAAAGTTTAAACACAACTACCTGGAAAATTATCCGATGTGTAAAAACAGCAGAAAGACTGCTTGGAACTAAATATCTGATACCGACAGGAATCAGAAAGTCTGCCGTATCTAGAATCTCATTGTTAAATGATTTATGAGTGGCCTAGTCGCTTGGTTTGCAAAAAAAAAAGAAAACATGATTATATTCTTGTATATTAACAAAGACTAAGCTGACTAATAGATGAATGAGAACAGAATAAATGCCAATAGCCTACAGTCAAATTTTAATATTAGTCCAGATGGTACCATGTTTGGATAGCTGATAAATTAACTCTGTAGATTTTAAGTAAATATAAAAAAAACAATGTTTCTGTATTCAAAGAGAATTTCAAAATCCAGCTCCGACGTGTGTTTATCTAACCCTTATCTTAACGCTTTCTGTAGTGGGTTCACAGTAAATTAATGTCATAATTAGATCCCATTCTGACTTTAGTAGTGCTCCCTCTGTGCCATACAATTATTTACTGGAATTGTTTTCAGCAGAAAAAAGGCAATGTTGGCAATAAATGATTCAGTTTCTTCCACGTTCTTCCTGTGCTTACTAGCTAAACCTTTGAACAGTAGGAGGAAATTTTATTTCCAATGTTGTTTACCTGTTATTGTTAATCTTTTTATCTAGAAAGCTGTTACCCATTGTGTTTCTGACTGTAAGGCAGCCATACTCCCTGAATGCCTTCTTAACTCTGCTCGTCCTCTTTTCTACCTTTGTTCCTTGTTCTCCTCCCTATCTGTGATGTATGCTTCTATGTGCGCTGTGATGACAATTTTACAGAGGAAGCCACTTTCCACAAGCACAGAGTCAGACAATTTGGCATCCAAAACAAGTTTTCTCAAGCCTTAATCCTAGCAGCAAATAGAAATAAAAACCTCTTTGCATGCAGCACAAGATCCTTTGAAAAGTCCCATTAAATGTATAAAACAGACAAACTGTATCATCATTCTATGACTTTTTCTTGTGAGAGCAGTGTGCATCAGCTGGCGATGTTCTGTAAATGGTACCTTATTACAAATGTATCAAAGACTCTTACTTTTCACGGTAGTTCATAGCAATAATGGTGGGATCATCAGGCAGTGGGGTTGTCTGGTGATCCATTTGTGTGACATTAACTTGTTTTATCAAAATACACAACTATTCTGTAGTTGCTGTAACCTCGTTAGAATTAAGTGCTTCTATTAATTAATTGCAACCGCTGATAAATGTGCTCACGTTGAATCTTATGGACTTGAAACATTTTGCAGATGTTGGTAATCCATTTGCCTACTCATGCTCACACTTTTGTAGCTTTGATAAAGCTATTTCTTACTCATTTATGAAATAATGTCATTGGTCTGAGTGGCTTAGTCACTTATGATGTCATTAATGCAGCAGAGATTGATTTTGCCATAGAGTCATAGATGCTGTAATTAGCTTTAAGAATAAATCTCCAAAGTGGCCTCATTAATTTAGAAGCAGCACAATGACTCAGCTACAATTTAATGGCTTGGTGCATCAGGCTGCAAAGAACAGCTGAATGCATTTCATACAAACTTGAAGAGTATTTGATTTAAATGTGCTCCATTTAGCTGCTGCATTTGTGGTTGCTGCAGTTTTAAGGGTCTGGAATACAGAGAAACATCTTAGTCATGGCCCTGGTATGAAGGACCGGTGTTTTTCATTGGCCACTGAAGCTGGAGTACTTTTCCTTCTCATATTGTCCTCATGCTTTAAGGGCTTGAATTCTCAAGGGACAAAATACTTGAAATAGGAAGATAAAATAATCAAATGAATTTGCAGGTTCAGCAGGAGACTTTATTGGGGAACCATGTCTGCTTCAAATCAAAGAGCTCTAGTGTCAAGGATGCTATTACCCTTTTTATTACTTTTACAAATCAATAAACAAAAGATTAACATACAAGTCACTTTTCAGCTAGATATAGAAACTTATTTTAAGTCAATAATTCCTTAATATTGATTAAAAAAAACACTAGTTCCACTGGCAGATTATTAAAATATTGAAAAATTGTCCTGTAATAAATAAAATCTGAGTGGAACTAGTACTTTTTAAAATAAACATTAAGGAATTTACTTGAAACAACTTCCTTTATCTTGTTAAAAAGTTACTTGTATGTTAATGTTGTCGTATTTCGAGTATATTAAGAAATCTGCACATGTAACTACACAAAAATACTTTGTAAAACAATGTTTTTTTGCAGTGCAATCTCCAGTTTCTTCCAATTTGGACCAAGAAATAAAACTGAAATCATTGCAGTCTAATCTTTTAAACCTGTTTTCGTGTCCCAGGCTAATACTGCTCCAGAGCTAAACTGGACCCAACAAGGCACTCAGGAACTATACTTGTAGCTTTACAGCTTTTGTGAACATTTATACAAGCTGGTAAGCTTTTATCTTGATAAATAAACTTTACAATGTAACATTATTGGTAATCTAATTTGTAACTGGAACCTGGAAAATGTCCTTGTTTTACATAGGTTGAGAAATTGTTTGGCTTTCATCTTCAGCACAACTTTGGACAGAGAAATAAAGCAGCATTAAACTTTTCTTTAATTGCACAATGTTGTATACCCTTTATATTTTATCCATTTAAATTGCAAAGTGGAATCTAATGTGGGAAATGTACTCCTGAGAGGCAACTTTCCCAATTTCTCCGGTTCCATGAACTCTCCTCAGTCGATGGTAATATCCATTGGCTGTAATGTAAATAATAGCTCTGGTTGTTGCAATTATATTTAGCCTAAAATAAACCTGTACATTTGTAATGGCATCAAATTAGGAATCATTTGTAAAGCTCAAAATTCACAATGATCTTTTCAATGTAACTCTTTTTGATCCATTTACTCTTTGTATTGAACATCATGTGTGAATGATTAAAATAATAGCTGTAATTTCATAGATACATCTAAAATCAAAAGCTCTAATTTCACAAACCGTGTAAAGAAAAGATTGTAGTACTTTAGGTAACAAGATATCGTAAGCCTTTCATCCCAGATTGCGTTTCATTGTTACAACATGATGTAAAAGCTGACCCTTGTTAAATAGCACAGAACCAAACACCCAATCCAGTTCGAACCCTCAACTTGAAATGTCCTATTAAAATCTGTATTTTGGATAGGAGGAAATTAGGGTATTGGATAAAACCTGTGCTTGGGAAAGTGCATCAGGCGATTGAATTAGTTTCAAAGTGACTTAAAGACAACAAGGTTAAAGTTTTGGAGTGGGCATCATCCAAGCCTGATCTCAATCTCACAGAAAGTTTGAGCAGATCTGAAAAGTTGTGTGTGAGTGAGGCAGTCTACAAACCAGTTCTATCTGTAGGAATGGGTCTGAACTTCAGAAAACTGTGAGAAGCTTGTAGAAGGACACTCAGAACATCAGTGTAAATACAAGGAATAAATGTACATTACTGCATTTGAAGTCAGTTTAAAAAATAAGTAAAATATCAAAATCTCATTTCATCTGCTAGCTTTAGCTTTTTTTTTTTTCCATATTTGTGCCATGTGGAATGGGAAGTTTCTGTGCAGCTACTAACTCTTCATAAATGTCAGAGGACGAACTGGGAACCAAAGCAGTTTATGCCAAACAGACATTTTCTGGAAAAAAAATGCTGATATCACAAAACCCTTTGTGCTGTTAGTTCAGTGTTCTAATGTGTCATGTTTTGATGATCATTTTTCTATCCATCCATCGCCAATATCCACTCAATCTTGATAGTTGGCTGGTTTAGTCATTGTGCAAGAGGAGGTGTACAACTTGGACAGGGTATCTGTCCATTACTGTGGAATACAGAGACGCACATGGCAAAGAAAGGACAGATTCATATCAGCTTCATATCAAAGTACCCCAGCCTGGGATTCAAACCCATGACCTTCCTGTTGCAAGGCACCATCCATCCATCCATCCATCCATCCATCCATCCATCGTTCACTTCTACTGCTTTGTGGGTTACCACATAAAATCTTCATAAAATATGAAGAAAAGCAAACAAAAATACTAAAATAAAAAGTCACAGATGATGTAACTTGCGCAGATGTTCTGAAGGTTTTTATAGGTGTTTTGGACTGGTGTATTTGAAACAAGGGCCACATTTGAAACGTGAGCAGTTGAGTACTATAAATGTTTTAAGACAGGGGATAAACACACAAAAATGAAAAATCATCTGCAACTTCTGACCCAACTTTTTAATGTGATATGTGAATGCTTGTGTACAGTGTGCTAATTCACTGTGCACATCTATTCCAACAACAACATGTTAATTAATCAGAACTGCAGGCGGACTGACCCAAAGTGAGATTTTGATTGTTCAGCTGTGGACTTTGCTTTACGAATAATAGAGGGCACACTGCTACTGAAAGGTCTCAGTAATGTGTCTTTATGAGCCTGCGTTCTATTGCAGGAATAAATTCCCCGTTTGTGAGCTGAGCCGAGAACATTTAAGAATGCTTGTGTCAACACAGATTGAGCGACAATGAATTTGAGGCCATTTTGGGGGCGAATGAGTCTGGTGTGCTCGCTGCTGGCAGTCTGTTGATGGCTTTGTTTTGTTCTTGATGGTTTCCAGGAGACATATGGTGCGTGTTATGGTCCCGACCTGCTTTGCCAGACCCATCAGTGGTGCTGAGCTCAAACTGCAACCGGAGAAGAGCTCATTCTGCTGTGAATGACTGCTGTGCTCACTGCCTTGACTCCTCTACAAGTGTGCGTGAGGGTGTGAGTTTGTGTGCGTGTGTTTGTGGGGGGGTAAGTCAAGAAAAGCAGATCAGATTGTAGCTATCTGTGAAAGTCAGTCCATCAGTCAGTCTGAACTCTGCTCCTAAGAGACCCACTCTGCCGTGTGTGTGTGTGTTTATGTGTGTGTATGCGTGTTGCATGTGAAGTGGCTGACGTATGTTACTGCAATCAAGTGTGCGTGTGAATATATATGCCCAGAGTAATGAGAATATCAGTAAAGAAGTAGAGTGTTTTTAATGTTAACATCAAAGGTAAGCTGCTGCCGCTCCCATGCTTTCCAGTCTTTGGAGCTCATTGTAGAGGAAACCCCGCCACATCTGGAGAAGTCATCACACGTATAGCGCATGTTTCCATAGATCCAGGAGACATGGACCACATGTAAAGCCCATAAAAGCTGTGTGTGTAGGCATCTGTTCTGAAAGCAACTGAGAGGACGTATACGAGCCGCAGTAGCTGATATTTATGTCAACGACATACTTCCTAGGTCAATGGGGTCCTGACAGAGTGCAGGCTCATCTATTGGATGAGAAATGCATGGCTTTCCAAAACTCTTACCCTGTACAAAGAATCTCCAAACTGCCACCAGACAATTTATTTCAATAACTGTCAGTCTTGTCATCTGCCCCAGTGCTCTGGTCAGAAGAGGATCGATCTTTCTCAGTTGCTCTAGATTCTACATCGCTGAACAAGTCAAGAGATATCTTATTAGTAAAAATACAAGACTCTTAGATGTGCAGATTTGAATCAGACCCAACCAAACAGTTCTTAGTTGGTCTACAGAAACATTTCCATCACTAAGATGCTGGTGTGCCACGTCATAATGCCCAGGGTATCATCAGAATAATTTATGCGTGCTGGTTAATATCTAATACCTTGTGATATTAACCAGCACACACAATGAGACTAAATAGAACAGCAATTGATTCAATTTTTGTTATTTCTTATGGAGGAGCCTTGGTTACAAGAGAACAATTTGGCTGTAATGTTATATTTTGCTTGCAAAGAAAGACTATCTATGATCTAAAGAAAAACAAACTACTATGGACCATTTCTTCAGTGTCAGCTGTAAGCCAGATGATATTTGACCAGAGTAAATGGTGAAGTGATTTAAATACAAAGAACAACCTTTCCAGATTTCTTAATATGACATACTTCACATTATTTCATATAATTTTACTCCGAGTTGATATTGTGTAAGTGGTACATCAAAAATTACTTACTTGTAGTTTTCCCATTATCAATTTGGCACAGATGTCCAAACTAAAGGATCCGAACTTGACCAACAAATAGGTACAACAGCTGAAAAGATGGAAGAGAATTAATACCCCGAATTAAAACCTGCCTTTTAATTTTTGTCTTAAAATCTGTGAAATCCCCAATTCTTTTCCGTTTTCCCATCTTTAAGAAACTTAATTTACTTGTAATATGGATTTTGCAGTGCCAGCATATTTTTTCAGCACCCTTGCTCCAATGTTCTGCCAACAGGAACATTCACTAATCATTGCTGAGAGTGACTAGTTGATTAATCTTTGCAGTGCTGGAATAATGTTTTAGCTGGATCAAGTTTTCACAGCTTACAACTCCTCGATACGTTTGGAGAGGTTCCAGTCACTTTTTTTTTTTTCCAACAAGGCTCTTCTCTCCAGATGTGATGGTAGAAATCTGAATGCATACGAAGCCTCTGGTAGAACTCCACAAATGTGTTTTTATTGGAAACTGCGAAGGATTTTGATTGAAACCACAGATGGTACAGGATATCCTCTTTAATACTGAAGCAAGTGAAAAACGGCTAGCCTTCCTGCTGCATTTTTCAGTCTACAGTAACGGTACACTGAGCGGAAAAGCAAAGCGACAGCATTAACTCTCAGCTGACCCTGTTTATGTTGAGCCAGCCGTCATATCAGTGGTACGCAGGGCCTGCAAACTGATTTCTCGGGGGACCTTTGTTCACGGCACAAACTGATGCTGTTGCTCCAGGTCTGTGACTACTGTAAACCAACTAGGTGTGAAAACACTCTGAGGAGGAGAAGAGCACAGGGTGCACCTGAGGGTGTTAGAGACTGATGAAAAGTAGAAGGCATGGGAAAGAGGAAGAAGGGATGGAGGAAGAAAAGTCCGTAATGCATCAGATGCAAAAAGGAAGCAAAGGAGATAGAGGGATACATGAAGAAAGAAACGGTAAAAAGATGTAGGCACCAAAGAAGTGTGAGCGGGAATAAGAGTTATGGGATGAGAGAGGGGTGGTACATAAATGAAATAAATGGGGTCAAAAGCAAAAAAAAAAAAGTGTATTAGAGCCAGGGCAGTAGGGAGGTGTAACAGAATGCAAGTGAGACTGAGCGAGTATGTGTGTTTGAGGCAGATAGAGGGAGGAAAGAAATGGATCAGCTGCTACGTGTGTGAGGGAGAGAGGCTGAAAGGGACAGAAAGCATGTGAAAGAGATTTATCCACAACTGGGTTTATCCTGTCTGCTCACTTGGAGAGATAGCCAGTTATCAGCGACCAGAACCAAATTCTGCATTTCTGTGTAGTATGTTTGCAGTGTGTAGAAAAACTGTGTAACTAGCTTTTTTTTAGTGCATTTTCTTTCCACTACCAAGTACACCGAGTTAAATCATATTGTTTGAAACTTTTTTTTCTCCAAACTCAAATTATATTTTTGCAGTGTAGACTGTTTTCACAGTGGCTGACTGAGAGCATTAAGCCCCGCCCCCTGTCAACATTACAGTGAATCACATTCAGTAAATTGTTAGAAGAAATTGCATGTTTATTGTAAGGAACGTCCTAATCAATGTAGTGTTTGGGAAATGTGACATTAATTAATTAACTGATTTGCGATCAGATACAGTTTAGAAACTCTGACCGATAGGTTTAAAGGGCATGCATCATAAAACCTTCCCAGGGAGCGGGGCTACAGGTGGGCTGGTGTCACATGGAAACTTAGGTGAAGCTAATATATTGTGTGAAATGTAACAACTTTGGCTAGGAATCAAGTTTTAAAGCCTGATCCCAACCACATTATTTAATATTTATTCAATTTGTTAAGTATAAATCTGGAAGGATAAGAGTTTTCCCAAACAGAAAAAGTTCACAAGATGGCATATTGGATCCAAAATGGCAGAGAAGTGTTGTACTATATAGCTCCAATAACCTTCTTTGCTTCGAAAGGCACTGTAGATCAATCTCACAGGAGTGATGTTTTATGCAGATCAAATGATATAGGTATATGATATTTAGATCAACATTTTTATTTGAAACAAGTTAATGCTTCGTGCCAATATTTCAAAGTTTGATGTCCGGTCACAGCCACATATACAAGCAAAAGCTCAAGGTTTTGAGATCTTTAAATTCCCACTGGCTAAAAATAGGTGTGGAGCGTTCCACACCTATTGGAAAAAATCCCTTATTTTTTGTTTATTTTGTTCAGTCATGTGTAACACGTATGTCTGATTTGTGTTTAAAATTTAATCCAGTTTACTGACTACTGAGTAATCCAAAAAGACAAATCATTCAGAATAAAAAGACTAGTAAACTGTTTTCAACAATTTTTCAAGCCTTGGGGGAGTTACTGTTTTTGGTGTTGCAGAATAAAAAAAAACCTGATAACATCACATGCATCCTCTGCAAATATAACAGGTGAACTCTCACTGGAGCCAACATGAGCAAACTGCACAGGCTACAGAGATGGTTCCTCATACAAACACTTCCAGGAAGGAAACCATCTGTTGATAACAAGCTCTGCAATCACTCTTACTTTACCCTCACCTTCTCTGGTCTACCTCCAACTATCCACACAGAAAGAAATTACAGTTCAGCGACAAAGGGGATGTGCTTTGCTACAGTCAACTAACATTAATTGTTGTGTAAGCTATGTGCAGACACTTTAGTGATTTATACTTGAATTTAAGGGATTTTATGCTTAAAAGATTTATCAATATTTGTGAAGTGTCTTTGCAAAACAAACTCTGAAAATAAACAGATGGACTAGACTCAAACAAGAAAAAAGATGTGACCAAAAAATAAACATACGGTCTAAACACAGCATTCCTAATTGTCTTGCCTGTTCCAGAAAAACAAAAACAATCAAGTGATGGATATAGATTAGCTATAGGTCAGTGTAAGACTCTGATCTTGATTTTAAAAAAATACCACAGTTTAACTGTACAATGTGTGACTCAGAATTTAAGTTACTGCCTCTGCAATACAATGCAAGCACATTGGAAGCTAAGGGACATTCTAAAAATTGACTGAGATGCATATGTAATCAGCTTCCTCTTGAGTCAATGCCATGTTGAACTAACTAATAAACTTTGAACATTTCACAAAGCAAAGTTAAGTTAAACACAAAACAAAAACGTTTGACAACTGCAAACCAACCAGTTTATGGCCGTCCATCTTAACTGACAGACCAGACGAAGAGCAACCTCTGCCAGAGCTGCAGAGACCCAAAGTTCAGGTGGAGAGTCTGTTGCCAGGACAAAAGCAGCTTAATAGAAATGGAACATTACTGGTGTTTGATAAAAGAATGAAATATTTTTTCCAGAAATACAAAACTATTTACATGAGGTTGGCACAAAGTACGGAGCTAAATAAAGTGAAATCTGCAAATGCCCAAAGTGGCCTAAAATGAAACTGTTTGAGGTTCCTGTCAATCATCTTTACGATATAAAACCCTGAAAACATGGTGGTGGCAGCATTATCCTATGGGGTTGCTTTTCTTTAGCTGGCAGAGGGAAACTGGTCCAAGTTGAAAGGAAGATGGATTCTGGTAAATGCAGGTAAATAATTAAAGAAAACTTGTTTGCACATCATCAAAAGACTTGAGACCAGGAGCTACGGGGTCTTTAAGACAGGAATGTGCTTTGACCTAAACACATACCATTTACTTTAATCAGGCAACGTCTGGAGTCAATTGGTCTGACTGGATTTTATGTAGTGGTAAAGAGAGCTGAATGCATATGCAAGACACACTTTTCTTGTTTGCATTAATTTTTTTTAAACCAGTGTGATATTTTGCTCTGGTCTGTCCCATAAAAATCACAATGACATAGAAAAAGTGTGTTTATAAGGTGGAAAAATAAGGAAAATGTTGAAGTGAATCTGCAGTATTTGTGGGTTAATAAAAGCTTCTTTCTTTGTAGGCCGCATTAATAATCATCATAGCAGTTCCAGTAGCAACAGAGCTCATCTTGACAGTCTGAACAAACAGTGGATATTTGCTATATTGAATCCTGAAATGGATTTTTCTTATTTGGGGATTCTTTGCATTCATATTTCAGCCTCTACATTTTGGACCACGTCTATTATCACTTTAACTATTCTCCTCTTGGTATGCATGTATTTAAATTTTAAAACTTAATAACATTTATTTAATAAGTTAATTTCCATGAGCTCATATCAATCCTGAAACTTCACTGTGGATGCAGTTCAGCAGTTAGTATTTACATTTTGCAGTTGATATGGGGCTGAATGAGCTCTGTTGAAGGGAGATTACTGATTAGTGGATGTGAGCCACAGGAGTAAATAGTAGACATATTACTTTTACTTTCTGGTTTCCCTGTGTGACTAGAGGAATATATGATTTTAAAAGTTTTTCACTTTATTGGATTTTTGTGCATGCCATTAAATAAGTAATTTACATTTTTTGAAGGAATGTTCCTTGAAGTAGAAATTTACCAATTGTAGTTGGTAAATTGCACACAGTTTGTAGAAAAGAACAGTAATAGTAACAGTAACTTAAGCTGCTTATCAAATTGGATTTAAAATGACTAATACTGACAAGTTTGTCTCAGTTTTGGGTGATGTGGTGGCGTAGTTAAGCACAACCGACATAAAGAGGCCTTAGTCCTCGACGCGGCCGTCGCAGGTTCAAAGCCCAGCCTGGTGACCTGTCACATGTCTTCTCTGTCTCATTGCCTACTTTCCTGTATGAGCGCTTTCTGATAAAGGCCACTAGAACCCCCAAAAAAGTTTGTCTCGGTTTCCACAACAAAACCACTACTGCGTTGCTACATATAGTTGCACTTGTGGTGGCAACTGGTTGCATTATTAATTGATCATAACATGTCCAAAACAACTGCAAGACCTCAAAAAGCACAGAAATCTATCATCTTCAATGGCATGCAGGAGGAACTGACTAATGCAAAATTCTAAATTTAATTCCATCTAAATCACATGAAGACTCATCTAGCAAAGAAGTATGCAAGTATGATGTAGCAAAAAAAGAGAGGGAAGACAGGTGGCAAAGGTCACCAGGCCGAGATTTGAACCTGCGACGGCCGCTTCATAATGCTCTCTTTAGAAAGTTTAAATTGTTTTAAATATTTAAAATCAGCTTAGACAAGCCAAATTTATTGACTAGCTGTTTGTCTCCCACAAGCTGTGGGGATTTATCTACTTTCTAGAACAGGAATGGGAAACTCCAGGCCTCGAGGGCCAGTCTCCTGCAACTTGTACATGCATTTCTACTTCAACACACCTGAGTCAAATACTGAGGTCATTAGCAGGACTCTGGAGAACCTGACTGCACTCAGTTACTGGATTCAAGTGTGTTGGACCATGGAGACAACTAAAAGTAGCAGGGCACTGGCCCTCGAGGACCAGGATTGCCCACCCCTGTTCGAGAATCACAGAGGAATTTCGCAAAACTGAAAAACCAAACCACCAAAAGCCTCGGTCCAGGTCCGGTTTGAGGCGGTCTCTGATCCGCCTAAAAGCCTCGGTCCAGGTCCGGTTTGA